>NW_006399776.1:5277835-5299458 GCF_000299155.1 Elephantulus edwardii
AAAAAAAAAAAGGTAAAAGAAGCAGCATCATACTTTAATACGGAATACCCTTCAGCCTGCTTTTTGGTCATATGATTTATGGATTAGGCTATCTATCCATAAGACAGTAATACTTTTTATGTGTGTGTGTGTGTGTGTGTGTGTGTGTGTGTGTGTACCGTCAAATTGGATCTGACTGGTACAGGAGATTGCCCCTCCTTCTCCAACACAGCATCTGGTGAATTAGAATCACGCACCGCTGGGATTCGCAGGGCAGCTTCTTGCCACTATGCCACTAGAGCTCCCTTAATTTCTTTTTTTCAAGTATCAGATACAAATGAAGTATATTTACTCAGAATCCAATCTGTACTTCATCTAAAAACATTTTCAGTTATGATTTGAGGTCAGTAATCATACAATCTTCCCCTTCCGCTCAATGAACAGTAAATACCAAATACCAGTCACCTGAGAATTAACAAAATTCTCAATCAAAATGAATAAATTATCTTCATACTGTTCAATCATCTAGTCTGTCTGTTAAGTCTCGATCCTGAATCCAACTGCTGTTCATTTCAGAAAAATTAACTGTTCGTGAAAAAAAAAAAAATGTAGAAAACAGTTATGATTTATTTTATAGTTTATCACTGCTCAATTAGCATTCCACAGAACCACTGTGTTAAGAACAAAATCTGGCTTATCAAAAAAAAAAAAAAATCTGGCTTATCTCAATCTTCCTTTTATCTTTTGTTGTTGTTATGTGCCATCAAGTTGTATGCGACTCACAGTGACCCTATCTATGTACAAGAGCCCTAAAAGCAGATCTATCCTGTGTCAAGCATGCTGTCTCAAATACATTCATTCCTACCACTCCACTCACAGAATTGTTTTATCTTTTAAGAAGAGAAAAATTGGTACCTACCTTTCAGAAGCCTCCTGCTTCAACTGAGGCACTTCACAAAGTGCTGAATCGGTATCCATGGGACCAACAAAGTCTTGTTTGATATTAGGGCAAGGTTTCTCTAAATCCTTATGTGATGTTTCGTGAACTCTCAATATAGGATCTGAATCTATATCCAGCTGAATCTCTGACCTTTCATCATCAGTAAGATGAATCTGATGACCAGGAGAACTGGGAACACCATTCTCTTCTGGATCAGAGCTATTCTTTTGCTTTCCCTCTCTCTGGGGCTTAGTATTCAATCCATCATCCCGGAAGCCTTTGGCAAATGGATTGTAATCTATTTTCAGTTGGGTAATCTGAATGTTTTGATAAGCTGTAACAGCATAGAATTCAGTTTGTGGAAACGTAAAAGTGTGGACACCAGGGCCATTCAATTGTATCACTTCAGTAGCCTTATCTGCAGGCACTAAATGAAGCCTTGGTAGGTAGCGATGCATAGAGTGCAAGATGATATGCCCTTCTTGGTCCAGTGTATTATTTGTAAGTTTGAGTTTATAGAAAGATACCGGTTGATGCATCCAAAAGTGACCTGTGGAAGGAGATTCTGGATGAATAAAAACTCTCCCCAAAACATGGGGCTCAGCCTTCCCACTGGGTTCCCACCAACGACCATTCCATTTATAACGATGGTTGTCCATAGGAGATATATCCATAACAAGGATATACTTCAAATTTGAATCTAAACCTGTTATCCAGTAACGACAATAAGGAAACATGCGTCTTCCCTGCTTGGTCAGAATCATCTCTGTGCTTCGATGATAGAATTCATTCCACATACTATTGTTATCCAAAGTGACAGTGATTCCTCCCACAGTACAATCAGCTGGAAGGCAAATCTTCCCTTTAGACTTTTCTGGTGATGACACACTGCCAGTCAAAGCACATGTATCGCGATTCGTGACCAAAATTCCTTGATCAGTTTTGCCATTTCCTGGCTGTTTTAAGATAACAAAAAAAGTAGGTGTTGCTCCTGGGACTGTCCCACTATCCTGATTAGCCAATATAATCTGCTGTTTCTCCTCCATGATTCCAAAGAGAAACTCAGTAGTAAGACAACTTACATATCACATAGTCACAATGGTCTTTCCATTCTAAAAAACAAAACAAAACACAAAGTGAGAAGAAAAACAAAACTTAAATCAAATTAATATTTATTTCATTAATGAAAATACAAGAATGACTATGAGATTCCCAAATACTGATAAATTTTAAAATTTGGCTTCTATCCTCTCAATTGCTGAGAATATTCATTCTATACCAGTTAATACTTGATCTAAATTTAATTAAATTACTCACAACTCACTTTACTAAATACTCACTACAGACATAATCACACAATAAAATAATATATTTAACATTATTTGTTTTTATAAAATTATTAGTATACTAATATTAAATTCAAAGACAATTTGCATTAGAAAGAGATTCAATACTTTACAAACCGCCATGAGAATCCTCATATAGCAAATTCTTCTGAGAGCTAAAAAGTCAATTTCCATTTTACTATTTTAAAAAATTCATTTTTTATTATAGTACTAACACGAATTCATAAAGAAGTGCTCAACAATGAATGAATGGAAACCCAAAGACTCTATAAACTTTCATTAAAATTAAATTAAATTAAAATTAAAATTAAGTGCTATCTTGTTTGCACTTCATCTAAAAAAGCCATGACAAATCATGAGAATTTACCGAACAAAAAGAGAGCGAAGTTCATACCTGTCTCCATATTAAAAAAAAATCCATCTGAACTAAAGATTTAAATATTTTAAAATTTTATGTTTAAATAAGATTGTTGTCAACTTATAGAATTTCTATTTATCTAATATTGAGAAATTCTCCAAGAAGTCCTAAGAAAAAAATGTTTCATAATAAATGGACATAAAACCTACAAGCAAATATGATACAAAAACTGTGACAAATTCATTATGTTCTATCTAACTTTTAAAATCTGGCCCCCAAAAAAGCAAACCATCCAAGGAAAATAAATCGCTGAGAAAAAAAAGTGCAAATTACAAAATAAAGAACTCATTAATATTAAAACCAAACTCAAACTCACTGTCATTGAGTTAGAACCTCCCCATGGCTGGCCCTGCACTGGTTTTCTGAGGCTATAAACCACTTTGCAGGAAACTGCTCATCTTTCTACCCCAAAACTGCAAGAAGATTCAAACACAGGCACCATAACTCCTCATGAACTATGCTAACAGAAATCCTTCTAATATAAAAAGGATTCCTACAAATCAACAAAGGAACTCTGGTCACAGAGCCTATAATATGTCACTAACCAAAGGCTACAAGTCTCCAGCAGTTGTAATCCACCACTGGCTTCTCGGGAAAAAGATGGGCAATCTCCATAAGATTTACAGTCTTGGAAACCCAATGGAGGGTTCACTAGGAGTTGGAAACGATTTGATGACAATTCTGAAAAATCACTAAGATCAAACCTAATTTTAAAAACAACCTGAAGACACAAGCTCACAAAAAATAAAGAGTAAATAGCTATGAAAATGTACACAGTCCTACACAGAATAAGAAATGTCAATAAAATCTATTGAAATACTATTTGTTTTTTAACCATTCAGACAGACAAAAATCAAAGTTTAATGGAGAGGATATAAAAAGGTCAATCAGCAACTGCCACCCAAACAGTTGCTAGGAGTCAAAATGACAAAATTATAATTTTTAGGTTAGTTAGAAATATCAAACGCACATTAGTTCTTCCGTGACTCTTACATCTATAAACACATCAATATAAATAATGAGTGAATACAGGACTGTTCACTCTATTTGTATTTTTAACAGTAAAAGACTGGAGGAAGAAAAATGTTCACTGAAAGAGAATGATTAAATAGATGCACATCTCTAGAATAGAATACTATGCAACTGTAATGGATAATGACAAACTTCTTATGGAGTGATACAAAATTAGCTGTAAATTACAATTGTACATTTTTTAAAAGCCAAGGCAAGAACATATATGTAATCCTTTAATATATACAAACTCTAAAAAAAGACCAGAGTGATAACATTTGGTAAAAAAAAAAAAAAAAAAAAAGGTAGTGAGAAAGACGACTGTAATATATCCTTTGGCAGATTTTTAATATTTTACTTCGTGAACATAAATATACTGGAAAATGTCCATCAACAAACAAATGGATAGAGAAGCTGTGGCATATACACACAATGGAATATTATGCAGCACTGAAAAACAAAGAACTCATGAAATATTATACAAAATGGGTGACAATGGAGGACATTACGCTGAGTGAAATATCTCAGTCAGAAAAAGACAAATACTGCATAATGCCACTATTATAAAATAAGACTGACATGGGGGTTAGGAGGAAACTAAGAAAAAAGTAGATAAATAATATACACAGCATTGAAACAGAAGAGGGAGAGAACTGTATAAAAGGAATATATGATTAAGTATTATAAGCATGACAAGAGTCCAGAATAAGAGCTGCATAGTAAAGTGGTTTGGGGGAGTGGGGGGCTGGACTGTGTAACAATGAAAGAACTTTTTTTCCAAAGAAAAAAGTGAATGGGGCAGAGGGGGTGCGGGGAGGTAAAGAGTGCAACAATGAATGAATGGAAATCCAAGTTCTTTATAAACTTTTCCTTTAAAAAAAAACAAAACACAAACCCCCAAATCCACCAGATGCTCTACTGGAGAAGGAGGGGCAATCTCCGATTTGATGGTATACACAAAAAAATAATTTCTAAAAAAGATTTTTAAATGTAAAAAAAGAAAACCCCTTCTAAAAAGAAATATAATGTTAAGTTAGTTAACTGAATTAAGCCAAAGGTCACATACTTTATGATTTCATTTACAAAAAAAGTCACAATAGGCAAATCCATAAAGACAGAAAGGAGACTGGTGGTCAGTCACCAAGAGATTGAGGAGGGAAGAATTACAATGAAATGCTAACAGACAACAGGATTTTTTAGGGTGACAGAAATGTGCTGGACCTAGATAATGATGATGGGTATACCACAACATAATTACATATTAAAACTACTGATATGTGAGCTTAAAATGTTGAATATTCTGTTATGTAAATTATGTATCACTTACAAAAAAAAAACTTTTTTCAAGTATACTGTGGCAAGAAGCTGTACTGCAATCCCAAAGGCACATGGTTCGAATCCACTGGAGAAGGAGTAATCTCCTCCTGTGCCAGTTGGGTACAATTTGAAGGTACACAAGAAGGAGAAAAAAAAGTACTGTTAAACTCCATTAAACTGAAATGCTAAATCACCTAAAGCCCTACAAGCTATAAACTTATTCTTTCTTATCAACTTTATACAAAAGAGAAAATACCGGTTTACTACACCAATTGGGTATGTAATGCTGCTTTATTAAATTCAGCCAATTATATTCTGCACTTCAATTAAAAGTCCAATTTTACCTTATAGAAGAGACACTGACAAGCCGTAAACATGCCTAATCAAATTTTTTTTTTATCTCTTCTTCAGGGATTGGTCACGTAATCGAGAAAAAGAAATCTCCACAACTTTACCTTACTATACATACGTTAGACTGAGGATAAAGAATCCCAGTGGTATAACAGTTAAGCTCTTGGCTGCTAAACAAAGGTTGGTAGTTTGAACTCATTCAGAGCCAATGTTGAAGGCTTAGTACTCTGTTGCCATAAAAAATTATAAGCAACAAAAACCTGAGAGAACTCTTAAGTAAAAAGTCACTTCACTACAACTAACAACAAAAGCAACAGACATTTTTAAACATCAACACTTCAAAATATTTGGCTATTTTTTATAGTGGCTCTGCTACTATATATCAAGGACTCAATTTTGACTAATAATAGTGACCTTATAGGACAGAATAGCACTCTCCACAGGCAGGGTTTACTGAATGAAAATATTTTAACAGCTAAAGGCTAAAAATGCACTTCCTAACACTAAATTACTAATACTTACATAATCTCTTATTGTGATAGGTGGGATTCTACCCTTTTATTTGTAGTTTACTCTTATATAAAATTTTTATTAAAAAAATTTAGGGTTAGCCTTTTTCAAAAATTGCCTTACAACAATTTCCTAAAATCAATTCATAAATTTAAGTAGTCTGTCAGATCTTGATTAAATTTGATCTGTCTTAATGTACACCCATGTTTATTGTGTCTTTGTTCACAATAGCAAGGAGTTGGAAACAACCTAAGTGCCCATCAACAAATGAATGGATAGAGAAGCTCTGGTATATTCACACAATGGAATACCACACTGCATTGAAAAACCAGGAACTCATGCAATATTATTCAAAATCAGTGACCCTGGAGGACATTATGCTGAGTTAAGTATCTCAGTCACTAAAGGACAAATACTGCATGGTGCCACTGTTGTAAAACAGGACTGACCTCAGGTTGGGGGGAGACTGAGAAAGATGGGTTCAATAATGTATACTGAAACAGATGAGGGAGAAAACTGTTTAAAAGGGATATGTGATTAGGTATTTTTGTCATGACAGGAGTCCAGAGCAAAGGCTGCACAGTAGAGTGGGTATGGGAGAGGGTTTGTAAAACAATGAAAGAATTTTTCTTTTACTTTTCCAAGAGGATAGTATATTAGGGGGAAGGGCTGGGAGGGGAGAAAAGTGCAACACTGAATGAATGGAAATCCAAAGTCTCTGTAAATTTTCATAATTAATAATAAATTTTCTTAAAAAAATTACTCTGTCTTAGAAGTCGCAAACAGCTAACCTAAGGTGACAGTAAACCAAAAGATTGAAATAAGACCTGGAGAGAGACTGCTAAATAATTACAACATATAAAACACAATTCTACTCTGACACATACAGGGTCATCTTAGTCAAAATCAATGTGATGGCAATTTATTTGAGTAAAATGGTTAAGGTTAGAGAAGTCAAAAAAAATGCCTAACACTTCTTCTACAATGGTATATAACATAAATGTTTAATTCTGTGTTTATTTTATAGTGTTGTTACAAATCACCATTTTTATGAACAAAAGGCAAAATACCTTTATTACACTCACTTAAAGCCAAGTAGGAAAACAAACACTAGAAAAACAGTTATCTCAAATTAATGAATGACATAATGGGTTCAGAATCTCTTAAATACTATCTATAGAATTAACCTTGATTTTCATATTATTCAGAGGTTCTGAGTAAGACAGAGATCTAGAACAATGCTTCAAAAAATCACTAACAAATTGTAAAAAAAGTCAACTGATATTCAGTAAGTAATTCAATCTAATTTTGTGAGCAATTACAAGACTGAACTTAAAGCGAATTTTACCATAACCTTATACTTTATTTTTAATTTTTATTTTGGCCAAACCAAGTCAGAATGCCCTACTACATCTTTGTAAATGATGTTATACATATTTTCTAATGTAAAAATAGACAAGACAGGAAAATTAGAACTTGAAAGACTTAAATTTTTTAAAAATCTTTCAAATCAAGTTAATCTATTAGTTGATGAAAATATCTATTTTATGAGATTGTTTAATAAAAAGGAATCACATTCTTACCGCACATTAGTCTAAGCCCTGATTCAATTTCAACATAAGCACATTCCTACTTTCTGAGCTACTGCCTGGATTTTCTAATAAAAAGGCATTCATTTTGGTACATTCAGCTTTTTCACACAAAAGAACAACTTCAAAAAATTAAATTACTTACAAAAAGCAAGAGTAAGAAAGGCTAATCTACCCACAAATAAATAAATATTCCTCCAATAAAATTCTAAAATACTTTGTATTTTACTCTACAAAAGCTTTAAGGAAGACCAGTTTGAGGAGGTAGGTGTGTATTTATATTTACATATTTTTATATATGCTAATATTGAAAATTTTCAGTTCAGCTTCCCACCATGAAGTATTTCTACATAAAATAGTAACAGCCAAAAAACTGAGTTGTTAAAAGAAAAATATGAACAAAATATGAGCCAAAAAAATTAAAACAACACTCTGAACTGTTGTCAGAAGACAGATACAGAGAGAAACACACTTTAACAAAGAATATTTTCAAGGAAGCTATGTGCCAAGTTCTATAAAAAAGTTTAAATACTGTATTGTTCTTATTCTAAATCCATTTTCACCAGTTATTTCTTTGGGAAATCTTTAGTAATGTGACGATTTACAATTTACAAAATAAAGCTATACTTGGTAGTTAACTGATTAGTGCACTATAAAAAAAAATTAAATTCAACAACAAAACTGCTAAAGAACCACCACAATCTTAGTTCCAAATCCTAATTATAACATGCTATATGTTATAATATGAACAGCATCTGTCACTAAAAAGATATGATTAATTTATTAATTTATTTCTCATGTTCAAAATTAAGAGAATAGGCTCGCTCAAACGTCAAGATTTACCAATATTAATACATGGTCTGGAAATAGAGAAATTTTACAAACATAAATTTAATCATAAAAGATGGTAGCAAATAACGGCAAAAACAACAAAATAACATAATCACCAGGTCTCAACCATCATTAGGTCATGTTTATTAAGAAAGTGGAACTTGCTATTTATAACCACTTACAGACCAAACAACGTTCAACGCATTTTATTATCACAATCCATAACGTAAATAAATTCTATACTCCTCAAAAGCTTTAGGTTACAAGACAGAGAACTGCAATCTTCTAAGACTCTGTATTGACTCCTTCCCTCTCCAGCTATCAAGCATAATGCTGTCTTCAAAAACACTTCATATTTTTGCAAAGGGTCCCTGAATTACTGCTCAGCACTAGCAAGCTCTCAGGTCCCTCAAAGAGAGAACACGGGGGCGGGGAGTGGGGGTGAAAGTGTGAGAGAATTACAGTAGAAATGGGCTAGCTTGTAATAAGTATGTCCATAAATCCAAGGCAATTAATTTCCTCAACTCCCAAATATGTGTATTCGGACTAGTAGACCAATCAATTGCTGACATAATCCTATAAATTACACTAGCATTGCTCCGTTTTCCTGGGAAGTAAAAGACCTCCCGTCTGTCCGGGGATGAGTAGTTGCCGTCGACTACTGAAGGCCTACCACTGCCGCTTTTCAAGTACAGAAGCCAACTGGCCAAGAACCACGTGAAAAAATTCCGCAAGGAAAGCTCTTCCGGGGAAGAGACAGCCCGCAGGTCACGTGCCAGCCGCCGGAACACTCGCTCCCCGGACGTGGCCCTATTCAGCTACAGAAACTACAGGCCACCAGTTTTCCGTGACCAGCCCCTTTCCCAGCAGCCGTCATGACATTCCCAAGCACTTTCTTTGCAGCCCAAACGAGCTGAGATCAAAGAGCGCTTGCACTTCCAGCAATTCAGGCACCGAAAGCGGGGCGATGGGCGAATGGTGCCAACAGGCATGAGCAGAGCGCGCGGGTAGACTCGAGATCTCAATCCACATGTCTGCCTAGGCGATGAGAGCCCTGTTGAGAGTGGTATCATTCCCTTAAAAGAGGTCTACTTTGGTTTCTCCTGTTACCCCTTACCTGTACCTCTCTCCTACATCCCTTCCTGCTCCTGTCCTGGCCTGGGGGAGGAGGTAACCCCAAGGTTCTGAAGGTAAGTGAAAAATATTCGAAACAAGTCATTACCACTTTCCACCATCAACCCAACTGGAAATAAACACTAACTTACTCTATACTCCTTCCTATACATCGAAGTCACCAACTTTGGTAACTGGAGCTAGGAAAAGGGACTATTTATGGCCCAGTCTAACCTAGCACTTAAGACAGAGATCATACTTGAACATTCAAGCGATTAGAAAACCCATAAACTGGAAACTAGCCACAGGCTACTACAAAAGAAAAATAAAAACATCACCTGCTCTTCCCACCTGTTTCCTCAACCTTATTTCTTCACTTAGGAACTAACTACTTGTCCTTTGTTTTACAAGTTCCCACTCCTACATACAGCTCAATTCCTCACTCTCTTGCTTTATTAAGGGTACAGCCCAGGCTCAATTTACCTCGAAATTACATGCTAATGAAACGTTTGCACAGGTGTCAAAACGCTGTAGTCTGCTCCTTAAAAGACGTCAGTACTGATATCCCTCGGAGTCTTGGGACCCCAAGACTGATCTTTAAAATGCAACGCACACAAGCAGGACTCTCGACCTAAAGCAAGCACTGGGAAGTCGTCACGTGGATTGCACCACGCGGTACGACACCCCACGCACGCGAAGGCAGGGCCACACTCAAGGGCGCTTCTCACCCTGCCCGCCTCGTGGCCGCTCTCTGGCGTCGACGTTACCAGATAGTTCGATGCACGACGCGGAAGTGAGACTGGTGACGCGCGCGAGATGACATGCGCAGCCTCGCTGGGGGGGGGGGGGGGGGGTACCATTGGCGCGCGCCAAAGGCGATTCAGTGCAAGGCCAAGCCTGGCCGGGGCGTGCGAAAATCTCAGCGGAGCGCTTTCCAAGCCATTCAATTATAGAAGCGCACCAAACTCTCGAAAAACTCTGATCGTGCCAATAATAAGCATCGCCCTCCACCCAGGTCCGAGAGTTACCGTGCGGGGCGTGGCTGGCCTCACCCCGAGTCCTTCACATCCCGCTGGGGGCGGGTTATTCTGTTCGGTTCGCACACCGTGTCCGCTCCAGCTGAAGAGCCTGCGCGCGCACCAGACGTCCACGTCACCGCGCACGCGCTCGTAGCAGCTGGGAGACTGCCGCGCAGGCGCAAAAGAAGGCGTGAGCTGCGTCTCCGTTGCCCCTCCCCCAGTGCCAGGAGGCCAAACAGCCCCGGAGCAGCAACAAGACCCTTGGGACCCGCCCCCGGCGCTGAAGCCGAAGTCTTTCTGAATGCCAGTTACTCAGGAAAATCTACTGAAGCTTCTAGAGTGAGGAAAGACGCGCAAGAGGAAAGCCTCTCAATTCCCTCAGCCTCGCACACGAAGACTTCGTGAAAACTGTGACACAGTTACTGGCTGGGTCTTCTGCACCATAGCTTCCAACCTTTTCTCGGATTCCTGGCTGGCCCCGCCTTTCCCGCGCCCCTCCACACCCACACGGGGCTCGACAGATCCCTAGCTTTCAGAAGTCCGTCAAATAGATCAGAGACGATCTTCGCCTTTCTGCCATGGGCTTGGAAGAGCGTCGGGAGACCTTGACGCTAGGACCCTCAGACAAGTGAGACTGCAGAATCCACTACCCAAGACCAGAAAGGAAATACAGACTGAAAACGTCAATGGTGAATGGGAAGAGAAGACGAATTGCCACTAAATTGCTTGTTAAAACGATGAAAGAGGTGCTGGTTAAATAGTAAAATGAGAAAATGGGAATTTTATATGTAAGAATGAAGACTATCCACTGATCCTGTGTTTTTCATTTTTGTTTACTCAAGGCATTTAAGCTATGAGGTGCAAAAACAAAAACAAAAAGACAACCCACTGGTACTTCTTTCTGGTAGTTGCCAAACAGTCAATAGAGAGCAGTCCTACCAACCAAATATCAAAAATAAATTACATTTCTCTCCCATTGCCCCTGACGCCAGCTGCTCTTCTATGCTAACACGTCAATAAAAAAATTCAAAGTGAAAAAAGAGGCAAAAAGGTGTAACACAAATTGCTCCATGTTACAAAACTATTTTCTTAGAAGTATTAACTTCTGAGGGTCACCTCCATTTTAGGTGACAACGCAAAACAAGATGGAGAATAAGGCAGCTGAAAGGGGAAGAAGAGAAGTCAGTTTATCCAACATTACCGATCTAATCTTTCCTTCCTAAGGGAATAATTCCTCATTTTGCTCTTGCTAAGGAACTAAACTGCTGGAACAATATCGACTGGAAAAGGTGTAAGAGAAAACTTAAGTTTACAGCTTTTGAAGTTATGGATCCCTCAAGTCAGGCACTGTCATCAAGAGAATTTGTAGTACAATATATGAAGAATATATGCAATATTGGAAGATACTTGGCATAATGTAAAAGAAACAGCTCCTTGGGCATCTTTGTTATTTTCACCCAACTCCAAGAACATCTCTCCTACCAGCTAGATGCCCTCTTACCATCTTTGACTTGCATCAGAGACTATGGTTTTCTCAAGGAAGTAAGATTTCCTCAACCAAAATGTCCACTATCTGAAGCAGAAATAGTTTGTGCTGATTTTTCATTGAAATCTGATGCTAACTTGTGAGTGATTGGTTAGGAGCCACTCCTAGTGGTTGACAGATCACAAAATGGATGCTAGCCAAGTGATCTTAAATTGAAGAGTCTGTAGAGCTTGCTTTATAATGGTGGCATAATATTTAAGGTACTGAGCTACTAACCAAAAGCTCAGTTGTTTCAATTCACCAGCTGCTCCGAAATAGATGGACAAACTTCTGTAAAAGTCTGCAGCCTGAGAAATCCATTGAAGGATCTATGATGGAAAATCATCTTGATGGCAGTGGGAAGCTCCTACCCTACATACTTCTCAAAATTTTTACAAAATGTCAAATATTTTTAATAAAACCATTTCACATTATTAAGATTCAATTAAAAACAATTTCCTGGTGGAAAGATAAACTACTAAGTTGTTTCCAAAGTGGGGTCTGCCTACCTCTAAGACTCTGGTGATGTATAATTAGGATTCTGAGGGTTCGTTGAAAATTTTAAATATTTTGTTACTGACAACCTAAAAATACTGCTACACCATTTCAAGGTCCCAGTTTTGGTTTACTACCATGCTACGGAGCTCTGATGGCTTAGTGTTAAGGAATTGTGCTTCCAATGCAAAGGTACTTTAGCTAAATAAGAGGTGGTTTGTTGGGTTTTTAAAAATTTTTTTCTATAAAGGCACCTTTATATAGTGGGGACTCATAGCAATCTCATGCACAACAGAATAAAATGCTGCCCCGCATTTTTTTTTAAGTATTTACCAGGGAAATTTAATTGTCACAATAGACTAAATATTCAATGACACATGTTCTTAACAAAGTTCCACACTGAATGAGGCTGGTCTTTTTTCCCAGGTGGAGGTAAGGCAGGAATAAATGTTGAAAGATGAGGTTCATGTTTCATAGGCTCACAGAGTTGAATGGGTAGTACATGTGAGAAGCTTGGAGATTCAGGACCTCCCACTTTGGAACTCAACAGGAGCACTGCTGCAAAATCTGGGAGCCCATTTTCAATTGTATTAAGATCAATCTCCTCCATTTAAACCTGATCTGTCACTATTGGAGAAAAGCTGATTGTACTGCTGTTTTCCATGTGACCAGCACCAGGGTTTAGTCTGAAGTGTGGAGTGAGACATTGCTGTCCAAAATGCCCACTTAACAGAGGGGGTAATCCATATGGACAGGCTGGAAGTTGAGGTGAACTTTCCAGGGGATAATTCATGAAAGGTGGTTGATGGTCAGGAGAGGGCTCATTTGTAGTTATATTTATTTTAACCTCTTCCATGACTTCATGGGAAGAGCTGTTTGAGATGCTACTATACATAATGGGACTTGGTCCAGGTCTTAGACTGAATTGTGGAGCGAGTCATTGCTGTCCAAAATGCCCACTCAACTGAGGGGGTGATCCATATGGACAAGTTGGAAGCTGAGTTGGCCTTTCCAGAGGATAATTCATGAAAGGTGGCTGATGGTAAGGGGAGGGCCCATTTGTAGTTATATTTATTTTATCCTCTTCAATCATCACATCAGGAAAATTACTCCTTAAGATGAAGTTCATCATAGGACATGCACCAGGTATTGAATCTGTTGAGATCATCTTATCAGATTGGAACATTGGGGGATGCTCTTCATCATGTCCACTTGGTTCAGAAGGTGATCCATATGGACATGGTGGAGGGAGAGTCCCTCCCCGGGTGATATCCATCAAAGGCAGAGGTGATGGATCAGGAGCGGACACCTTTATATCCATAGTAACTGGATCCTTCTTCATCACTTTGGGAAAGTGGTCCTTGAGCTTCTGCTCATCATCAGACCTACAGCAGAACTTGAATCGTTTGAGATCATTTTATCAAATTGAAGTGTCAGGGTTTTTCATCATGCCCACTCAGTTCAGGGAAGTGTTCAGTTGTGGATCAAATCATAACCTGATGTGATCCATAGAGTTTACACTGACTGATTTTCAATGTGGAAGCTATGCTGGATTTACCAACATCCAAATTTCCAATAAAAAATGGATGGTGGCCATGCATGAGGGGCAATGGCTGAGAATGAAAGAAACCCACGCAAGTTTTTTAAATGCCAAGCTAACTGCTAAAGTTGATATTTTTGAGTTTTACCTTACTGTCATAATTATCTCCCGTTACCACAGCTGCAACTACTGATCAAGCAAAAGCAAAAATTTTTCCCTTGGTTGAATTTCCCAATATTTTACTAAATATGAAGGTACAAGAAAGAATAGAGAAAATGTATGGAATATATACATTCTGGTTTCAAAAATGCACATAAGTAATGTTTCATTATAAACACAAGGACTCTTTTCCCATTATATACACATTTTTCCTATACAAGTATTTGAGAGCCTCCTACATCCAGAAGACTGGAGAGATCAATGCCTCAAGCACTGTTCAGTTTACACACCAGTCTGAAAGAACTCTGGATTACCTTTAGGAAAAGAACCTATCCCCAAGATAAGACAGTCCACAAACAACACACGCAAAAATATCTTGTTCCCAATCTGTTCAGGTACCACTTTCTCAGTTCTTACTTCTACTGAAGACATGGTTCTCTGAACCTGAAGAGTGAGGTCATTTTCTTTTTTTGGTCAGACTAACTCTTGGGTCAACATCACAGCAATAAGTACAAAAAAGTTCATATACTCTGGGGAGTTCTGGTGGCCTAGAGGCAAGAAGCTGCACTGCAATCCTAATGGTGCATGGTTCAAATCCACCAGATGCTCTGCTGGAGAAGGAGGAACAATCTCCTCCTGTATCAGTCAGATCTGATTTGACGGTACACACACAAAAATAATAAAAGACAATTTTAAAAAAAAAGTTCATATACTCTGAGGTTGACCAGATTTTTTCTATTTATTGAGTCAAAATTTTCAGACAAAACTGATTGTTCATTCAATTCATACATACTCTTTCATGACAAGACTTGTCTTTGTTTTGTTATAAAAAATCTTTCACCAGCCATAAAACCTTGTGTGCCAAGTAGATAGGAAGAAAAGATGGAATCCTAACAACATACCACTCTACCCTTGAATAAGGAATTAAAAATTTTAAAAGAGTCCTATTTTCAAGGAGATAATAATGTACCTAATGGAAAGCTGTCGAAGTTCATTATCTAGTGTAGCAATGTGATTAAAAATGTGAGGTTTTTTAAAATGTCTGTTGACAGAAGGGAAGATGGAAGAGACAGAAATAGAACAGACTGGAAATGATATTAAGAAACAGCACTGCCTCTTCTCACAATCAGCGGAAGCAGAAGCGCTTACAGCAGAAGGTCAAGGACTGCAGCCTTCAATACCGATTGAAGCTCAACATCAAGAAAACAAAGATTCTCACCACTGGGCCAATTTGGCAGCACCAGTATGGGTGGTAAAGAGATAGAGATAATTAACAGTTTTAGTTTGCTTGGCTCTATGGTCAACACTCTTGGTAACAGCAGCCAGGAAATCAAGAGATGAATTGCATTGGATAACCTAGCTGTCAGGGACCTCTCAAGAGTACTGAAGAGCAACAATGTTAGGCTGGAGACTAAGGCATGCCTGATCTGGGCTATAGTCTTCACAACTGCATGCTATGCATTGCAGAGCTGGACAGTGACTAGGGATGATAAAAAGAGAAATGGTGCCTTTGAGCTGTGGTGCTAGAGAAGAGTGTTGAATATACCATGGACTTCTAGGAGAGCAAACAGGTTTGTCCTGGAGAGGGTGAAACCAAGCTGCTCCTTGGAGTTAAGGATTCTGAAGCTTCATCTGACATACTTTGGGTATGTTGCAAGGAGGGACTGGTCCTTGGAGAAGGAAATCATGTTTGGGAGAGTGGAGGGACAGCACAGGAGAGGAAGACCCTCAATGAGATGGATCAATTCAGTGATTTGGGTCATGGGCGTAGGTGTGTCGGAGACAATGAGGTTGGCACAGGATACAGCAGGGTTTAGGCCTCTTGTACATAGGGTTGCTGTGAGTCACAAGCAACTCGAGGGCACATAACAACAACAACAACTGCCTCTTACTGCCCTTACAATCCATGTTCTTCCTCTGTCTTACATCTTCCTAAATACCTCAAGCTTAACCCCTTTTCATCCTTCATAAAAAAGTTACTTCTTCAAGAAACTTTCTCTAATCCCCTGAAGCAGTTATGATTTCACTGTCATATGGTGCCATGTTGCTTATTGTTGGTTGCCATCAACAGTATTTTGATTTAGGGCAGACTTAGTGTATTTCTTTGTAGTATTTACCATAATTTCGTAACTATGCTTAATGTATGTCTTCCCCACTTGACTATTGTTGTGTACCTATGAAAAACAAGGAATCTAGGGGAGCTCTGGTGGCCTAGTGGTAAGGAGCTGCAACTACAATCCCAGAGGTGCACGGTTCAAATCCACCAGATGCTCTGCCGGGGAAGGAGGGACAATCTCCTCCTGTACCAGTCAGATCTGATTTGACAGTACACTCACACAAAAATAATAAAATAAAAATTTAAGAAAAACAAGGGATCTGAACCATGTCCTATCCTTTGCCATCCTTATCAACTCCAACATAGCTAAGACACTGTCAATTCCATCTCACTAAGGGTCTACCCCTCCATAGTTGACCCAATCCAAAGAATAGCCCCTCCTAATAACATGCCCAAACTATGTCAGATGAAGCTTTGTTATGCTGGTTGCACTTTTTCCCAAGATTTAGCTGTTTATACTTTTTAACAGTCCATTGATACTCAGTGCTCTTCTCCAACACCAGAACGCAAAGGCATCAATTCCACTTCTGTCACCCTTACTAATTGTCCAGCTCTCAAATGCAGAGAAAATGACTGACAAGATTATGACCTGAATCAGGCATGCCTTGGTCTGTAAACTGACATTATTGCTCCTTAGTATTTTGGAAACGTCCTTGAGAGAAGACTCTCCACTCAACACGTCTTTCAATTTCTTCACTACTGGTACCAAGCGTGTCGACTGTGGATACAATTAAGAGTAAATCACTGACAATGTCAATTTTTTTCTCCATCTATCATAATGCCAATGAATGGGAAGGAATTTTGTCTTCTTGATGTTGAAATATAATCCAGATTAAAGGCTATAGTCTTTGATCTTCTGTGAGCAAGCATCTCAAGTATCCTCCTCACTTTAAGCTCCACTCTATTTCACTGCCTGTAACAACGCCTAGAACCAGAGTATTTCTTGTTTTGAGGTGCTGTCGAGTCAAGTACAACTCATAGCAATCCTATGAGCAACTAATCTGAACCCTGTCCTACCCCGTGCCATCAACACACTTCCTGACACACTAGACCCTGTTGCAGCAGTCACTGTGTCAATTCACCTAGTTGAGGATCTTCCTATCCTTGGCTGACACTCCACCTTTCTGAGCATTATGTCCTTGCCCAAAGTATGTAAAAAAAACAAACAAACAAAAAAACCAAAAGCTTTATCATCTTTGCCTTTAAAGCAGCACCTGGCTGCACTTTCTCTATGACATATTCGAGTATTTATTAACCAAATGAATATTAAATCATAGGTCCAAATTCTCCAGGAAAATCTAAATTTAAAATGTTCCTTTAATGTCTAACAATTTGGGATTTGAGTAACTGATTATACTTTGACAAAAAGTTTCAAAAGAGGTATGTTGTTAAGTGCCATCAAGTAAAGTATGACTCATAGCAACTCTTCAAATGACAAACCTTAATTCTGCCCTATCTTGTGCCATCTTGACGATCTCTGATACACTTGAGCTCACTGCTGCAGTAACCATGTCAATCAACCACACTGAAGGTCTTCCTCTCTTTTGCTGACCCCTCCACCTTTCCAAGCATGATAACCTCTTCCAAGGAATAGCCTTTCCTAGCAATGTGTCCAAAATAAGACTGACAAAGCTTCACCATCCTCGCTTCCAAGAAGCAATCTGGTTGCACCTTTTCTGAGACATATCTGTTTGTTCTTGTGGCAATCCATGAGATATACAAAACTTTTCTCCACCATAATTCAAAGGCATCAATTTGTATTCTGTTATCTTTATACCTTGTCTAGTTCTCAGGAGCACAACACATACAGAAAAGACCCTGGCCTGAGTCAGGGGTACCTTAAGTCTTCAAACTTACATCACTGCTTTTCAGTATTTTAGAGGGGCCCCAACAGCACACTTGCCCAAAGCAGTATATCTCCTCATATCCTGACTGCCAGCACCTGGGTTGTTGACTGTGGATCCAAGTAAGATGAAATCACTAAGGGGAGCTCTGGTGGCCTAGTGGCAAGAAGCTGCAACTACAATCCCAGAGGTGCACGGTTCGAATCCACCAGATGCTCTGTCGGGGAAGAAGGGGCAATCTCCTCCTGTACCAGTCAGATCTGATTTGACGGTACACGCACACAAAAAGAATAAAATAAAAAATTTTAAAAAAAAATAGATGAAATCACTAACAGTTTCAATTCTTTCTCCACCTACTGTGATGTTGCCTATTGGTCCAGTGGTAAGGATCTTTGTTTTCTTGATGTTGAGATGTAATCTCAATACTGCAAGCTGTAGTCTTTGATCCTTGTAGCAAGCAAGGTTGTGTCATCTGTATAATTCAGGTTGTTGGTGAGAATTTTATGATCTTGATGCTACATTGTTCTTCAGAGAGTCCAGCTTCACAAATTATATGCTCAGCATACCGACTAAACAGGTATGGAGAAAGGATACATCCTTGCTGCACACCCTTCCTGATTTTAAACCATGCAGTGTTCCTTTGCTATGCTGGGACAACATCTTCTTGATCTAAGTATAGAATACACATGAGCACAATTAAGTGTTCTGGGATAAGTGTCATTAAAAATAACTAGTATCCAGTTACTCTTACCTGATGTAATTTCTCCTTAAGGAAATAGATAAAAATTACTGACAAGAAGATGTTTGCAGATTCTTTTTCTAATAAAATCTAATTGCCTAACTGAATGAAGTCTGACCAAACAGTTCCTAGAAAATCAATAAAAGTAAACATTCTTAGAGTAAATTGTAACAAATTTGATGGCTGCATATTTATGATCTAACATATGAAGGATTATACTGTAATGGAAACTACCATCCTCATTTACTCACTGTAATGGAAACTACCATCCTTATTTACTCACCAGTAAGAAAAAAAAATCAGTAAATATTTCTCTTCTGTTGTTGGTAGGTGCCAATGAGTCAACTACAATTCACAGTGATCCTATGAACAATAGATCTAAACTTTGCCCTATCTTGCAACATCCTCCAGATCTCTACCATATTTAAGTCCACTGTTAAACACATTGTGTCAATGCATCCTGAAGCTCTTTCTGACCCTTCACTTTTCCCAGCATGTTTTTTCCCCCAAAGACTTACTATCTCCCTGACAACATGTCCAAACTACCCTAAAAAGTTTTACCATCCTTGCTTTGAAGGAGAAACATGGATGCACTTCCTCTAAGATAAGACTTGTCTGTTCTTTTGACAGTCCACAGGATAGTCAGTAACTCTTCACCAATACCACAAATGTAAGACATCGATTCTTCTTTGGTCATATTTATTCACTGTCCAACGTTCAGGTGCATAGGTTTACTGTTGTTGGTAGGTGCCATCAAGTCAAGTATGATTCACAACAATTCTATGAAAAATAGATCTGAACCCCGTCCTATACTGTGCCATCCTCATCACCTCTGATATACCTGAGCCCATTGCTGCAGTTATTATGTCAATACATCTCGTTGAGGGTCTTCTTCTCTTCAGCTGACCTTTCCAAGGAATAGCCTTTCCTAGCAATATGCTCAAAGTATGTGAGATGAAATTTTGCTATACTTGCCTCCAAGAAACATTCACCTTCTCTAAGACATATCTCGTTTTTTCAGTACTATTCTCCAATATCATAGCTCAAAGGCATGGATTTTTCTCTCCTCTCATCTCTACTCACTGTTCAGCTCTCAGATGCACAGAAAGTAATACAAAGGATCATGACCTGAATCAGGCACACCTTGGTCTTCAAATTGACATTACTGCTCATCTGTAATTTGGAGAGGTCCCTGACAGCAGATTTTCCCAATGCAATCCATCTCCTAATCTCCTCACTGCTAGTATAAGGGTATTGATTATGGATCCGGGTAAAAGGTAATTGTTGAAAACTTCAAGCTCATCTCCATTTGTCATGGCTTAGATCAGGCAAACTTTAGTCTTAAATATTGTTACCAGGGGTGTTGTCTATAAATAGAAGTAAAATAAAATCATTGACAGCTTAAATCTTTTCTTAGTGGCTTAGTGGTAAGGAATTACACTGTCAACCCAAAAGTACACAGTTTAAATTCACCAGCTGCTCCATATGGAATGATGAGCAATCTCTCATCCAATTTACTGTCTCTGAAAGCCCACTGAAGGGTCAGGGTCCGTTACGGGTCAGTTCCGACTAATGGTACACATCAACAATATCATAATATTGCCTACTGGTCTAGTGGTAGGAACTTTAGTTTTCTTGATGTTGAGATGTAAACATATTGAAGGCTGCAGTTTTTTTGGGGGGGTTGTATTTTAGGCTTTTATTAATTTTAATAAAAGTTTACAGAGACTCTAGATTCCCATTCATTCATTCATTGTTGCATTTTTCTCGCTGCCTACCCCTCCTCCCCATTCGCTCGTCTCTTTGAAAAGTAAAAGAAAAATTCTTTCATTGTTATATAATCCGAAGGCTGTACTTTTTTTATCTTCTGCAACAACTACTTCAAGCCCTCTCCATTTTCTACAAACACGATTGTGTCATCTGCGTAACACAAGTTGACAATTAGGCTTTTTCCAATCCTGAGGCCACATTCTTCTTCATATAGTCCAGTTTCTTGAATAATACAGCATACAGATTGAAAAGGTATGCAGAAAGGATACAACCATGACACACACATTTCCTGACTTTAAAATGAGTAAAATAAGAGATGAGATGAACTTCAGCAAGTTAGTTTCAAAAGGACTCTAAGACCAAAAAAAGAGTAGTTCTAAAAGAAATGTTGTTGTTGTTGTTGTTGTTATGTGCCATTGAGTCACTTGTGACTCATAGCGACCCTATGTACAAGAGCCCTAAACACCGTTCTATCCTGTGCCAACCTAGACATCTCAAATGCACTAATTCCCACCACTCCAGTCACAGAATCAATCCATCTCATCGAAGGTCATCCTCTCCTTTCCCACCCCTCCACTCTGCCAAACATAATGTCCCTCTCTAAGGACCAGTCCCTCCTTGCAACATGTCCAAAGTATGTCAGACGAAGCTTCAGAATCCTTAACTCCAAGGAGCATTTCGGCTTCACCTTCTCCAGGACAAACCTGTTTGTTCTTCCAGAAGTCCAGGGTATAGTCAACACTCTTCTCCAGCAAAGGCATCAATTCTCTTTCTATCATCCCTAGTCACTATCCAACTCTCTGATGCATAGCATATAATTGCGAAGACTATAGCCCAGATCAGGCACACCTTAGTCTCCAGCCTAACATCGTTGCTCTTCAGTACTCTTGAGAGGTCTCTCACAGCTGACTTTCCCAATGCAATTCATCTCTTGACTTCCTGGCTGCTGTTACCAAGAGTGTTGACTGTGGAACCAAGTAAACTAAAACTGTTAACTATCTCAATCTCTTC
>NW_006399776.1:5299558-5300584 GCF_000299155.1 Elephantulus edwardii
GCAATTCATCTCTTGACTTCCTGGCTGCTGTTACCAAGAGTGTTGACTGTGGAACCAAGTAAACTAAAACTGTTAACTATCTCAATCTCTTCACCAGCCATACTGATGCTGCCAATTGCCCCAGTGATGAGACTCCTTGTATTCTTGATGTTGAGCTTCAATCCATATAGGAGGCTGTAGTCCTTGACCTTCTGCAGCAAGCACTGCAGGTCCTCCTCAGTTTCAGAAAGCAGGGTTGTGTCATCTGCGTAACGCAGGTTATTGATGACTCTTCACCAATCCTGATGCCACATTCCTCCTCGTACAGCCCAGCGTCTCAGATGATCTGTTCTGTATATAGATTGAAAAGGTATGGAGACAATACATCCCTGCTGGACCCTCTTCTTGATTTTGAACCATCTAGTGTCTCCATGCTCTGTTCTGACGACTGCCTCTTAGTCCAAGTATAGGTTTCGCATTAGCACAATCAAATGTTCTGAGATTCCCATTCTTCTCAGAGTCAGCCACAGCTTGCTGTGATTCACATAGTTAAAAGCCTTTATTATTATTATTGTGTGTGTGTGTGTGTGTGTGTGTGTGTGCGCGCGCGCGCATGACATCAAATTGGATCTCACTGGTACAGAAAGAGATTTGCCTCTCCTTCTCCAACAGAGCATCTGGTGGATTCTAACTGCATACGTCTGGGATTGCAATGCAGCTTCTTGCCACTAGGCCACAAGAGCTCCTCCATTGGGTTTCTTGAGCTATAAACTTTACAGAAGCAGACTGCCAAGTCACTGTGTAAGGTCAAACCACCCACCTTCAGTTAGCAGCCCAACACTTTACCATCATACTACCAAGGTTCCTCATACCAAGGATAAAGGAATGAACTAAAACAAATCTCCTCAAGAAACTAGATAAAAAAGAAGAAAAAAACACCTCATTACAAAACAGTACCACTGACAATATAGAAAAATTATTCTAGGGGAGCTCTGGTGGCCTAGTGGCAAGAAGCTGCAACTACAATCCCAGAGGTGCACGGTTCGA
>NW_006399776.1:5303405-5306506 GCF_000299155.1 Elephantulus edwardii
TAAAATTTAATGTTAAAAAACAAAGCTTAGTGTTTAAAAATGTCAACAAGCTGAAGAAACAAGAATAAGAGAAGGGTAATCCAAGCAGAAAGAATAATGCCAAGGCACAACTCTCTATCTATCTATCTATCTATGTATCTATGTATCTATCTATCTATCTATCTATAGATGAAGGCTCTCTGTCCAATAGAAATACAAAAGGAGAAAAGCTAAAACAAGAGAGGTCAAAGAAAAATTCCAGAGAATAGACATTAAAACTAAGCATTAGTCCGCAGGCCAAGTTTCCAGGGCCACCGACGCCACGGGAGCCACAGCGGGCAGGGCTGCTGAGGCAAGATGGTGGACTACAGCGTGTGGGACCACATCGAAGTGTCGGATGATGAAGATGAGATGCACCCCAACATCGACACAGCCAGCCTCTTCCACTGGAGGCATCAGGCCCGCGTGGAGCGCATGGAACAGTTCCAGAAGGAGGAGGAGCTGGACAGGGGCTGCCGAGAGTGCAAGCGTAAGGCAGCCGAATGTCTGCACAAGCTGAAGGAGCTGGAGGTGGCCGAGGGCGCCAGCAGTCAGGTGGAGCTGGAGAGGCTGCAGGCCGAGGCGCAGCAGCTGCGCAAGGAGGAGAGGAGCTGGGAGTAGAAGTTGGAGGAGATGCGTATGCAAAAGAGGGTGCCCTGGAATGTGGACACGCTCAGCAAGGACGGCTTCAGCAAGAGCATGGTCAACACCAAGCCAGAGCAGGCAGAGGAGGACTCGGAGGAGGTGAGGGAGCAGAAACACAAAACCTTCGTGGAGAAGTACGAGAAGCTGATCAAGCACTTTGGGATGCTCCGCCGCTGGGATTACAGTCAGAAATACCTGTCGGACAACGTCCACCTGGTCATCTGGTGCATTGACCTGGAGGTGGAGGAGCAACACGCCCTCATGGAGCAGGTGGCCCACCAGACCATCGTCATGCAGTTCATCTTGGAGCTGGCCAAGAGCTTCAAAGTGGACTCCCTGCGCCTGCTTTCGGCAGTTCTTCACAAAGATTAAGACAGCTGACCGCCAGTACATGGAGGGCTTCAACTACGAGCTGGAGGCCTTCAAGGAGCAAGTGCGTGGCCGCGCCAAGCTGCACTAAGAAGGCCATGTAGGAGTACGAGGAGGAGGAGGAGGAGGAGTACGAGGAGGAAGAGGAGGAGGAGGAGTATGAGGAGGAAGAGGAGGAGAAGAGTATGAGGAGGAAGAGGAGGAGGAGGAGGAGGAGGAAGAGGAGGGTAAAGAAGAGGCTAGGCCGGGAGGCCTGGACCCAGTGGAGGTCTACGAGTCCCTCCCTGAGGAGCTCCAGAAATGTTTTGATGTGAAAGATGTGCAGATGCTGCAGAGCACCATCAGCAAGATGGACCCCACTAATGCGAAGTACCGCATGCATCGCTACATCGACTCGGGCCTCTGGGTCCCCAACTCCAAGTCCAGCGAAGCCAAGGAAAAGGAAGAAGCAGGGCCCGGGACCCCTTGCTGGAAGCCATCCCCAAGCCAGAAGATGAGAAGGACGTTAGCCCTGTGACCTGCCCTCCCCCCCACCACTGCCCACCTGCCTGCAGGCCCCTGCACTCCCCTTTTCAGAAAACAATTGATACCATCTCCCCAGTTCCTGGCTTCTCCACTTTGCTGCTCCCCAGCCCAGGGCTGTTGGGGGGAGTGGGAGACACCTCACCCTCCCTCCCTCCTCCTGCACCCTCCCTCCCCCACAGCACTCATCCAAGTCTGCTTTGAGTCAAGGGGTTTCATTGCATGCAGTCCCCCACCCCACCCCAATCAGCATTATGCCAAAGACCCAGGGGTCCAGGGAGGGGCAGAGGTTGCCAGGTGGCCCAGGGGTAAGGGAGGTCCCCCGCCAGGGGCCTGCTCCAGTCACTGTTGGTCTACTGTTGAGTCATCTATTCCATAAAAAGCCATGATCTTTAAATAAAGGATTTCTGATGCTATTGGGGGGGGAAACATATCTAAGCATTAAAGAATAAATAGAAATTACCAAAACAAAAGCAAGGTTGGTGCAAAAAGAGAGGCATTGTAGGCAAAAAGCAGCCTCTGTGAAAAAAAGAAGCTGGTAGCATGTCATATTCATTTAAGGGAGCAAGAGTACTACAGTATGATTATAATTAAAAGTGTCCATGGGCCTGGAAAGGAAAGTAACTAAAGGACTAGAAAAGGCAAAAGGAATCATATTATAAAGAACCTAGCAACCCTATATTGGAAATGTGTTTTGTATAAAAAGAAAAGTTCAAGGGATTATAAGGAGACATTATGGCCTCCTGAGACTCTTAAGAAAATTATTCTGGCAATTGTCAAAATGGTTTGGAAGGTGAGAACACTAGTAGCTCAGATATTTCTCTCTATCCAGCTGTACAAATACTCCTACCAGAAATCCAAGCCATCCTTGGCACCATCTTCTCCCTTACATCTATCTAGTGGATTACCAACTCTTCCCACTGACTCTACATTGGTGATCTCCTTGACTATGATATGCTTTCAAAGCACCTCATACTTGTGCTTTCTGGAACTTATCATTTATCTAATTTTACAAATCTTTTTATAACTTTTTCATTTTCTTCCCACTTCAAGTAATTTCTACAAAATGTAATATAAGCTTGGTATTTTAACTTTTCTAGCCTCTACACTGTGTTCCTATATATTATAGCAGTATCTGACTCTTAGCACTTATTTTAAAACATTTTGGGTTTCATTCTAACTCCACTGCCACTGCCCTAGCTCAACCCACCACCAACTCTTACCAAGACTACCACTACAAAAAGACTGGTATTTAGATATTTATTCTAATTATTTTCTAGTTCATTCTTCTGCAATAGCAAGAGATCCTTTCGAGACATAAATAATTGCCTTTTTTTAAATTAAATTAATTTATTTATTTTTCATTTCAATGAACATCTACACAGATTTTGGAATTCCATTCATTCATTGTTGCACCCTTCTCCCCGCCCACCCCACCTCCACCCCTCCCTCCACTTAGCTCCTCTCCTTGAAAAGCAAAAGAAAAACTCCCTCACTGGTACACAATCCCACCCCCCACCCCGCACTTCCCCCAACCCCACCCCAAC
>NW_006399776.1:5306796-5310959 GCF_000299155.1 Elephantulus edwardii
TATTCCATTGTGCGAATATACCACAGCTTCTCTACCCATTCGTTTGTTGATGGGCATTTAGGTTGTTTCCAACTCCTTGCTATTGTAAACAATTGCCTTTTATTAATATTCCATGTCATTTAAATCAAACTATGAACTCCTTAAAATGGCTTACAGATTTCTGCAAGCGTAACATTTTCCCCACAGCTCACTGGATTCTAAATACAATGTCTTCTCATTTCTCAAATCTCTAAATCACTTGTACCAGTTTTTCTTTTTGGTAGAATGCTTTTAGTCCCCAAAAATCTTCACCCACTTAATACCTGTCCTTCATACATGTCCAAATGCCACTACCTCTCAGCAATGTTATTCCTGTCTCCAATCTAAATTTTCTTTCAAAGTACCCTATCTACTCTGTTCCTTCAAAGTCCTGATCAAAATGTAGATTTACAATATATATAATTTTATTATCTATCTCCTTTATGAAATATAAATGTTAACTTGTACTAGGCATTTTCCACAGTCATGGATTTAATCTTAATAACTAGTAAAGCAGGCATAACTACAAATAATGAAACCAATGCACAAACAGGTTAAGTATTTGTGCAAGATCATAAAGCTGGTAGGGAATCAAACTTTTGAGCCTGCAGGAAACTGCCAGATGTACAGGCTGGGTTTAGAAGAGGCTGTGGCACTAGGGCCATTATAGCCAGTGTTCAATGGATCTTACCTGAAAGCAGAGAATACCAGAGGAAAGTCTATCTGTGTTTCATTGACTATGCAAAGGCATTTGACTGTGTAGATCATAATAAATTGTGGCTAACTCTCCCTCAGCACACTTTTCTTGTGCTTATGCAAAACCTACACTTGGACCAGGAGGTAGTCATCTGAACACAGCAAGGAAACACTGCATAGTTCAAAATCAGGAAAGGAGTGTGTCAGGGATGCACCCTATCTCTATATCTTTTACATCTGTATGCGGAACAGATGATTCAAGAGGCTTATCTTTACTAGGAAGAATGTGGCATCAGGATTGGAGGAAGACTCATTAACAACCTATATTATGCAGATGATACAACCTTGCTTGCCAAAACTAAGGAGAACCTGAGGCATTTGCTGCAGAAGGTCAAGAATTACAGCCTTCAATATGAATTGAAGCTAAACATCAAGAAAACAAAGATTCTCAACACTGAGCTAATTGGCAGCATCCTGATAGAAAGTGAAGAGACTGAGATTGTTAATAGCTTCATCTTGCTTGGCTTGGTAACTAGAAGACAAAAAATCTAAAGATGAATTGCACTGGGAAAATCTGCTGTCAGGGAACTCTCTAGAGTACTGAAGAGTAATAATGTCAGTCTAGAGACTAAGGTGTGCCTGATCCAAGGAATAGACTTTGCAATTACTTGCTAAGCATCAAAGAGTTGGACAATGACTAGGGATGATAGAAGAATTGATGTCTTTGAGTTGTGGTGCTGGAGAAGAGTACTGAATATACTATGGACTGCTAGCAGAACAGTTTCTCCTGGAGAGGGTAAAACCCTCTGCTCCTTGGGGGCAAGACTGCTCCTTGGGGGCAAGGATTTTGAAGCTTGGTTGGACATACTCTGAGTATGTTGCAAGGAGGGACCAGCCCTTGGAGAGGGACATCATGCTTGGAAGTGTGGAGGGACAGTGCAAGAGAAGAAGACCCTTGATGAGATGGATTGATTCAGTGACTGGGGTTAATGTGGGTAGGTGTGTCAGAGACAACTAGGCTGGCTCAAGATAGAGAAGGGTACAGAGCTGTTGTACATAGGGTTACTATGAGTCGCAAGTGACTTAACGGTACGTAATAAAAGTCTGCCTCCAAAAGTTCACCCTTTCAATTACTACACTCTGGAGTAATTTATGAGAAAACACAGGAACAACATTAGCTGTGTACATCAACATATACTCAACTCCAGTGCTACATAAAATTGCTGGTGTTGTTAGGTGCCATCAAATCAAGTACGACTTACAATGACCATAAGAATAGGGGATCTGAACCCTCTTCTATCCTGTGCCATATTCACAATTCCTGAAAAACACACTAGAGCCCACTGCAGCAGTCAACATGTCAAACCACCTGGTTGAGGGTCTTCCTCTTCTTCACTGACACTCCCACCTTCCAAGCATCATGTCTTCTACCATCCCTATTCATTACCTAGCTTTTAGATGCATAGCAAGTGATCGGAAAGACCATGGCCTAAATCAGATGCATCTTAGTTCTCACACTGACATCCTTATGCTTCAATAATTTGGAGAGTTACCTAACTGCAGACTTACTTCAATTAATAGATGCAGTCTTGAATGTACTCACCAGCCTATGCCAGGAAATTTGGAGGACAGCTGTCGGGTCAATGGATTGGAAGAGGTACATATTTCTTCCCATTCCCAAGAAAGGTTATCCAACTGAATGCGGAAACTATCAAACAATAGCATTAATATCAAACGCAAGCAAAATATTGCTAAAAAGAACAATACAAACAGGGAACTGCCAGAAGTTCAAGCAGGATTTAGAAGATGCTATGGCAGCAGGAATATCACTGATGTCAGGTGGACCCTGGATGAAAGGAGAGAATACCCGAAGAATGTCTATTTGTGTTTTATTGACTATGCAAAGGCATTTGACTGTGTGACTCATAACAAGTTGTATCTGACATTGAGAAGAATGGGAATCCCAGAGCATCTAATTGTGCTCATGCGAAACCTATACCTGGATCAGGAGGCTGCTATGTGAACAGCGAAGAGGAACACAGCATGGTTTAAAATTAAAAAGGGAGTGCATCAGGCTTGTATTCTCTCCCCATATCTATTCAATCTGTATACTGAACAAATTATTCAAGCTGGACTCTATGAAGAGGAATTTGACATCAGGTTCAGAGGGAGACTAATCAATAATCTGTGTTATACAGATGACAACAACTTTGCTGACAGTGAGGAGGACTTGAGGCACTTGTGGAAGAGGATCAAGGAACGCAGCTTCAATTTGGATTTCACCTCAACGTCAAGAAAACAAAGATTCTTACCACTGGACCAATAGACAATATCATGGTGAATGGAGAAGAGACTGAAACTGTCAACAACTTCACCTTACCTGGATCCACAATTAATACTCTTTGTATCAGCAATTAATGAAATCAGCAGACGGAGATATAATTAAGAGACAAATAATTAGATTTAGAGGTATACGGAAGAATAAAATAAATGTGCTAGTGATAAAAAGGACGTGATAAAATATACATACTTACAAATCACTGGATTTTAAACTGATAATCATTCTATTCTAAAATAATATCTGCCACACACCTTGTAGACCTTCTGTATATATCATGGTAGTCCTTGGACATAACCAGTTCTTGACCAGAATCCTCCTATGAGCCTTTACATATAAGATATTTCAACTCTAGTGAACCAATCTCTCTCAGAATATGGCCTCTAAAGATTTTGCCACTGCTATGAAATCAAGTGACATACCATTTAAAATGTTAATCAAATCAAAACAACTTTAAGATATCAACTCACCCAGTCAGAATAGCAAAATTTAACAGAACAGCAAGCAACAAATGGTGGTGAGATTGTGGAGAAACTGGAACCCTTATTCACCACTGGTGGAAGTGTAAAATGGGGCAACCACTGTGGAAAGCAGTATGGTGCTTTCTCAAAAAGTTGCAAATAGAGATACCATTTGACCCAGCAATTCCACTACTGGGGATTTATCCAAAAGATAAGATAACTGACATCCCAGCAGATATATGCACACCCATGTTTATCGTGGCTTTGTTTACAATAACAAGGAGTTGGAAACAACCTAAGTGCCTATCAACAAATGAATGGAGAGAGAAGCTCTGGTATATTCACACAATGGAATACTATGCTGCAATGAAAAACAAGGAACTCATGCAATATTATTCAAAAAGGGTGACGCTGGAGGACATTATGCTAAGTGAAGTATCTCAGGCACAAAAGGACAAATACTGCATGGTGCCACTGCTGTAAAACAAGATTGACCTTGGGTTGGGGGGAGACTGAGAAAGATGGTTTTAATAATGTATACTGCATTGAAACAGATGAGGGAGAAAACTGTTTAAAAGGGATATGCGATTAGGTAATTTTGTCATTACAGGAGGCCAGAACGAAGGCTGCATAGTGGAGTGGACCTGGGG
>NW_006399776.1:5311064-5313465 GCF_000299155.1 Elephantulus edwardii
AAAAATTTAAACAACTATACTACAATAACAAATCAAAGCAGCTAACATTGGGGGGGGGAACAAAACAAACCCCTTTTTCCAACAGGGCGAAAAGAAAACCTATAGACTGGGAACAAACATTTGGTAATACCATCTCAGACAAGAGTCTTACAATAAAAGTTTACAGAATACTCCTGGACCTCCACAAGAAAAAGACTGATAAACCAATTACAAAACGGGCAAAAGATATGGAAAGAATTTCCAGAGAGGAAGATATTCGAATGGCAAACTGACACAGGAAGAACAGTGGCAATGTTTAACAGGGTAGCAAGTAATAAATGTTATAGTGGATGTAGCAAGAAAGGAACTCTCATACGTTGTTGATGAAATTGTAAAATGGTACAACCATTCTGGAAGGCAGTTTAGCACTTCCTCATAAAGTTGAACACAGTAATTCCACATAATTCAGCTATTCCACTACTTGGAATATACCTTGAGAATATGAGGTACAAACTGAGATTTGTATACCAATGATCATAGCAGCATTATTCACCATCTTAAGAACATGGAAATAGTCCAAATGTCCAACCACAAATGAATGGATTGAGAAATTATGATATATTCACACAATGAAATCAATGCAGGAGCACTGATTTTGTAAATTATTATCTAACTTGGGAGGGACTGGAGGGCATTTTTCTGTGTGAACTAACTCGGTCCCACAAGGATAAGTACTGTATAAAACTATTATTGTATAATGAGTATAAGGATCCAAGAGGGGTGGGAGAGGCTTGAAGCAGAGGGATGTGGATGTGCAGGGGGAAGTGTTGTATTAATCATCAGGTTGTACAATTTGATGGATGGGGGGGTGAGGGAAATGGAAAGAATTTGTTCGAATTTTAATTTTGTAAATAAACCAGTAGAAAATAAAAAAAAGTAATATGACGCAAAAAAAAACAACTTTAATCAAGTTTCAATACTAAAGTATCTATGACTAAATTCTAACACATTCCCTCTTATCTCTACAATTCCATGTTACCACATATTATCTTGAGAGAGAGAGAGACACACACACAGAGAGAGAGATTAGATAGATATACTCAGCTCTGGTTTCCTGTCACTGCTTAACTATTTTGGGGGGGAAGATGGGAGTGAGGGGCTTGTAAGAAGTTACAAACTATAAGAGAGGCTGGACTGCTATTTATCTATCGGCGATCTTATCCTGAAGACCCCGACATAGTTTTGAAAGAGTGAGGAAGGGAGTGTGCCAAAGATGTAGGTGAATATTTTGAACAGAACTACAACACATCCTGAGTAGAAGTGGCTCATGTACTTTTTCTAAGACTGAAAAAGAGTAGATCATGAGAGGCATGATAGGTAAGGTTTTATGTAGGGATATGTTGCAGTTGTCAGTTTGATTCCATATAGGGAGACTTTTAAAAAGCATAATATTCAAGATAGACATCCTTTACTAGTTAAGCTATACTGCTTTTTGATTCTGGGAAGACATCAGGGCTTAACGCTTAATATTGGCTTAATGCATAAACGTCATTTCAGGACAGTAAGTTCTGGGATTGACCCAACTTCCATGACTCCAAAAGATAAAGATCTCATGAGAAAGAAAAATTCTCTTCTGTATATTCCCTTTTTGATCACTATTCTTCAGTAGAATCTTTGATCAGAAGATTCATTCGTGGTAGCTAGGCATTATCCAGTTCTCTTGATTTCATGGCAGAGGAAGCAGTTGTTCATGGAGGTCCTTGGTCATATGACCAAGGAGAATAGGAGAAATGATGCCTTTGATCTGTGGTGCTGGGGAAGAGTATTGAGGGTACCATGGATTGCTAGGAAAACAAACAGATTTATCCTGGAAAGGGTTAGACCAGGTGGCTCCTTGGAGGCAAGGATTCTGAGGCTCCATCTAACACACTTTGGATATGTTGTGAGGAGAGACAGGTCCTTAGAGAGGGACATCATGCTTGGGAGGGTGGAGGGACAGCACAGGAGAGGAAGGCCCTCTATGAGGTGGAATGATTCAGTGACTGGGATAATCAGGATGGGAGTGTCAGAGACAGTGCGATTGGCACAGGACAGAGCAGAGTTTAGGGCTCCCTACTGAAATTTGCTATTGCTGCTGGGGAGTCCTACCATTTTTACATAGAAAGCTACCCACAAAGCAGAGCATCCTCAAAAAAACAAACAATAAGAATTTTTAAAAACTATACTTTTGCACTGACGACGACCAAGAGAGAGGTACGTTGGCCTAGTGGAAGGAAGCTGTGCTACCAAGCCAAAGGTGGGTGATTGTCATCTGTGGCCCTCGGCCAGGTTCAAATTGTCTTCCTGCCAAACATTCTTCTAGGTGGTATAGCACTGGTCTGTGCATTGCTGTACAGAGGTAACTCGTGGTTGCTGTGATGCT
>NW_006399776.1:5314050-5317772 GCF_000299155.1 Elephantulus edwardii
CCTCCGGAAACTCTATGTACAAACAGTGCTCAGGCTGTTCGTTCATAGGGTCACTATGAGTCGTCTACGACTGGACGGCATTCAACAACAACAACATACTTTTGCACAAAACTTATTAATCTTAAAAAAGTGCTTTTTAAATGGACATAATATTCTTTACCTCTATTGATCTAATTATCTTAAATTTGTATTTGTTTTTGTTATTAAGTGCTGTCAGGTTGTATACAACTCACAGAGACTTTAAGAACAGTAGATCTGAACCTTATCCTATCCTACACCATCCTCATCATCCCCAACATACTTCAGCCCATTGCTGCAATCACTGTATCAATACATCTTGCTGAAGGTCTTCCTCTGCTCTGCTGACCCTCCACCTTTCCACCTTTCCTTCTCCTAACAACGTGTCCAAAATATGTGAGACAAAGCTTTGTCATATTTGCCTCCAAGGAACACTCTGCACTTTCTCCAAGACTTAGTAGTGATATAAAATGCTGGTTTGCAAGAACTATCACTATTTAAAATAAAAGGGAAGCTATAACCCTTAAAAAGAACTGAAAAATAACCGGAACTGTTAAAAACCTTTTATTTTGAAACATAGTGAACTTCTTGGAAAACACTGTGAATGGTACGGATATATGCATAATCTAGGTAAGGGGTCACCTTGAGAGAGATTACATGGACTCTGACCTCTCCTAGTAGACTCTGTGAATGTAACTAATTTTGTTACTCTAGACCTTTATTATAGGTTCACAGCTACAGAAGGATTCCACTGTCACTCTTTAATCCTACAGTCTTCTAGTTTCGCCTCAAACTATCCCCAGACTATCTCTGAACTAAAGTTTTCAAACCACAGAAACCCACAGTTCCAAGGAGGAGTTATAGACTATTAAAACCACTAAATTTCTCTTCTTAAGTTGATAATGCTGATAATGGTAATAATCATTATTTACCTCTTGTTATACACCATTAAGTTGTCTACAATTCATAGTGACCCTATGAATAGATCAGAACCTTGCCCTATCCTGTACTATCATCACAATCTCCAACATGCTTCCAGCGCTGTTACTGTCAATTCATCTTGTCAAGGGTCTTTCTTTCTCTAGCCCGCTACTGTTCCAGGATGACATCTTTTGCCAAGGATGAGAGCCCCTCCTGACAACATGCCCAAGGTACGAGATGAAGTTTCACCATCCTTGTTTCTAATTAGCACCTTAGTTGCACTTCCTCCAAGACAGACTTGTTTGTTCTTTAGGCAGTTGATAGCATAATCACCATGGCCTTTTCACCAATAAGACAATTCCAAAGCATCGATACTTCTTTGGTTATCTATCCTTTTTCATTGTTTGATTTTCAGATGTATGTTTGTTTGTTGTTGTTATGTGCCGTCGAGTCGCTTGCGACTCATAGCGACCCTATGTACAACAGCCCTAAACTCTGCTCTGTCCTGTGCCAATCGCACTGTCTCTGACGCTCCCATCCCAATTATCCCAGTCACTGAATCAATCCACCTCATAGAGGGCCTTCCTCTCCTGCGCTGTCCCTCCACCCTCCCAAGCATGATGTCCCTCTCCAAGGACCGGTCTCTCCTTACAACATGTCCAAAGTATGTTAGACGGAGCCTCAGAATCCTTACCTCCAAGGAGCCACCCGGTTTAACCCTTTCCAGGATGTCTAGGAAGCCCTATTTACCTTGGCTTATTATATATCAGGCGTTATTTTGAGCACTTTACATTCTTTATCTGATTTGTCCGCAAAATAAGCCTAAAACAGTTATATCCAGGGATGAGAATTTAAGTAACATACAAGAAGCACATAGAAAGTTTAAGGGAAAGATAGATTTAAATAAAAGTTCAAGAAAATTGAGGGACTTCTCAAAAGAAACACCACACTGGAAGCTAGAAGCAAAGCCTACAAAAATTCTAATAGAAAATAATTTTCACCCTGGAGTTCTATTACTCTATCTCTATGGAGCGCCTCCTTTAAGGGAGCTCTGGTAGCTTAAGTGGTAAGGAGCTGCACTGCAATCCTGAACACATGCAGTTCAAATCCACCAGCTGCTGTGGGAGAAAGACGGGCAATCTTCGCCTGTATGGCTGACTAAACTGCCTCTGAAAACCTGCTAAAGGGTCAGCTACGGTCAGTTCTGACTTGATGGTACACAAAACAATGGATGGTAGAAGTGGTGGGTCTATGGTAGGAGCCCTGATAGGGTAGTATGGTAGCATACCGAGATGCTGATGCCAAGATCAGAGGATCAAATTTATCAGCTGCTCAAGAAAAATGGGCTGTCTCCTTCTGTAAAGACTTACAGTGTTAGAAGCTGAATGAAAGATTTCTAAGAGTTACAAGTCATTTGAAGGCAGTAGGTATTTTACAGTGTATTACAGAAGCACTGGCAGACACATAGGTGAGCACCAGGCTGCTAATTAAAAGGTTCATGACAGAGGGAAGAAACTATACATGAAGGAATGGATTTTTTAAAAAAAAAAGTCAGTTGTTTGAACCCACCCAGTCATTACAAAGGAGAAAGATCTGGCAATCTTCTTTTTTCCAAGATGACAGTCAAGAAAATCTATGAGGTGTTCTACTGGAAACAGACATTTACTCAACAGCATCTAACAATAACTTATAACAAACTAAAGAAAAGCTAAAATAACTGTGCAATTTTTATTTTGTTTAATTTTCATTTTGTATAGCTTTATACATTAAGGTCATCTTAAAAAATATTTCCACATTGCATTTACTCAATAATCAATAAATACTAACTGAGAAACACAAACTGTCTAGCACTGCTCTAACTGTTCAAACGCCCTGAACTATCAGTGAAAAATAAATTAAACAACTAAACCAGTATATAAATGGGATTTCGTCACTGAATAAAACTTTTCATTTCTCCAAATTTCTATACTCATGTAAATATTTTATATGGATATGTATTTCAAAGGGTAACTTGAGAAGAGAAAGCTAAGTATTATAATGGAATGTGCAGAGAGCTGGAATTGGAGAATTAAAAGGTAAGAACTCACTCTGTATTTCTCAAGCTAAGAGAACTGAAGAACAAATTTAAGCCTTGCATTAAATACTGAAAGATGCTATGGGCAATATATTGAATGACCCAAAAATGCACCAAAAGAAATAGAGGGAATACATAGAACCACTGTACCAAAGAGAAATGATTAACACTGAAAAATTTCAGGAAATGCCATATGAACAAGAGCCAATAGGAATAAAGGAGGACATTAAAGCAGCACTGACAGCATGGGGGTGGGGTAGGGGAAATAAGACCCTGGGAATCAAGGGGATACTAACTGACTTATTTAAACTAAGATGCATCTCGAGATGGGCTCATGAGATTATGACAAGAAATTTGGAGGACTGCTATCTGGCCAATGGCTTTGAAGAGGTCCATATTTGTCTCCTTTATCAAGAAAGATGATCCAACAGAATGTGGAAACTATCAAACAATATCATTAATACTGTTATTATATCAGTAAGGAAGTTATTATTTGTTATGTTGTTATGTGCCATCAAGTCGCTTGCAATTCATAGTGACCCTATGTACAACAGCCCTAAACCCTGCTCTATCCTGTGCCAATCGCACTGCCTCTGACACACCCATCCTGATCACCCCAATCACTGAATCAATATACCTCATAGAGGGTCTTCCCCTCCTGCGCTGTCTGTCTCTCTCCAAGGACTGGTCCCGCCTTACAACGTGTCCA
>NW_006399776.1:5317872-5323295 GCF_000299155.1 Elephantulus edwardii
TGACGACGACCAAGAGAGAGGTACGTTGGCCTAGTGGAAGGAAGCTGTGCTACCAAGCCAAAGGTGGGTGATTGTCATCTGTGGCCCTCGGCCAGGTTCAAATTGTCTTCCTGCCAAACATTCTTCTAGGTGGTATAGCACTGGTCTGTGCATTGCTGTACAGAGGTAACTCGTGGTTGCTGTGATGCTGAAGCCTATGACACTGATGTGCCAATCGTGGTAATGGGCACCCATGGTGGACAGTGTTGGCTGGAGCTTCCCGACTAAATCAAGCCTGGAAGCAGGAGTGGCATCCACTTCCAAAATGGCTTGCCTCCGGAAACTCTATGTACGAACAGTACTCAGGCTGTTCGTTCATAGGGTCGCTATGAGTCGTCTACAACTCGACGGCATTAAACAACAGAACAACAACATGGGGTGGAAAGATAGTATGTCTGATAACTTTCTCTATTAAGATTAGAAGCAAAGTTGCTTGTGAATAGTGCTAAGCCAAGGCCAAGGAAATGACTGTGAAGCTTCAAGAGAGAAAATGATAGAACTGTTGTTGAGGGGAATTGCCCTAATGAGCAAGTGCTGTTATAACAGAAATACCACAAATGGATATCTTTAATAAATGAACACTTACTTTCATTTCAATTCATGACAGGGACAAAAAAAGGAAATTCTCTAATTCATATTAAAGCACTGATGTTAGAAACTTTATAGGATTGTTGTTAGGTGCTGTCATGTTGATTATGACTCACAGCGATCTTGAGAATAATGATTTGAACTTTGCCATCCTCATCATTTCTGATATACTTGAGACCATGGATACAGTCACTATTGTTGTTGTTCTCTCTTTTTTTTCTGACCCTCCACCTTTCCAAGCATGATGTCTTTTTCCATAGACAGGCTGTTCCTAACAACATGCCCAAAGTATGTGAGATGACGTTTCACTCTCCTTGCCTCTAAAGAGCACCCTAGTTGCACTTTCTCCAAGACATATTTGTCTGACTTTATAGCAACTCCCTGTCCCTCAATCCCTAAAACAGCCCACCACAATCAATGTAAATCCTACGACTGAACATTTCTAAATCTCTTAGCAGCAGCTTCAGTTCATTCACACTTAGCATGATGTGGTCCGCCATTAAGAAAATTATGTGACCTGTGCAAGTCGGATCCGATTCGATGGTGTACAACAAGAAAAAAGAAAAGAAAATTATGTAAGATGTTTAACATTCTCATTCAGGTCACAGCCCTGGCAGGGGAATTTCCCAGGAGTGTGGCCTCTGTCACCTTTTATCTTAAGGGATAAAAAGAGAGAAAAGCAAGCAGAGGATGAGGGACCTTCATGTCATCAAAAAAGAACAGAGTATGTCCTTTGGACCCAGTATCCTTGTGTTGAGAACAAAGAGCAAAAGCCTTCTCCTACAGCTAGCGCCCTGAATTTGGACTTCCAGCTTCCTTAACTATAAATTTTTGTTTACTGAAGTCATCCACTTGTGGTATTTCTGGGAGTCAGCAGACTAAGCCAAGCCTGGGCTACAATCAATCTCTAGGTCACCTCTAACTGGGGTACTTGCCTCTCACTGGGCAGCATAGACCATAGCACATTTAGAGCAGTACATTCTCCATGGAGTACAGCATCCTTGGGGACTGCAGACTAACAGTGACTATCTCTTCTGCTAGCCATCTCTGACTGGATATCTTGCATCTTGACTGGATATCCAGCCCCTCCCTAGACTGGCAAAAGCATCATCGCTAGCTAGGCCAACTACCTAGGATCATCTAAAGCCAGTATAAACTCGTTCTCAGGCTGGGTGCTCCACCATTCACTGCATCCTAGACCAGAAGAAGTGCTACTCAGGGCCTAGCTCATATTGTGGAGCTTCAACCACACCTCAGATGAGCAAAAACTGACCTAACTGGACACTTCAACTCCAACATTCTTATGCAATGGTAGACACCCTGTGCTAATATCCATCTCTCTCTCTTTCATGCCATTATATTTCAAATCAGCAATACCACAGAAGAACGCAGCATAATGACAGTAATAAAACCATAACTATCACTAATTTTACTCAATGTGAATAAATTAAATGCACAAGAGGAAGTCAAGAGAAAAAAGTAAAAGTGGGTAAGAAAATATGACTCATCAATATGTTGTCTACAAGAGATGTATCTTAAGACAAAAGGACAAAAATATGTTAAAACTAAGTCTATTATTAAACAGGCTAAAACAAAGTATTAATTTTATTAAAAATAGACTAAAACTAGAGAGCTTTGGTGGCCTAGTGGCAAGAAGCTGCACTGTAATCCCAAAGGCATGTGGTTCGAATCCACCAGATGCTCTGCTGGAGAAGGAGGGAAAATCTCCTCCTGTGGTACTCAGATCTAATTCGACAATACACAATAAGGGGAGAAAAAAAATATATACTAAAACTAAGTCTACTAAGAGTAAAAAATATATATATAAAGTAAATGGCTATCAAAAACAGGAGTGGGAATAATAATTTCTGATAAAACAGACTTCAAGCAAGACAAAAACTAGCTTAAGAGACAAGGAAGGAAATTATATAATGGCCAATCACAAGATATATAAACTGTAACAAATTTGAAGAGAGAAATAGTGCCACAATAATAGCAAGAAACTAGAATACATCACTTTCAATGAAGGACAGAACAACTAGAAAGAAACTGAACAAAGACTCAGAAGAATTTAATATAATTAACCAATTGAATCTAACAGACATACATAAAACAATCTTTCTCAAAAGAGCACAACAGACAATTTTCTCCAGTACATATGGAATATTCTCTAAAATAGACCTTATGTTAGGTCACAAAGCAAGCCTCAATAAATTAAAAAACACTGAAATACTACAAAGCATTTTCTCAGATCACAATGCCATAAGACTGAGAAATCAGCAAGAGGGAGTTCAATGGGGGAAGGGAATCAAGTACACGGAAGCTATTATTGAGTAACAAGAAATAAAAAGTAAAAATTAATTTTAAAAAACTTCTTGATGCAAGTGAAAATGAAAACACAAAATATCAAAATCTTTGGGCACAACAAAAACAAGAACACTAAGAGGTCGACTTATGGCGAGCTCTGGTGGCCTAGTGGCAGGAAGTTGCACTGCAATCCCAGAGGTGTGCGGTCCAAATCCACCAGAGGCTCTGCTGGAGACAGAGGGACAATCTCCTCCTGTACCAGTCAGATCTGATTTGAGGGTGCACACACACGCACAGAAATTTTAAAAAAAAAAAAAAGGTCGTATTTATAGCAAAAAATAGACTCATTCAAAAAGAATTAAACTCTACAACTTTTTTTTTTTTTAATTTTTATTATTTGTGCGTTGACTGGTACAGGAGGAGATTGTTCCTCCCCCAGCAAAGCATCTGGTGGATTTGAACTACACATCTCTGGGATTGCAGTGCAGCTTCTTGCCACTAGGCCACCAGAACTCACCTTAAACTCTACATCTTAACCGAACATCTTTAACAATAAACAGAACAGCAAATGATGTGCATAGGTTCTAAAAGAAGTGAAATAATAAAGATGTTGTTATTTACCATCAAGTCACCTGGGACTCATAACAACCCTATATACATAAAATAGCTCTGAATCCTGTTCTGTCCTGAGCTAGTCTCACTGTCTCCAACACACTTACACCTTATTAGCCCAGTGTCAATCCATCTCATCCAAAGTCTTCCTCTCTTGTGCTCTCAACTCTTCCAAGCATGTTGTCCCTCTCAAAGGACTGGTCCCTCCTAGACACATGCTCAATATATGTAGACAGAGCTTCAAAATCCTTGCCTCCAAGGAGCAACTTGGTTTCACCCTCTCCAGGACAGTCCTGTTTGTTATCTTGGCAGTCTGTGGTATAATCAATATTCTTCTTCCCAGCACAACTCGAAAGGCATGGATTCTTCTTCTTTGTCATCTTCTGCAAAGACCATGATCTGGATCAGGAACACCTCAGTCTCTAGACTGACACTGTTGCAGTCTAGTTGTAACATGGAGTGTGGCACATGACAGCACATGGGAGAGGCAACAACAATACCAGTGGCAGGAACCAGGGAACCAGCAGACATCTGCAGTGGTGCTTGCCTTCAGACAAGAAGCTTGCTGGTGGAAGAGAATGCCTATGCACACTTCGGTGGAGTCAAAAGAGCTGTAAAAGTTGTCAAAACTCAGTAGAAAGCCAGGAGGACCAAACCAGAGGCTGGTACAACTGAAAGAGGCCTACTACCAGGCTCAACTAAGAGGAAACTGAGAGTTGTCCTGGTGATAAACTGTTCTGATCCTGATCCCAAGTTATAGCCTGTTACTTCCTTAATAAAGGACATACTTTTAACTTTTTTTTCCCTTGTTGTGTACCACTGAGTGGGATCCAACTGGCATAGAAGGAAATTGTCCCTCCTCCAGCAGAGCACCTGCTGGATTCAAAACAAGCGCCTTTGGGATTGAATGACATACTTTCAGGGACAGTCTGTGGGTCTGATGTAGCCATTATAGCAAATTATCAAACTCATACGTAGAGTATGGTATGGGGAAGAAAAGGCTGGTATCAAAAATAGCAAAAAGGTTAGAAAGTAAAGACATGGCCAGTGAGAAATTGAAAAGACATTTCACCAAACGACCACCAGACACATGAAAAGATATTCACTATCATTACTATTTAATTCCCTCTAGGTTGGCCCTAGAGAGCTCTGGTGGATAAGGAATTGCACTGCTAACTCAAAATCAGGTGGTTTGAACCTACTAGCTGCTCTATGGGAGAAAGATGGGCAATTTCCTGTGTGATTTATTGCCTCTGAAAGCCTGTTATATGGTAAAAAAAACCCTCACTGCTGTATAGTCAGAACTAATTCAGAGCTGACCCTCTCCAAGTAGTATTTCTTTAAAAAAAAAAAAAGGAGAGACACTGTAAATCCAACAAGAAGAGATTGGTGGTGTTTCACAGAGCCTCTGGTAGATGTGAACCACCAGAGAGGTGCTGTCTTCAGGATAAAAGCATAGCTCTTTATGGGCTATGTAACCAGAGTCCCCTCCTTTGTGATTTACAATCTCCAAAAACCTGTGGAAGGAGGTCATCTCTGAGTCAGTTCTGACTTAGACGGCAATAAAAGAGATTTGCCTAGCGCAACAAAGGAAGGACAGTAAAAAATAAGAGGAATAAATAGAATATGTGACCAAGGACCTCCATGAACAACTGCTTCCTCTGCCATGAAATCAGGAGAACTGGATAATGCCTAGCTATCACGAATGAATCTTCTGATCAAAGATTCTACTGAAGAATAGATTAAAAAGGGAATATAAGCTGCAACTACAATCCCAGAGGCGCAGGGTTCGAATCCACCAGATGCTCTGCCAGGGAAGGAGGGACAATCTCCTCCTGTACCAGTCAGATCTGATTTGACAGTACACTCACACAAAA
>NW_006399776.1:5323395-5334545 GCF_000299155.1 Elephantulus edwardii
TGTGCTGTTCCAGTCGTGTTTGGATAATCTTCAGTAAAATCTTGCGTGCATGTGAAATCAATGTGAATTCAATAGTTTGCACACTCTGTTGGGTCACCCTTCTTTGAGATGGGAACAAATATAGGTCTCCTCCAGTCAACTGACCAAATGGTTGTTCTCCAGATTTCTTGGCACAACTTGGTGAGCACATCCACGGCAGCATCCGTTAGCTGAAATATGTCAATTGGTATACCATCTTTTTAGGTTATTATTTAGAAAACAAAATTTTGCTGAAGATCATTCAAAAACAGCTATAACAGAACATAGATAGGGAATTGCATTCAAGCAGGTTTTAGAAGAGGTCATGGCACCAGAACTATTACTGTTAATGTTAGTAAAGAGTAGCAGAATAATGTCTACTTATGTTTTATTGACTACACAAAGGTATTTGTTTGTGTGGATCATAACAAGTTATGGCTAATATGGAGAAGAAGGGGAATCCCAAGAGCACCTAACTGTGTTTATGAGAAACCTACATCCAGACCAGGAGGCTGTTGTGAGAGCAGAGCAAAGGAATACTGTTGTTGTTGTTCTTGTTCTTGTTCTTGTTATTGTTGTTATGTGCAGTCAAGTCATCTGCAACTCATAGTGACCCTATCTAAACAGCTCTGAAACCTAATCTATCCTGAGCCAACCTCACTGTCTCTGACACCTACCCTCATTACTCCAGTCACTGAGTCAATCCCTCTCATCCAGGGTCTTCCTCTCTTGTACTGTCCCTGCATCCTTCCAAGAATTATGTCTTTCTCCAAGGACTGGTCCCTCCTTGCAACATGTCCAAAGTATGTCAGATGGAGCTTCAAAATCCTTGCCTCCATATGCAATACTCTTCTCCAGCACCACAACTCAAAAGCATCAATTATTCTTCTATCATCCTTAGTCACTATCCAGCATTCTGGTGCATAACAAATAATTGTGAAGATCATGGCCTGGATCAGGCATACCTTAGTCTCTAAACTGACATTATTGCTCTTCAGTACTCCGGAAAGGTCCCTGACAGCAGATTTTGCCAATACAATTTGTCTTTTGATTTCCTGGTTGCTGGTACCAAGAGTGTTTACTGATTGTGGAGCCAAGCAAGCTGAAGCTATTAACAATCTCAATCTCTTCATCATCTATCATGATGCTGCTAAGTGACCCAAGAGTAAGAATCTTTGGTTTTTTGCCATTTAGCTTCAATTCATATTGAAGGCTGCAGTCCTTGACCTTCTACAGCAAATACCTCAGGTCCTCTTCAGTTTCAGCAAGCAAGATTGTGTCATCTGCATAATGAAGGTTGTTGATGAGTTTTCCTCCAATCCTGATGCCACATTCCTCCTCACTGAGCCCAGCCTCCTTGATGATCACTTCTGCACACACATTGAAAAGGTATGGAGATAGGATGCATCCCTGGCATACACCTTTCCCGATTTTGAAAAATGCAATGTTTCCTTACTCTGTTCAGACTGGTCAACATACAGGCTTTGCACAAGCATAAATAAGCATTCCGAGATTCCCATTCTTCTCAGAGTTAGCCAGTTTGTTGTGATCCACACAGTCAAATGCCTTTGCATAGCATAGTCAATAAAGAACAGACAGACATTCCTCTGGTACTCTCTGCTTTTACCCAAAATCCATCTATTATTGCCTGTTTAAAATTAAGAAGGGGTTGTATGCTCTCTCCATACGTATTCAATCTGTATGCCGAACAAATTCTTCAAGAAGCTGGACTCTATGAAGAGGAATGTGGCATCAGGATCAGAGGGAAGCTCATTAATAACCTGCATTATACAGATGATACAACCTTGCTTACTTCAAGTGAGAACTTGAAGCACTTGTTAAAGAATTTCAAAGAATACAGCCTCCAACATGGATTGCATCTCAATGTTCAGAAAACAAAGATTCTTACCAATGGATAGGTAACATAATGACAGATGGAGAAAAGATTTAAAGTTTCAACAACTTCATCTTTCTTGGTTAGTACAATTAATACCCTCGGTACTAGCAGTCAGGAAATCAGGAGATATATTGCATTGGGAAATTGTGCAATTAGGCACCTTTCCAAATTACTGAGGACTAATGATGTCAGTTTGAGGACTAAGAAGTGTCTGATTCAAGCCATGGTCTTTCTGATAACTTGCATCAGAGAGCTGGACAATGAGTAAGGATGATTGTTGCTATATGCCATCGCGTCATTTGTGACTCATAGCGACCCTATGACCTTAAATCCTGCTCTGTCCTGTGCCAATCTCACTGTCTCCGACACATCCACTCTGATTACGCCAGTCACTGAATCAATCCACCTCACAGAGGGTCTTCCCCTCCTATACTGTCCCTCCACCCTCTGAAGCATGATGTCCCTCTCCAAGGATTGGTCCCTCCTTGCAACATGTCCAAAGTATGTCAGACGAAGCCTCAGAGTCCTTGCCTCCAAGGAGCAGCTCGATTTAATTCTCTCCAGGATGAATCTGTTTGTTTTCTAACCAGTCCATGGTACACTCAATACTCTTCTCCAGCATTACAGCTCAAAGGCATAAATTCTTCTATCCTTCCTAGTCATTGTCCAACTCTCTGATGCATAACAAGTGATTACAAAGACAATGGCCTGAATCAAGCGCACCTTAGTCTCCAGAGTAACACTATTGCTCTTCAGTACTTTGAAGAGGTCCCTAAAGCAGACTTTCCCATCACAAGGAGTAAGGATAACAGAAGAAAAATTGATGCCTTTAAGCTATGGTGTTGGAGAAGAGTACTAAACACACCAGGGACAGCCAAAAGAACAAACAAATATGTCTTGGAGGCAGTGCATCCAGAGTGTTCTTCAGAAGCAAAGATGTGAAGGCTTCATCTCATATACTTCAGACACTGACACGGTGACTGCTACAATGGGTTTTAATGTGTCAGAAGTGTGAGGATGGCACAGGATAGGATAGGTTCAGATCTTTGTTCACAGGGTCACTATGGGTTGTACTCGAATTGACCTAACAACAACACATATTTTTTTGCACAATTAAGCTAGACTAAGGAATCCAGTGGTAATAAGGCTTAGTGGTAATAAGGAATTGAGCTGCCAGCACAAAGAAATGCAGTTCAAATCTGTCGGCTGCTTTGAAGGAGAAAGATGGGCAATCTCCTCCCATGTGATTTACTGCCCCTGAAAACCCAGCTATGGGTCAGTCCTAACTTAATAGTACATAACAACAACAAACTAATTTTGAATTCTATTCTTCATCTGTCACTATTTTTAGAACATATTTTCCATATTGCTACACAGCCTGTAATTTGTATTTTTCCCTTTTAATGCCATGATTTACTTAACACTCCTATATTTTTCAACACATGTTGTATCTAGCCCTTTGCTCTAAGAATAATAAAGGACTAGCTAAGATAGGAGTGCTTTCCCTCTCTAGAGGAACCTGGGAAGGATAGGTAGGAAGTTGCTAGATTTGCAGAAGAAGAATGAAATAGGAGAAACACTGAACACTTAAAATACTTGAGTAAGAAGAGGCCAAGACATGTCCAACAACTCCAGGTAAAACCTCAAATAGAAAAAGAATTTGTGTTCAAGGGAGAGCTACCTGCTGCTGTGTGGCAGCGCAGAGATACCTACTATGCCCAGAATTGTCTCATATTTCAAGAAAGTTAGATTGTGAAAGCAAGTTTTATTTTTCAAATATATTAACAAGAACCTCGGTGGTATCAGAGAACCTAGTATTCTAAAAAGGGTAGTTAGAGACTTCATCTCATACCAAGGGTAGTGATTGTAGATCCAAGTAAGATGAAAACATTGCCAGTTCCAATCCTTTCTTCATGATGTTACCTACTGGTCCAGTGGTAAAGACCTTTGTTTTCTTGATATTAAATGGAAATTGGCTTAGAGTATATCAGAAAAATGTTTATTTGTGTTTTATTGACTAAGCAAAAGCATTTGACTGTGTGGATCATGATAATTTATGGATTAACATTGAGAAGAATGAAAATGAAAACAATTATGCTCTTGCAGACTCTGTATATAAACTAAGAAGTAGCTGAACAGCACAAGGTAACACTGAATGCTTTAAAATTAGGAAAAGTATGCATCAGAGTTACACCCTTTCATCATACCTATTCAGTCTCTATGCTGAACAAATCACTCTAGAAATTGGACAAAATGAAGAAGAATGAAGGAACAGGACTGGAGGAAGTCTCATCAACAACTTGGGTTATAGAGATGACACAACTATGCTTGCTGAAAGTAAAAGCAAATTTGAAGTACTTACTAACAAAGATCTAAGCCTTCAGTATGTATTACATTCCAATAACAGAACAAAAATCTTCACAACTGGGCCAAGAGGCAACACACCATGATAAATGAAAAAAAAGATTGAAATTGTCAAGAATTTAATTTTATTTGCATCCACAATCAACATCAACAGCAGCAGCAGCCAAGAAATCAAAAGATATACCTGCAGTGGCCAAGTCTGCTGTCAAGGACCTCTTTAAAGTAGTGAAAAGCAAGGATGTCAGTTTAACAACTAAGGTATGCCTGACCCAAGCCATAGTATTTTTCAACTGCTTCATATACAATTAGAAGTTGGACAATAAATAAAGAAGACCAAAGAAAATTGACACCTTTGACCGTGGTGTTGGAGAAGGGCACTGAACATTCCATGGACAGCCAAGAGAAAAGATAAGTTTGAAGAGAGTGTAGCTGTAGTGCTCTTTGGAGGCAAGAACAATGAGATTTCACCTCATATACTTCCTTGGAGAAGAACATGATGCTGGGAAGGGTGGAGGGTCAAAGAAGGAAAGGAAAGGAAAACCCTCAATCAGCTGGACTGACTGTGATTAATGCAATGCGCTTTTGTGTGTCAGGAAGTGTAAGAATGACGCAGGGTTCAGATCTTTTGTTCACAGAGTTGCTATGAGTTGAGACAGAAAAAGTACGGTTCAAAAGCCTTAAAAACTTAAAAACTATCAAGACCTGTACAGAAAAAGCTTGCCAATCCTTGATCTAAAGGCCTGAAAGGAATCTACACAAATGGGAAGGTATGTGGCAAAAGAAGGTGTGAGGCAGTGGGCTTTACATACCAAACTAAAAAATTTTAATTTATTTCAATTTTAATGAAAAAATCACTAAAAATTTTTACCTAAGAAAATAATTAAGATCTACCCTATTTGAAGACAATTATCTACTTTCCTCTAAAGGACTGAGCTAATCATTTATTAATAAGCAAAGCTTACATTTAAATAAATATAGATGGATTATAAGCAAGAGTGGCATCCACTTCCGAAATGGCTTGTCTCCAGAAACTCCATGAACAGTGCTCAAATCTTTCATTCACAGGGTCACCATGAGTCGTCTACAACTCAATGGTACCTAACAACAACAGATGGATTACTGGCATCTCTGATGTTTGCTTCAACAACACATTTACTAAAATTGGAAAAATACAGAGATTTACCATGTACAAGAATGCCATGCAAATTCATGAAGTGTTCCATATTTTTTAATCTTTTAGTTGCTTCTATGATTGGGAAAAGTCATTCATCTGTTCCTTTCTGTAAAATGCTTGTCTGTCAGATACTGTTCTAAATCTGAGCATTCATTAAGACAGACTAGGAAGAAGGACTGGACATCTACTTCTGAAATAAAAGGCCTCCAAAAACCCTATGTAAAATTGAGCACACTTAGAATAGATGAGCAGATATGGTAACTAAGGCTGAGCCCTCAAATTTGGGACTGGAGTAATGGAGGCAGGTGTGTTGGAGACAGTATGGTTGGCTCAGGATAGAGCAGGGATTAGAGCTGTTACACGAGTCACTATAAGTCACAAATGACTGGAAAGAAATTACACTGCACAGCAATCCCAGAGGCACACAGTCCAAATCCACCATCCAATTAACTGCCTCTAAAAACCCACTAGAGGGTTAGTCAGCTATGGGTCAGTTTAGCTCAGCAGTATACAACAAGATGAACTATAAAGAAACATGTTAACAGCAGTTAGTAAAGCAGGAATGTGTATTTTCTTCTATCTTTATATTATTTACATATTCTCATATAATATTTTATAATTAAAAAACAAAAGTAATTTTTTTCATTTCATTTTTTTATTTAAATGTATTATTAATTTCAGTAAAAACTTAGAGACTTTGGATTTCCATTCATTCATTGTTGCACTTTTCTCCCCTACCAGCCTTCCCCCTAGTACAATACCCACTTGGAAAAGTAAAAGAAAAATTCTTTCATTGTTTTACAAACCCTCCCCCAGGTCCACTCCACCATGTAGCCTTCGCTCTATACTCCTGTCATGACAAAAATACCTAATCACATATCCCTTTTAAACAGTTTTCTCCCTCATCTGTTTCAATGCAGCATACATTATTTATCCCATCTTCTCAGTCTCTCCCCAACCCCAAGATCAGTCTTGTTTTACAACAGTGGCACCATGCAGTATTTGTCCTTTTGTGCCTGAGATACTTCACTCAGCATAATGTCCTCCAGGGTCACCCATTTTTAATAATATTGCACAAGTTCCTTGTTTTTCAATACAGCATAGTATTCCATTGTGTGAATATGCCACAGCTTCTTTATCCATTCGTTTGTTGATGGGCACTTAGCTTGTTTCCAACTCCTTGCTATTGTGAACAAAGCCACGATAAACATGGGTGTGCATATATCTGCTGGGATGTCAGTTATGGTCTCTTTGGGGTATATTCCCAGTAGTGGAATTGCTGGGTCAAATGGTATCTCTATTTGCAACATTTTTGAGAAAGTGCCATACCGCCTTCCACAGTGGTTGCACCATTTTACACTTCCACCAACAATGAATAAGGGTTCCAGTTTCTCCCCAACCTCGCCAGCATTTGCTGCTTGTTGTTCTGTTAAATTTTGCTATTCTCACTGGGGTGAGATGATATCTCATAGTTGTTCTTAAAAGTTAGTATTTTTTAATTGATATTTTATTATAAGTATATAAAGAACTTGGATTTCAATTAATTCATTGTTGCACATTTTCCTTCCTGTCCCCTTCCCCCCACCAGTTCGCTTTTTTCTTGAGGAAAAAGTTCTTGCATTGTTATACAGTTCCCCCACCCCCACCCCACCCCAGACGACTTTACTATTCAGCTCTTATTCTGGACTCTTGTTATACCAATAGTATATAATCATATATTCCTTTTATACAGTTCTCTCCCTCGTTTGTTTCAATGTCATGTTCATTATTTATTCCCTCTTTTCTTAGTTTTCCCCCCAATCCCCCTGTCAGTCCTGTTTTATAACAGTGGCATTATACAGTATTTGTCTTTTTGTGACTGAGATATTTCACTTAGCATAATATCCTCCATGGTCACTCATCTTGTATAATATTTCATGAGTACTTTGTTTTTTAATGTAGTTTTTCAATAGTATTCTATTGTGTGAATAGACCACAGCTTCCCTATCTATTTATTTGTTGATGGGCACGTGGGTTGTTTCCAATTCTTGCTTATTGTGAATAAAGCTGCAATAAACATGGCTGTGCATATATCTGCTTGGGAGGCAGTTCTGGTTTCTTTGGGATATATTCCAAGTAGTAGAATTGCTGGGTCAAATGGTATTTCTCTTTCCAACTTTTTGAGAAAGTACCATACGGCTTTCCATAGTGATCACACCATTTTATACTTCCACCAACAGTGAATAAGAGTTCCAGTTTCTCCACAACCTCGACAACATTGTTGTTTGCTGCTTTGTTGAATGTTGCTCTTACTACTTGGGTGAGATGATTATCTCATAGTTGTTTTGATTTGCATCTCTCTTAAAGCTAGGGATTTTGAACATTTCTTCATGTGTTTATTCACCATCTGAATGTCTTCTTTGGTGACGTGTCTGTTCATATCCTGTGCCCATTTTGCAATTGGGTTGTTTATCTTGTTGTGACACTTGAGTATTCTATAAATTCCAGATGTAAGTCCTTTATCAGACATGTCATTACCAAATATTTTTCCCAGTCTGTGGCTTCCCTTCTTACTGTTGGAGAAGGTTTTGGATGTGCATAGGGAACTGATTCTTAGAAGGTCTCATTAATCTATTTTATCTTCTTCTGGTTGCAGGAAAAAGTATTTTTAAGCTCAAAATTGTTTTCCAAGTACTATACCATCTCCCTTTCTGTAGAAGGTGTAAAGATGTCCCATTTTCTCAATAGATGTTTAAGAATAAAACATTTGTTTGCAATGGAGTGGCAGAAATCTCTCTTTCCATAAAGATCTTTAATCATATCAAAGGAGCCAAATCAACAGTATCTTATAGAAACTAGAAATGACAGGGATAAAGAGATCTTACAAGTCAAGTTAAAATGTTGAAAACTGATAAAGGAAAGACAGGTTTCAAGTCTGTTTCTTCATAGGTTTGCTATGCATTGTGGCCAATTGGACTGCACCTCACAACACATAACTCTGAAAAAATAATTACAGACTTAAGAAATACAAAGCCCTTGGTTAGGAATACGGTGAAGTACTTTAATAATATGTTCTTATTAAGATTCAATTCCTTTAATCTTACATTTCAGTTCCTCAACTGCACTGTCAAGGCCTCACATGCAGGAAGCCATCCACTTCTTTTATATCTTTTGTGAAAGAATCTCATATAATGCCCATAAAGAGTTGATGTTCATTCAATACATGTTGGAGCCCAAATGACAATATAATTAAACCTTCCATTGGGCTCACAAACTGAAACTTTCACACCAACATTTCACTCCATTAACCTTCTTTCTATGTAACAATTTAAAGGACATTCCTGGGGTGATTACCACTGATTCTACCAGATTTATTACACTGAGGTCCCTTCTCCAGCAAAGAGCTCAAAGTACAAGTGTAATATTAAAATAGATTCACTGACTACTGAGAAGGTGGGTGGGTAAAGTGGGCAAGTGGAGAATCTATTATAATAGCTTGCCTCCAAAGAATAAGTATTATTCAGCCCTGGAGATTAAAACATTCCTAAAATGTCTCTAAACAAACTTGTTACTGACATTTCATTAAACTTTGTACCGGCTAAATTCTATCAAAATGAATAGCATTCAAACCATAAATCCTACACAATAAAAAAAAAATTCAGCTGAATTCAGAGCTGTCACATTGATGAATCAACTCACAGCAATTCTCCAGTAGGTTTTCAGAGGCTGTAAATTTCAAGTATGGAAAAGTGCTCACCTTTCTCCCTTGGAACAGCTGGTAGATTAGACACAGTGACTGCCACAAAGGGCTCTAGTGTGTCAGGAAGTGTGAAGATGTCACAAGATAGGACAGGGTTCAGATCCACTCTATATAGGGTTGCTGTGGGTCTTACTTGACTCAATGGCACCTAACAACACCACATGCATCTGAAAACTAGACAATGAAAAAAGACCAAAGAAAAAGTGATGACTTTGAATGATGATATTGATAAAGAATATTGAATATATTGTGGACTGCCAAGAGATCAAACAAAGTCCTGCAAGAGGTACAACCAGAATGCTCTTTAGAAGTGAGGAGGGCATGGATTCATCTCATACACTTTGGACATGTTATCAAGAGGGATCAGTCCCTAGAGAAGGACATCATGTTTGGTAAAGTATTGTAAAGAAGGTCAAGGAAAAAGAGAAAGAAGCTCAACACAATGGACTAATATCAGGGCTGCAACACTGAGCTCAAATCTAGCAAAGATTATTAAGACAGCACAAGACCATGCAATGGTTCATTTTGAGTGAGAATGGATTGCAGGCACCAAACAACAAGGTCAAGAACAACATGCTTGTGGTTATAATACCATTTGAAAATACACTGTCATATTATGTTATATATGTTATACTTTTGTGAACAGCAACTTGGAATCAACCCACAGCTGACCTTCCAGCAGATTTTCAGAGGCAGTAAATCACACAGGAAGAGACTGCTCATTGACCAGACTGGTAAACGTGAATAAAATGCTTTTGGGTTAATAATGCAACTCCTTATCACTAAGCCAGAAGAGCACTCTCTACGTTATATGCTATAGTTTGTTACAGTCTACTAATGAGACAGGAATAATACAGGCTGTGTCTTCAGTTAATCCCTTAACAGATATAAAATAGATTGTTGTTGTTGTTATGTGCCGTCGAGTCACTTGCGACTCATTGCGACCCTATGTACAGCAGCTCTAAACTCTGCTCTGTCCTGTGCCAATCTCATTGCCTTCAACACACTCATCCTGATTGTCCCAGTCACCGAATCAATCCATCTCCCAGAGGGCCTTCCCCTCCTGCACCTGCCCTCCCCCCTCCCAAGCATGATGTCCTTCTCCAAAGACCGGTCTCTCCTTACAACATAACCAAAGTATGTCAGGCGAAGCCTCAGAATCCTTGCCTCCAAGGAGCAGCCCGGTTTAACCCTCTCCAGGATGAATCTGTTTGTTCTCTTAGCAGTCCATGGCACCCTCAACACTCTTCTCCAACACCAAAGCTCAAAAGCATCAATTCTCCTTCTATCCTCCTTGGTCACTGTCCAGCTCTCTGATGCATAACAAGTGATTGCAAAGACCATGGCCTGCACCAGATGCACCTTTGTCTCCAGAGACACACCGTTGCTCTTGAGTACTTTAGAGAGGTCCCTAACAGCAGACTTTCCCATGGCAATACGTCTTTTAATTTCCTGGCTGCTGGTGCCAAGAGTGTTGATTGTGGAGCCAAGCAAACTAAAGCTGTGAACAATCTCAATCTCTTCACCATCCATCCTGATGCTGCTAATTGGTCCAGTGGTGAGAATCTTTGTCTTCTTGACATTGAGCCTCAATCCATATTGAAGGCTGCAGATTAAACAAGTAAATGAGGAAACAGTGATGGAGCAAAACTGGTATCAATTTACTCAGGGATCTCAACAGACCCTTGTTTTCTGAAACAAGAGAAAAAGACTTGCCCCTGCAATCAAAAAGAGAAAAACTTCTGTGACTGACAGTGCTTCAAGCTACCTGGCCTGTGAGGGGGAAAAAATATGTGTTTCTTAAAACAATCCACTTGTGATACTTCTATTATAGTACCCATAGTTAAATAAAACAATGGTATTATGGATAAAACCTTGAAACAGAAAAAGGGCAATCAAAAAACAACTAAAGAAACAGTAATAAGGCTGATACCAAATGAGCCTCAGTCCACTTTCAT
>NW_006399776.1:5334745-5359507 GCF_000299155.1 Elephantulus edwardii
ATTATATTTTATTAATTTTCATAAACATTTACAGAGATTTTGGGTTTCCATTCATTCATTGTTGCACTATAAATTAAATTTTAAATAAAAAAGAAACTAATGAGGGCTTTTGTTTATCGTTGTTAGGTACCATCAAGTTGGATACGACTTTTAGTGACCCTATGAACGAACAACTAATCTATCCTAACCTCTGCCATCTTCATCATCTGTGACACACTTGAGCCCACTGCTATAGTCATTGTGTCAATCTATTTTATTGAGGGTCTTCTTCTCTTTCACTGACCTTTCCCCTTTCCTAGCATGATGTCCCTTTCCAAGGAAGAGCCCAAGGTATGTGAGACATAGCTTCACCATTTTTGCCTCTATGAAGCACTCTTGTTGCACCTTTTCCAAGACAGATCTGTTTGTTCTTTCGGCAGTCCATGGAATATTAAATACACTTCACCAACGCCACAACTCAAAGGCATCTTTCTGCTTCTGTCATCCTTATTGACTGTCCAACTCTCAGATGAATAGCAAGTGCCTGAAAAGACTATGTACTGAATCAGGTGCACCTTAGTCTTCAAACTGACATCACTAGTCCTCAGTAATATGGTGAAGTTCCCTAATAGCACTTTCCCAATACAATCTGCCTCCTGATTTCCTGACTGCTGGTACCAAGAGTGTTGAGTATGAATCCAAGTGTGATGCCATTTACTTACTTGAAATTTATAGCTAAAGTCAAAGAGGAAGAAATCAAGATTTCTACTAAAGTTTGCAATATGAAATACCAAGCACACTATCAAGATGTATTAATAATAACTGGTGACTGGTACGCAAAAATTGGAAACAATGAAGAATGAAAGATATTTGGAAAGTACATTCTTGGTGACAGCAGTGAGGCCAAAGAGCAAATGAGTCTTCTTCTGTCATCTTTATTCATTTTTTTAACTCACTGATGCATAGCAAGTGATTGAAAACATCATGGCCTGCATCAGATATGCCTCAATCTTCAAACTGACATGTCTGCTGCTTAATAATTTGGGAAAAGTTTTCAATTAGCAATAATCGCGCCTCGGGTAAACCTCATTGGCTACGATATTGCCACTGCGCAAAGCTAATAATTTAAGCGAGGTCTCTGACAGCAGACTTCCTCAATGCAGTATGTCTCCTGATCTTTTGACTCTTGGTCCCAAGGGTGTCGAATGTGGATCTAAATAAGATGAAATTACTGACAATTTTACTCTATTTTCTATCTAGCATGATGTTATCTATCATCTCACTAGTAAAAATTGTTGCTTTCTTGACATTATGATGTAATCCATATTGAAGGCTGTGGTCTTTGACCTTCTGCAGTAAGAGTTTCAAGTCTTGATTTTCAGCAAGCAAAGTTAAGCCTATCCTTAAGAATAGGTTTTTTAAAAAAGAATAGTTTTAAGTCATTCAACACCAATGATCGAAGACTAGATGAGTTACAGGGTGACATCAATGGTATCAGCCATGAAAACTAACAAAAAATGTATTATCCATGAAGAAAGCCAAGAGGTCATTACAAAGAGAAGTTAAAGAAAAACCAAAACAGATGACAGACAAGACTCTGCAAATTGCACTAAAGAGTCATGAAGCCAAAATAAAAAGAAGCGAAAGTAAAGGAGCTGAACTGAAGATTTCAAAGGGCAGATCAAGAAGACAAAGCAGGTCCAACCACTGAGGAAGGTGGTGTGGCACTTTCTCAAAAAGTTGCATTTAAATAGAGATACCATTTGACCCAGCAATTCCACTACTGGGAATTTACCCAAAAGAGATCGTTACTGCCACCTAAGCAGATATATGCACACCCATGTTTATCGTGGCTTTGTTCACAATAGCAAGGAGTTGGAAACAACCTAAATGCCCATCAACAAACAAATGGATAGAGAAGCTGTGGTATATTCACACAATGCAATACTATGCTGCATTGAAAAACAAGGAACTCATGAAATATTATTCAAATAGGTGACCCTGGATCACATTATGCTGAGTGAAATATCTCAGTCACACAGGGACAAATACTGCATAGTGCCACTGTTGTAAAACAGGACTGACATCAGGGTAGGGGGGGAGTCTGAGAAAGATGGGATAAATAATGTATAGTGCATTGAAAAAGATGAGGGAGAAAACTGCTTAAAAGGGATATGTGATTAGGTATTATTGTCATGACAGGAGTCCAGAACAAAAGCTGCATAGTGGAGTGGACCTGGGGAGAGAGATTTTAAAACAGTGAAAGAATTTTTCTTTTACTTTTCAGAGAGAAGAGTGTACTGGGGGGGTGGGGGGAGCAGGGAGAGGAGTGCAACAATGAATGAATGGAAATCCAAAGTCTCTGTAAATTTTCATTAAAATTAATAATAATAATAATTTTTTAAAAAAATTCATAACTCATTTATTATTTTTAAGTAGCAATTATAATAAGAAATAGAATATAATTTGTGTTTACTTAAATGTCATGTCAAAAAAATGTATGCTAAACATCATATTCATCATTGATGCCCTGGAAACAAAAAGAGAAATGTCAGAAGATAGGAAAGGAGAAAAAAGAAGAATGAGAGTCACAAAGGAGATGTGGAAAGAATGCTGTCATATTGTGGGAACTCTAATGTCATAAAATTTGTATGAATGGCTGAATGGAAAACCAATTTTCTCTATAAATTTTTACTCAAAGCACAATTTAAAGTCCTTTTTAAAAAAAGAAAATACAAAATGTTATTGATAGCAAAGTTTCTAACCAAAATAAACATTCATGAAAAATTTTTAAAAAAAGAAGACAAAGCAAAGCATTATAATGGGATGTGCAAAGAGCAAAGAGCTGGAGTTGGAAAATAAAAAGGGAAGATCCCACTTGGCAGTTCTTTTTTTTTTGGTCTTCATTTTCATTTTCTTTTTTATGAGAAAATGTAACCTTTATTTGGTATTAGTAAGTTTGAACATATTCCTTTTTTAAAAAAATTTCCATTCATTCACTGTTACACATTATCCTCCCTGTCCTCTCCCCAGAGTTCACTTTTTGCTTTGGGAAAAAGTTCTTTCATTGTTATATAGTCAATCGTCCCCCTCCATTACTATGCAACTCTTATTCTGGACTCTTGTCATGCCAATAATACCTATTCATATGTTCCTTTTATACAGTTCTCTCCCTTGTCTGCTTCAATGCCATGTACATTATTTATCTCCTTTTTTCTTAGTTTCCCCCAACCCCCATATCAGTCCTGTTCTATAACAGTGGCATTATACAATATTTGTCTTTTTGTGACTGAGATATTTCACTCAGCATGTCCTCCGGGGTCACCCATTTTGTATAATATTTCATGAGTTCTTTGTTTTTCAGTGCTGTATAATATTCCATGGTGTGAATATACTACAGCTTCTTCATTTGTTTGTTGATGGGCATTTGAGCTGTTTCCAACTCTTTGCTATTGTGAACAAAGCAGCAATAAACATGGATGTGCATATATCTGCTTGGGTGGCAGTTCTGGTTTCTCTGGAGTATATTCCCAGCAGTGGAAATGCTGAGTCAAATGGTATTTCTATTTCCAACTTTTTGAGAAAGCGCCATACTGCCTTCCACAGTGGTTGTACCATTTTGCACTCCCACCAACAGTGAATGAATAAGGGCTCCAGTCTCTCCACAACCTCGCCAACGCTTGGGCATTTCTTAAAATAAGTGAAAAATAAATTCAAGCCTTTAGTTGTAATTCTGAGATGCTATGGGCAAAATCATGACTGACCCAGGAAACATCCAAAGAAGATGAAAAAAACACAGTCTTTTTGTACCAAAAAGACTAATTTGACACAAATATTTCAGGAAGTATCGTATGATCAAGAGCCAATGATAATAAAGACATTCAAGCTGCACTGAAGGCAGTGGCAAAAAATAAGGCCCCAGGAATCAATAGAATACCAATTGGCATATCTCAACGAACTAATGTAACCTGTTATGCAACTGGATATGCTCACCAGTCTGTGTCAGGAAATTTAGAAGACAAGTGAATGGAAGAGATTCATATTTGCTCTCATTTCCAAGAAAGGTGACAGAAGAGAATGTGGAAATTATCAAACAGTATCATTAAACATCACATGTAAGCAAAATATTGATGAAGATCATCCAAAAAAAGGGTAGAACAATACACTGTCAGAGAACTACCAGAAGTTCAGGCTGGGTTTAGAAGAAGACATGGTACCAGGAATATCAATGTTTAGGTCAGACAGATCCTATCTGAAAACAAAAAATATAAAAATGGGCTTTAGTTAGTAATGTGTTGATTCATTAACTGTAACAACTCTGTTACCGTATTAAAACTAATTTAAGATGTTAAGGAAAACTTAACAATCACTGTGGAAAACAGTGTGGCATTTCCTAAAATTGGAGAAATAGAAATACTCTGATAGAATAACCCCATTTCTATGTATATGTCGGGCTACTTAAGGGGAAAAACTGGCAGTTCAAGTTCACCACTGAGATAAAGAAGAGCATTTCCTCCCTATAAAGATTTACAACCTTGGAAACCTGATCAAAAGGTCACCATAAGTCAGAACTAACTCAATTGCCAGTAGGTTTGTTAATTACATTATTACAAGAATATGATCAAAACACACTCGATTTTGTAACATGCTTGTTCACTTCACACTATGTAATATGCTTTTCAAGATATGATTAGAAAGATGTATTATGTTCATGGTAAGAGTCCTGGGGTAGTGTAAAAGATTAAAGTACTTGGCTACTACATGAAAGATCAACAGTTCAAATCTACCCAAAAATGACTTAGAAGGCCTGGCAACCTAATTTTTAAAAATCAGTAATTGCTAACTTTATGGAGAATACTCCTCTGATACATGTGGAGTTGCCAGGAACAGGAACTGACTCAACAGCAACTGTTGCTGTGTACTACCGAGGTAGAACCAATCCATATCTCATCCTTCAGAGGGTTTTCAGGGCCAGTTTAATCACATGACAGAAAACTGCCCATCTTTCTCCCAGAGAGCAGCTGGTGTATTTGAACCTTGTGTCTTTGGGTTGACAACACAATTTCTTACCACTAAGCCACCAGAGTTCCCTGAGCAGCAACTAGTTACCGGCCAGTTAAAAAGGTACTATACTGTACGAAGGTACCACATTTATTCAGCTAATCTCCCATTATTTCATATTTTCCAGGATTTTTGCTGTTGTAAGGAAAGCTCTTACTTAAGTGAACAGCTTTGCAAATTGACGAATTAATGCCTTAATAAAGAACAAAAGCTACTGATTAAAACAAAATACACATTTTTAATCAATTTCCTAAGTATGGTTAAAATGTCCTCCAGTAGGAATATCTAAATGTAAATATCCAACCACAGCAGTATATGAGAGTACCAACTTTTCAATTCCATGTCAATATGAAATATTATCACTCTATAACATCTACATCAGGGAGCTCTGATGGCTTAGAGTTAAAGAGTTAATGTTGTCAACCCAAAGTCATGCAGTTCAAAAGCACCAGTTGCTCCACAAAAGAAATTGGGCAATCTCCTCCTGCAAGATTTACTGCATCTGAAAACCCTCTGGACCATTAGCTATGAGTCAGATCTGACTTAATAGCAAATAACAATATCTAGAACATCAGGGAAAAAATTGTTCTATTATTTTTTAACAATCTTTGTTATTTTTTAATTGTACATGTGATTTGGAGGCAAGGATTCTGAGGCTTGGTCACGTTGTAAGGAGACCGATCCTTGGAGAAGGACATCATGCTTGGGAGGGTGGAGGGCAGGAGGGGAAGGCCCTCTGGGAGATGGACTGATTCGGTGACTGGGGCAATCGGGATGAGTGTGTCGTGTCGGAGACAATGAGATTGGCACAAGACAGAGCAGAGTTTAGAGATGCTGTACGTAGGGTCACTATGAGTCGCAAGCAGCTCAATGGCACATAACAACAACATGTGATTTACGCATTCATGTTGTTTGGCTATCTATTAGATAATAAGATTGTTAATCTTTTAGGTCTAATAGAGTATGCAAAAACTTTTGTCTAGGTCTAATACAGTATGCAAAATATTTGCCTGTGTTTGCTTACTATTAGATCTCCTACCTATAAAATAGTATCTGGGATACAGTAAGCACTTAATATGCTATATAATACCAGTTAAGTGTTTTTTAATAGTATTTCTGCCAAACTGAGGTTGTATTATGTAACAGTACCCATATTTATTTTATGGGTACTTTTACCTGCAGTCTTGTCTATTAAAACAGTTCATCTTATTTTAAGACTGGAAAATTTTATACATTCTTAAAGTAACAACTTTTTTTATTTAATAAATTTGTTTAATCCCCTTTTTAAGTTTTCAAGGAACCTCATTTTTTATTTGTACCATATGGTTGGACAACATAATTTTGGAATACTTCCCCATTACTTTTAAATTAATGTCACCTTTATAATAGTAATAAAAATAAACTATTACTGTCAAGTCTACTTCTACTCATGTTGTTGTTGTTGTTGTTGTTGTTGTTGGTCACTGAGTCAGAACCAACCCATTGCTGACCCTCTGGTGAATTTTCAGAGGCAACTAATCACACTGAGGAAGACTGCCCATCTTTCTCCTGTATTTCTACTCATACCAACTCTGTATGACAAAGGTAGAATTGCCTCCGAAGGTTTCCAAGACTGTAATATTTATGGAAGTAGACTGCCATCTCTCTCCCCAGTGAGATCAGAGAGCTTAAATATCCTTTCAGTGGGCTTAACACTGAGCCACTAACGTCCTTAAAATAGTAATTTCTGTATCATTCTGCTCCACTGCTCTGTCCATACTAATATTTTTACTTATTATCACTTTCATTTTATTTGCATATTCATTAATACACATCCCCGGTCACAGACTTATCACTTTCAAAGTATTTTTTACTTTACAATTAATGCTTCCAAATGAACTGTAGAATTATTTTGTTAAATTCTAGTTACAAGTACAAAAAGTAGTTGACCATGTGACTACCTGCTTATTCAATTTTATGGTGGGTACATCCTTAGTTTATAGGTAAGGAGAACCAATTCATTATCAAATATAATGCACTTAAAAGACTACAGTGGGTGGTTCGAATTCTCCAGATGCTCCTGAAGAAGGGGCAATTTCCTCCCGTACCAAGTGGATCCGATTCTATACACAACAAGAAAAAGAGAAGGGGAAAAAAACACTATCATGGAAAGATGTTAATTATTATTGTAATTGTTACAAGATTACAAGGTGGTATAGTAGTCAATCTCTGGGCTACAAACTGAAAGGTTTGCAGTTCGAATCTATTAACCCTCAAGAAGTCACAAAGAAACAGAACTGACCCCACAGCATTGCACTTAGATTGGGGCTTATTATTATGATTGATCAATAAATGGTTCCCTGATTGTGCTCCCACAAAATCTGAAGGGTCATTAAGATGAATCAAAAGATGCTCTAAAACGTTAAGCAGTAATATGGAAAATACATACTTTATGTCTGTTCTTTGCACCAGGACTTTAATCTCGGCAAAATGAAGAACTACCTCTTGGAGTAGAAAACCAAGAAAAGCACCAAATTCTGGTACATGAACCTCAAAACTTTATAAAGACTAATCTACCAAGTGGAGAAGGCTTTGAGGCCTCTCTAGTCAACCCAAGGGGATAAAAGAAAGTCCCTCCTAATCCCTGTTTCCTATCTCCACATTTACATTCACTCCATAATTTCTTTCCAGGAAACACTTGGGACTTGGTGTAATATGCAAAAATTTTCCCCAAATGAAATAGTAGGCAAGCTAAAATGATAAATGCTATTGATAAAGATGGACAGATATAACAATGTTAGCAAATTACCTCCACCAGATTTCTCACACTACATAACATGAATAGAGGTAATTTGAAAGGACTTTTAGTACATAAATACAGGTTTTCTTTTTTGAAAGGAATGGGAAGAGGGAGCAGTTATCTCACAATAATTAATAATTTCATTTGTTATCTGCATAAAATTGGATTATGTAGACTTCATACACTGGTACACATAACAGATTCACTGCCATCTTGTCGGAACCAGCTCACAGCTAGACCTCTGATACTGTCCATCTAAACCCCATGGAGCAGCTGGCGGATTCGAACTGCCTGCCTTTCAGTTGGCAGCACAGCTTTTTACCCACTAGGCAACCTGCGCTCCCTAAACATGTGAGGGGTCCTTAAAATAATCTCTTCTACAGAGCCAAAATATAAACGATAAAATGGAGGTAGATCGAGAGAGTGGCAATATAACCAGCTAATCACAAAATTAATCCAAGACTATAAAACCCAGATCTCCTAATCTCAAAGTAACATACAGTTTCCCCTCTTTCCCTTGCTTCGTTTCAAGATTGAGAAATCAAACCAAATCCTCACGCCATTACAAAGACATTGGAAAACCACAGGAACCACAGGCGAAGGCACGTGATTCGCCACATCTCTTCCTTCCTCCCCTCCCCCGTCCCCCGCGCCAGCAGCACGCGCTGCCAACCTCATCATGTGACCTTCACGCGGCCCCAGTGCTCCCCCTGCTAGGCGACTCTTTCCAGCAGCCATTTTGCCCAGAATGTGTCCTTAGTGCTAACGGCGGAGCAGAAACCCTTGAAAACCCGTGGCCAGATTGTACAGGCTGCACCCGCGCTTCGAAAAGAGCACTCAGGGCGTCGCAGCCGAGTCGAACCACCCGAACACGTCGCAGCCCGGGGGTGCCGTGTAAACTGTGGATGAGCCTCGGCTAAAGATTGGCTTGTAGTGTGCACGTGATGCCATCCCCCTACCCAGAAAAAACACCCACACACGCGCTTAACACCTTGCAACAAGTACTCGCCACCGGGCGCGTGGGAACGGACGAGCGCGTGGCATCCAAGGCGCCTGCGCATACCTGCTAGGAAAGACCGCAACCAGCCCACGCGCCGCTCAGCTCACGGGTCCGGGAATCTTCGAGCTGCCGGACCACCGGGATAGTCATTGGCTGCTAGGTTAGGTCACGTGCAAATCTCAAGCCCGCCCCTAACCGCTAATCACCTGGCTCCGTGCTCGAAGCGGGTCTGAAAGTCCTTCGCACGCGGAAAAGCGTACTTAAAGGATCACCTGTACTCTTTTGTAGAGTTACATCTATAAAAAGCAAGCTAGAAAATAGGATCTCAAAACTAAGTAGGGTCACACCTACCGGTCTAACTTCGCATATCCACCCGGGAGCCGGGAATCATCGCCCTTGGGCGCTCCCCGATGCACGCTGGGATACGTCTGGCGCCCCTCAGTGTGCTGCAGAGCATGCCGGGATAGGTACCTCGGCCGATTTCTTGGCTCTCACGACCTGGTCGTTCTTTTTTTGTCCCCTTGAAATCGTGAACCTTAGGTTCCAAATAAGACGGTTTAAATAATTACGGGTATGATTGGATGTAAAGAAACTGGCAGCCTCCCTCCCCAATGTGTGCAGTCTATGTGGTCTTAAGGAAATCGCAAAACACCTCTTCAAGGAGCAAGCATTTAGTAAGTGCCTGCTGAGTGCTCCGTGAAAATGCAGGGGGAAACGGCAAGGATAATGGCTTATAACTAAGATACCAACCTTTCAATGTCAGTAGAGAAGAATGCTAGTTTAAATACAATTTGTAGACGTCACCATGGGGGGGGGGGGAGAATAATACAACTTCTCTTGCAATAGGAGAACCAGACCTTTCTTGGTAAACGGGTTGTTCAGGGTAGGGGGCGGGGATGAAAGAGTGACAGGAACATTTTAAAGGGACCAGGTTACACTTTCTGGCTTTACCTAGTACCAGCTATTCTGTGTTGGAACTGTAAAAACACCGTCGGCTAATTCTGAGAAAGAGTAGTGTTAGCTCAAAACCGAGTTAATTTTGCAACTTATGTTAACACCTGAAAGCTTACTGTTCTGTTTCCCATGAAGCCTCTCCTTCCTAACAGTTCATACCTCTTCTTTCCCAACACTATCTTACTATTCCCAACACTATCCGTTCACAGAAGTTTAATCAAATTTGAGCGAATTGACTAACATTGCTCAGGCCCACAAAAACTCTGATTTATTGCTTCAAAATGAAATTATTATTTATATGGCTACCAAGCCAAAGTATAGTGCTACCAATTGGGACATCCTTTTAAAGTTTCAAGAACTTTGATAAACTTAATCAGAAAAGGATTCTTGGCTAGAAAACAAAAAGAAAGGGAACTGAACATATGTAATAAAACCATTCATTATAAGCATATATACATATATATGTTTAAAGTTTATAAAACACTCATATACTTTATTATAGCAATCGAGAGAAAAGTAATATATTAATTTTACCTTTTTCCTCACTTTTTTATTTACATATTCACATAACTTTGCCTCTTGTTGGCTAGACTATGCATGGAAGTATTTACAGCCTATATAAATATGAACATAAAAATATCCATTTTGTAAATTACATATAATCACAGATGTAACCTTTTTACTTACCCATATCTCTTCATCTTGCCTTCCTTTGGCCTATGTATCCATCTGTAGATTAATATTTGTTATTACTGGTAATATAGAATTTTGTATATTTAATAGTGTTTAACTCTGTCTTCTGTAGCTCTTGAGCACCTCTTGTTGCCTCTTCCTTTACTCTATAGTGCTGATCACTCCCTTTTATTTGATGGTCTTTCACTTTACTTAATTTAATAATTGTCTCCACTAGATGGCAACGAGGATCATCTATTAAGCAGGAGATGTAGTACTTAGCATGTTGCTCTGCTAGCTTAAAGGTCAGTGGTTCAAGTTCATCAGCTGATCTACAGGAGATGGATGAGCAGTCCCCTAATGTTTACACCCTTTGGCCCAGGGAAACAGAAAAAAAAAAAAAATCAAGTGATGTATTGCAACCGGAAAATCAACTCCAAAGGACCTCTTAAAAGTGTTCTTACTAGTTCGAATCCACCAAATGCTCTACCGGAGAAGGAGGGGCAATCTCCTCCTGTATCAGTCAGATCCGATTTGACGGTACAGACACAAAATAATAAAAATTTTTAAAAAATTATTTAAAAAAAAAAAGTGTTGTTACTGTTTACCGTAGAGTTGGAACCAAACCATAGCTGAATCTCTACTGTGTTTTACAAGGCAATTAATCACACAGGAGGAAATTGCCCATCCCCCTCCCATGAAGCAGCTGGTGGTCTCGAACCCTCATGCCTTTGGGATTGCCGCGCAGCTTCTTGCCACTGGGCCACCAGAGCTCCATTAAGTGTTAGGAAGAATAACTTTTTAACATTAGAACAGTAAAAAAAGGGGGGGAAATGCTAAAGAACAAGAATATTACTTTGAGATACACCAACCTGACAAGACCTAACATTGCACCGACTAAGAAAGTGGTCTATAAGATACAATTCTTAGAAATTTAACATGACTCATATTAGCATAATATATGGTAACATTTATACAATTTTCATATTTTTTTAAATCCTAAAAAAATTTACACTCTTTAATAAATAATCAACCATAACAAAAAATGCACAACCAGGAGAGGATAAATTAGATTAATTGTTTATTGTTGTTATATACCAGCTAAGCAGAAACCAAGGTCATAGCTGACCCTCCAGTGGGATTTCAGAGGCAGTAAATCTAAAATGTATAGAAAACTCTAGCACATCAACAAGAAAATGACAGACAACCCAATTACAAAAGGGCAGATGATAGAAAAAGACTGTTCACCAAAGAAGATATTCACACACACACATGAAGAAATGCTCAAGATTGATAGCTGTTAGAGAGATGCAAATCCAAACAAGCTAGCATCTCCAGTTACAATAGTAAAATTCAACAGAGCAGCAAACAAATCCTGACCAGAGTGCCGTGAATTTGAAACTTTCATGCACTCCTGGTTGTGTTGTTATTGTTGTTATGTGCTGTTGAGTCGCCTGTGATTCAAAGCTACCCTATGTGCAGCAGCCCCAAACCCTGCTCTAGCCTGTGTCAATCTTATTGTCTCTGACACATCTACTCCCATTACCCCAGTCACTGAATCAATCCATTTCATCGAGGGTCTTCCTCACCTATGCTGTTCCTCCATCCTACCACTAGTGGTAGGAATGATAATGGTGTAACCACTGTGAAAAGCAGTTTGACATTTTCTTAAAATGTTGGGGGGGAGTGCTAGGCAGGGAGAAAAGTGCAACAATGAATGAATGGAAATCTGAAATCTCTGTAAATGTTCATTAAAATTATTAAAATAAAATTTTTAAAAGTTTATATATTGCTATGACTTAATTAAAATGATATTATTTTGTAAAAAAAAATGTTGAGGACAGAAGTACTATTTGATCAGCTATTCCACTATAGAGCAGTGGTGTCTCTTTGGAAACTAAGGTGCGTCTGATACAGGCCACAGTCTTTGCTATCACTTATTATGCATCAGAGAGTTGGACAATAACTAAGGAGGATAGAAGGAGAATTGATGCCTTTGAGCTGTGGTGCTGGGGAAAAGTATTGAGGGTACCATGGACTGCTAGGGGGAAAAAGCAGATTCATCCTGGAAAGGGTTAAACTGGGTGGTTCCTTGGAGGCAAAGATTCTAAGGCTCCGTCTAACATACTTTGGACATGTTGCAAGGAGGGAAAGGTCCTTGGAGAAGGACATCATGCTTAGTAGGGTGGAGGGACAGTGCAGAAGGGGAAGGCCCCCTATGAGGTGGATTGATTGAGTGACTGGGGTAATCCGGATGGGTGTGTCGGAGACAGTGCGATTGGCACAGGACAGAGCAGAGTTCAGGGATGTTGTACATAGGGTCACTATGAGTCGCAAGCGACTCGATGGCACATAACAACAACAACAACAACATTCCACTATTCCGTGCAACATAAACAGATATATGCACACTCACATTTATTGCAGCATTATTCAGAATGGTAAACAGATGGAAACAACCCAAATGCCTTATCAACAAATGAATGTATAGAGAAACTATATTACATTCACACAATGGGATATTATATAACACTGAAAAACTATGAAGGATTATGAAATAGTGTCCATGGATAAGTCTAAAGGGCATTATACTGAGTGAAATAAATCAGTCAGAAAAGGAAAAATACTGTGTTGTTATGTGTCATTGAGTAGCCTGCAACCCATAGCTCTGAAACCTACCCTGAACCAGTCTCACTAATTCCAACACACCAACCCTCGTTGCTGCAGTTACTATCAATATATCTCATCCAGAGTCTTCCTCTCCTTTGCTGTCCCTCCACCATTCCAAGCATGATGTCCTTCTCCAAGGGCCAGTATCTCCTGGCCACATGCCCAAAGTATGTGATATAGAGCTTCCAAATCCTACCATCCAAGGAGAAACTTGGTTTCACCCTCTCCAAGACAGACCTATTTGTTTTCTTGGCATTCCATGGTATGTTCAAGACTCTTCTCCAGCACCACAATTCAAAAGCATTGATTCTTCTTTTGTCACCCTTAGTCATTGTCCAGTGCTCTGATGCATAGCAAGTAATTGCAAAAACCATGACCTGCATTAGACACACCTTAGTCTCTAGACTGACATTGTTGCTTTTCAGCACTTTGGAGAAGTCTCTGCTGGCAGATTTCCCAGTGCAATTCATCTTTTGGTTTTCTGACTGCTAGTACCAAGAGTGTTGATTGTTGAGCTGAGCAAGCTGTAATTGTTAACAGCCTCAATCTTTTCTCAATCTATCACGGTGCTGCCAATTGGCTCAGTAGTGAGAATCTTTGTAAGACTACTATTATTAAAAGCTAGGGAAAAGTTTGCAGACAGAGAGAATCCATCTAGTATGGTTACAAAGTAGGACTAGAAAAGTAATGAATAAACAATGAGCATTTATTAAGATGGGTTAAAGGAAAGACAATGTAAAATGAATGGACGATCAGACATGGTGTGTATTGTAATTGGTGATAAAATATGAATGAATAATTGAAAAAAAACCCACAATATGCTTTGTGAGCTTTACTGAAATCATAATTTTAAATAAAATCAATAGATTTACATTCTTCAGAAACCCAGTGAAGAGTTTCCATGAATTGGAATATTCAAAGGCAGTGGATACTATCTAGTTACTGATTCTGTTCTGAATATGCACCTGGAAAGTTCATTTTAAAATATTCTCCAGGTAATTGTTATACAGTTAGGTTTTAAATCCTTGGATATTGTTGGAAAAAAAACTGGACTTTGAAGTTAAATAGAAATAGAGTCAATTTTTAATTCTGTCACTGTACAGTGTAGAAGCACATGGTTTAAATTCACCAGCTGCTTCACAGGAGAAGGATGGGCAGTCAATTTGTGTGCAGTTTACTGCCTCTGAAAACCCACTGGAAGGTCAGCTATGTGTCAGTTCCAACTCAAGAGCACAACTATAACATTGGACAAGTTGTTGAAGTTTTTAATTCTCAATTCCTTTAGCTCCAAATTAGAGCCAATGGCACTTGCTCTTTGAATTGTCATAATAATTCTAAAATAAGAGTATTTGAAAGATCTGAAGCCATTTCCTATGAGGAAGAACAGTAGTAAGTAACAAAAGTAGCATTTGAACCAGGATCATGTATTATGGAATGTTTGAAAACATTATTAATAATAAAGGAACATAAAACTGTTGTTGTTTGTGATGTTACGTGCCATCGAGTTGAGGACGACCCATAGCAACCTCATAACCAATAGATCTGGACCCTTTCCTATCCTGTGCCATCCTTACACTTCCTGACACACTAAAACTCATTATGGCCCTCACTATGTCAATCCACCTGGTTAAGGGTCTTCCTCTCTTTTGTGCTCCAATAGAGCACATGCTCCACTAGAGCATACTCTTGGATTCTTTTTTGTCTCCACTATTCTGTTTCTCTCCTAGACAGTGCTAGAGGAACCCCTGACAGATCCTTACATCACAGATCTTTTTTAGACTTCAGAGTGACTATTGCCCATCTGTTTGTGCATATCGTCGCATTATCTCCCTGCTTCAAGTTTTGTTATTCTTTTCCCTTAAACATCTTAAAATGTGAACTGTAGATATAATTGCAAAAGAGTAATGATGCTTAAAGAGTGTAGGGAGATACATGTACCAGTATTAAAAATGTACTAAAATCAGTTTAAAAATGGTTTAACTACCTCAGTTAGAGAAGACCTCAAAACTCACTTTTTCCTTCACTTATACAACAGAATGTTTCACATACTTCCTTCCAGTAGTTCTTTTACCTCTCCTAAGCTCAGCATTTACTCCTAACAAAGGAAGAGTTTCACTCCAGCAGAGCTTCTCAGAGAGAACAGCATTTTTAATTTAAGAAATTTTAATTCTCCTGATAGTACATCCAGAAGGGCCAGCATGTCAGGGTCTAATACATATTGAGCACATTCACAATTTATGGGTATATAAGAAACCCAAAAGTCCAATAAATACACATGGCAATTTTTCTTAAAAGGTATCAAAAATTTGATTTGGAGAAGTTGAAATTTATAGAAATATGAATGAATTGTGCATGAAGTTCTACTATGTCTTGGAGAAAGTGCAGCCAGAGTGTTCCTTGGAGACAAAAATGTTGAAGCATAGTCTGAAGTACTTTGGGCATGTTGCTAGGATGAGCTATTCCTTGGAGAGGAACATCATGCTTAGCTAGGTGGAGAGTCCACAAAAGAGAGGAAGGTCCTCAACCAGGTGGATTGAAACAGTGACTGCTGCAATGGGCTTTAGTGTGTCTGGAAGTGTGAGGATGGTATGGGATAGGACAGGGTTCAGATCTATTGTTCATAAAGTTGTTATGGGTCATAGTAAACTGGAGAGCATCTAACAACACAAACAACAATTCTTCTATGTTCCTTTATTATTAATAAGGTTTTCAAACAGATGTTATATCAGAAGTTGATAGCCAATCCTGCTTCTCTGTCTCTCTTAGTCTGGAAGCTTTACCTACAACTGTCTGCCAGTGAGTTAACTTACAATTATTTGTTTGTTTGTTATCTTCTTTAATTAATTTTAATGAAAATTTACAGAGACATTGGATTTCCATTCATTCATTGTTGCACTCCTCTCCCTGCCCACTGCTCCCCCTCAGTACACTCTTCTCTTTGAAAAGTAAAAGTTCCCCCATTGTTTTACAATCCCTCCCCCCAGGTCCACACCACTATGCAGCCTTCACTCTGGACTCCTGTCATGACAAATCGCATACTCCTGTCATGTCTAATCACATATCCCTTTTAAACAGTTTTCTCCCTCATCTGTTTCAATGCAGTATACATTATTTAACCCATCTTTCTCAGTCTCCCCCCAACCCCAAGGTCAGTCCTGTTTTACAACAGTGGCACCATACAGTATTTGTCCTTTTGACTGAGATACTTCACTCAATATAATGTATGACGTCCAGGGTCACCCATTTTAAATAATATTGCATGAGTTCCTTGTTTTTCAATACAGCATAGTATTCCATTGTGTGAATATACCAGAGCTTCTCTATCCATTCGTTTGTTGATGGGCTCTTACGTTGTTTCCAACTCCTTGCTATTGTGAGCAAAGCCACGATAAACATGAGTGTGCATATATCTGCTTGGGTGGCAGTTACGGTCTCTTTGGGGTATATTCCCAGTAGTGGAATTGCTGGGCCAAATGGTATCTCTATTTGCAACTTTTTGAGAAAGCGCCATACCACCTTCCACAGTGGTTGCCCCATTTTACACTTCCACCACCAACAGTGAATAAGGGTTCCAGTTTCTCCACAACCTCGCCAGCATTTGTTGCTTGCTTTTTTGTTAAATTTTGCTATTCTTACTTGAGTGAGATGATATCTCATAGTTGTTTTGACCTTGCTATTATTTGAAATTCTAATAGCATGGCTTCCAGCATCACAGTAACACACAAGTCACCAAGGGATAGCAAACTGACTGATAAGTGCTGCACCTGTAAGATCAAACCATAAAACAAGCAAACATACAAATATCATAAAAGCAAATGCATGCTATGGGAAATAGAAATCAAACTGTTTGGCCTAAGACAGTGCATCTGCTGGCCTAGCAGAATACTGGAGTTGAGGTGCCCAGTAAGGTCAGAGTTTCTGATTCGATGAGTGGTGACTGAGGTCCCAATGAGCCAGGTCATCGGTAGCACCTCTTCTGGACTAAGGTGTATTAAGGAGTGGGGGCACTCAGACTTGAGCAGAGTTTCAGCTACCTCAGAGGAACCTAGGCTAGTCCACCACAGCTCAAAGGCATCAATTCTCCTTCCATCAACTCTGAGTACTGACTGAGAAATTGTATCCTGTTAACTTTTCTTAAGAAACCCTAGTGCAACAATGAATGAATGAAAACCCCAAATCTCTATAAATGTTCATTAAAATTAATAAAATTTAATAAAAAAAAAGTGTGAAGATCAGAGTGACTGTGAAGATTAAGCAGTTTAGAATGGTTGTATTTAGTATTATTATGAATAAAAGTTTAATCCATGCCACTTTATCAACAACAATAAAATGTTAATTATTATTGCAAAAAAAAGACAAAGTAATGATGGACAAGGCTCAATGATGATTGATTTTATGAAACATGGAATGATTGTATGAAACATAATGTGATTGAAAAATAGTGTTAAATATAATGTATATGAACTTTATAAGCAAAGCAACATAAAATAAGGAAAAGAAAAAAGAAAAAAAAAAGAAACCCCATAATTGTATTATTCTGTTTGTTCTGTGTGCTATTTTAACAGATTTCAGACCTACTAGAGCATTAAGATTGGTGTTGAAATGAAAATTAAGTGCAGGACTGTGAAGGACATCCCTGACCTTACAGGAATTAGTTTTGTGCTGTGGATGTTATTGGTGGGGGCTGTTCCCCTTTGTGGAATTAGTAGAAGTTGGACACAATCAATCCATGTTATCTTTGCTCCTTTAACAGCCAAGGATTGACGAACAGGCCATCCATTCTCATGTGCACATTCAAATTGAAGCTGAAGAAAATTAAAACAAGTCTCCGAGAACCCAGATATGACCTTGAGTCTATCCTAATTGACTTTAACACCACATAAAATAAGTTTGATCCATTGTTCATTAATGACTTGTGGGAGGACCTCAAGAAATCATCCATAAAGAAAAGAAAAGGTCATTAAAAATTCAGGGAAGACAGACATGAAATGGATGTCAAAACAAAATGTGCAAAGAATTGGAGATAGAAACCAAATGGGGGAAAACACATTTGGGATTTTATAAGCTGAAAGTACTGAAGAAAAAAAATTCAAGCTTTGAGATGCACTAGGACACGGAGTACCAAAAGAATATCTGTGTTTCATTGATTATGAAAAGGCGTTTGACTGTGTAGATCATAACAAACTGTGCCTGACTCTGAGAAGAATGAGAATCCCAGAACACTTGATCGTGCTAATGAGAAATCTATACTAGGACTAAGAGGCAGTCATCAGAACAGAGCAAGGAAACACAGCATGGTTCAAAATTGGGAAGGGTATACACCAGGGAAGTGTACTATCTCCATACCTTTTCAATCTATATGCAGAACAGATTATCCAGTAGGCTAGGCTTTATGAGGAGAAGTGTGGCATCAGCATTGGAGGAAGATTCATCAACAATCTGCATTATGCAGATGATAGATCGCAGCTTGCTGAAACTGAGGAAGACCTGAAGTGCTTGCCACAGAGGGTCAAGGACTGCAGGCTTCAATATGGATTGAGGTTCAATATCCAGAAGATAGATTCTCACCACTGGGCCACTTAGTAGCATCAGGATGGATGGTGAAGAGATTGAGATTGTTCACAACTTTAGTCTGCTTGGCTCCACAGTCAACACTCTTGGCAGCAGCAGCCAGGAAATTAAAAGACATAATGTGATGGCAAAGTCTGTTGTTAGGGACTTCTCCAAAGTACTGAAAAGCAATGGTGTCACTCTGGAGATTAAGGTGCACCTGATAAAGGCCATGGTCTTTGCAGTCACTTGCTATGTGTCAGAGAGCTGGACAATGACTAGAGGTAATAGAAGCAGAATTGATGCCTTTGAGCTGTGGTGTTGGAAAAGAGTATTGAATATACCATGAACTGCTAAGAAAATGAACAGGTTCATCCTGGAATTAAACCAGGCTGCTCCTTGGAGGCAAGGATTCTAAAGCTTCATCTGACATACTTTGGACATGTCGCACGGAGTGACCAGTCCTTGGAGAAGGACAACATGCTTGGGAGGGTGGAGGGACAGCACAGGAGAGGAAGACCCTCTAAGAGGTGAATTGATTCAATAACTGGGGTAATTGGGGTAGTTGTGCCAGAGACAGTGAGATTGGAAAAGGATAGAGCAGGGTTTAGGGTTGTTGTACATAGGTTTGCTATGAGTTGCAGGTGACTTGACCGCACATAACAACAACAACAACAAGGAGTCTATAGGCAAAACAGCCTGAAGCTCTGTCTCACATACATTAGGCATGTTGGCAGGAGGGACTAGGCCTTGGAGAAGGACATCATGCTTAAAAGGTGGAGGGACAGTCCAGAAGAAGACCCTGGTTGAGATGGTTTGACACAGTAACTGAGGTAATAGGGATAGGTGTATTGAATTGAAGTCAGTGAGACTAGCTCAGCACAGGACAGGGTTCAGAGCTATTATGCATGGGGTGGCTATAAGTTGAGGGCAACTCAATGGCACATAACAACAACATGAGCAAAACCTTGAATGAAGCAAAGACCGTGAAAAAGAGAAAAGAAATACACAGAGTTGCCCTACCAAAAAGATTTTGTTGACACTGAACAATTTTACGAAGTAGAGTGTGATCCACAATCAGTGGGTTAAAAATAAATTAGTAGTAATGAAGAAAGAAGTTCAAGCTTCACTGAAAACATTGGCAGAGAATAAGGCCTCAGGAATTTATGGAATACCATTTGATGTGTTTCAACACAGAGATGCCACCCTGGATATGCTCACTAGTCTATGCCAAGAAATTTGGAAAATAGCAACCTGCCAATCAGCTGTAAGAGACCCATATTTGCTCCCATTTTTTTAAAAAAATGTGATCCAACGGAATGTGGAAATTATGCAACAATGTCATTAATATCATATGCAAGTAAAATCTTGCCGAAGATTTAAAAAAAAAAATACAGGTGAAGCTATATCTCAACAGGAGCATCCAGAAATTCAAGTTAGATTCAGAAGAGACTGCGACATAAGGGATATAATTACTAATCTTAGGCGGATCTTGACTGAAAGCACAGAATACCAGAAAGATGGTTAACTTGTGTTTTATTGACTATACAAAGTCATTTGACTGTGTAACAAATTATGGATAATATTGAGAAGAATGAGACTCCAGAATATTTAATTGTGCTCACATGGTAGCTAAACATAGACCAAAAGCAGTTGTCTGAACAGGAAAAGTGAACACTGCATGGTTTAAAATCAGGAAAGCTGTGCATCAGGGTTGTATCTTTTCTCAGTGCCTATTTAATCCATTTGCTTAGCAAATCATGTGAAAAGCTGCACTATGAAGAGGAATGTGGCATCAGGATCAGAAGAAGACTTCATTAACAACCTGCATTATGCACATGACACAGCCTTGCTTACAGAAAGCTGGGAACTCTTGATACACTTTCTACAGAAGATGAAAGACTGCAATCTTATATACATTACATCTTGATTTTAAGAAAATTAAAAAATGCTTTCCATTTTGTGCCTTCAGGTCCCTAAAACTTCATCTCTAGATCTATGTAACCAATTTCTACGCCTATATTGCATATGTCTGATTATATATTTATTCCCCATATACTTATGCATTTATATGATGAGCAAATAATCTGAGAAACTAGATTATATGAAGGAGAATGTGTCATCAGGATTAAAGGAAGACTCTAATCCTGTTAATTAGCAGCCTGTGAAATACAGATAACACAACTTTATTTACTGAAAATAAAGAACACTTGAAGCGTTTACTGATGAAGATCAAAGACTGCTATCTTCAACCTGAACTACACTTCAGCACAAAACCTAAAACTTGTCTTGAAGTTGGAACCTACTCATAATGGACCCTCTGTTGGCTTTCCAGGATTGAAATTACACAGGAGGAAATGGCCCATCTTTCTTTCAGAAATCCACTTACAGATTAAAAAATGCCAGAGAGGTTATGGATTAAAACTGCCTTTGGGTTAGCCATCATGACTGTGCCACCAGAGCTGCCCTGGATGCACCCAACAGGTTATGCCAAGAAATCTGGAGGGCAACTGCCTCACCAGCTGACTAGAAGAGCTCTATGTTTGTTCCCATCCCATGGGAATCAGTGGACAATGACTAAGGATGATAGAAGAAGGATCAATACCTTTGAGTTGTGGTGCTGGAGAAGAGTGTTGAACATACCATGGTCTGCCAGGAGAACAAACAGGTCTGTCCTAGAGAGGATGAAACCAAGCTTCTCCCTGGAGGCAAAAATTTTTAAACTTTGTCTCACATATTTTGGGCACATGGCCAGGAGGGACCAATCCTTGGAGAAGGACATTATGCTTGCAAGGGTGGAGGGGCAACACAGAAGAGGAAGACCCAGGATGAGATGGATTGACTCAGTGACTGGAGAAATGGCCTTAGGGCAGTTGGAGATGGTGACATTGGCTCAGGATAGGGCAGGGTTCAGAGCTGTTGTACGTAGGGTCACTATGAGTCACAGGTGACTAGACGGCACATAACAACAACAACAACATGGCATACAAAAACTGAACAGTGAATAAAGAAGATTAAAAAAAGAATTCTAAAGAAGTCTTCAAAAGATGACTAAAGGCCTCATCACTTATGATTAAATTGCAACCTGTGATCAAGGCTTTTGATGGTCAAAATTGTATGTGAAAGTGAATATGATTAGGTTCATGGACACTGAGAACAAATGGACACTTAATAAAAAACGCTTTTTCCATAAAAAAAGTTACTAAAGAACTTATTCATAGGATTACTATGAGTGATTGATAGTGGACTCAATGGCACCTAACAACAACAAGAAGGAAGAAAGAACTAATAGGCCATGGAAACCTCAACTCCCATGCCCCTGAGACCTGAAGAACTAAATTAGACCTGGCTGCTATTGCTTACCACTCTAAAAGAAATCCCAGTACAAAGTCCAGGATAGAGTGGGTTGCAAAGGTGGAACAAAACTCATAAACATAAAAATGACCATGCTTCCTAGTCTCTGAGAATCTGATGGAACCCCTGAGGCTATGACGCTTAGTCACTCTTTGTCACCAATAACAAAACTCACTCCTGTGACTCAACTTTAACCCAAACAATAGACAAGCTTAAGAGGTGGAAAAATAGTACCATGGAGTCACTCAGTCTTGAAAAAAAATCAACCACATTAAAGGGGAGCATTTGCCAAGGGCATTTGTCAAAAGGCAGAAAGTGGTAGGATAGAAAGATTTATGGAAATAAGAATCACAAGAAGGACATGGGGAAGGGTATTATCATAGATATTATAATATCATAAAACAAAATACATTTGTATGAATGGAAAACTGATTTTACCTGTATCTTTCTGATATCCTCAACCAGGATCCATGTAACAGCAGTGATGTTCATTTTTCCACAGACTTTTCTGAATTCAGCTTGAATTTTTGGAAGTTCTCCTATCTATACACTACTGTGCTAACCATTTTTCAATAATAACTTTATTTCAAAAATAACTTTTAAAAAATGTATAGTTTTCAATATGGATTAAAGCTGAATATCAAGAAGACAAATATTCTCACCACTGGCACCAACTGGCAGCACCCTGATAGATGGAGAAGAGATTGAGGTTGTTAACAATTACAGCTTGCTTGGTCAAAAGACAAATTGCTCTGGAAAAATCTGCTGTCAGGAACTTCTCCAGCAACAATGGAGAAGACACAATGTCAATCTAGAGACTAAAGTGCACCTGATCCAGCCCATGGTCTTTCACAATTATTTGCTATGTATCAGAGAGCTTGCCAGAGACTAAGGATGACAGAAGAAGAATCGATGCCTTCCAGTTGTGGTGCTGAAGAAGAGTCTTGAACATACCATGAAGAGCCAAGAAAACAAATAGGTCTGTCTTGGAGAGGGTAAAACCAAGTTTCTCCTTAGAAGCTAGGATTTAGACGCTCTGACTCACATACATTGGACACTTGGGCAGGAGGGACCAGTCTTTGGAGAACATCATGCTTGGAATGAGGTGGAGTGACAGTCGAGAAGAGAATGACCCCAAGTGAGATGGATTGATGCAGTGACTGAGGCAACGGGGATAAATGTGTGAGAGTCAGTGAGACTGGCTCAGGACAAAGCAGGCTTCAGAGCTGTTGTACATAGGGTCATAATGAGTCGCAGACAACTTGAGAGCACATAACAATAACAACATTATAATTAAATGTGCAAAGTCCTGGAAATAGAAAACCCAAAAAGTACACACTTGGTATTTCTCAAACCGAAAGAACTAAAGAACGAATTCAAGCCCTAAGTAGCAATACTGAAGGGTTCTATGAGAAAATACTGAAATAAGCAGGAAGTATCTATAAAAAATGGAAGGAGTACATTGTCACTGTACCAAAAAAATAAAAAGAAAAGATTGACACTGATCCATACTAGAATATAGTATATAATCAAGAATGAATGGTACTGGGAAAAAAAAAGTTTAAACTATGCTGAAGGTACTGGCAAAAAAATAAGACTCCAGGACTGATGGAATACCAATTGAAGTGTTTCAGTAAATAGATGATGCCCTGGATATGCTCACCATTCGGTACCAAGAAATTTGGAAGACAGCTACCTGGCCACGCTACTGGAAGAGATTCATATCTCTTTTTCCCATTAAAAAAATTCGTGAAAGTTATTGAACAATATCATTAAAACAAAATCTTGTTGGAGATTCAGCTCCCTGAGAACATACAAATATGTAATTATTATAATATAATGATAATAGCATGATAAAATTGGTTTCAAAAAAACTTTTGTTCCATATTGTTTTGTAAAAGGCCTATAAAATCTTGAATGCTTTTAGTAAGAATTCTGGAAAAAAGTTAATAAAAGTTATTAAGGTGCATGAACAAACAATGGATAGAAAAGCTGTGATATACTCACACAATGGAATACTATGCTGTATTGAAAAACAAGGCACTCATGAAATATTATTTAAAATGGATGACCCTGGAGGACATTATGCTGAGTGTAATATCTCAGTCACAAAAGGACAAATACTGCATAGTGTCACTGTTGTAAAACGGGACTGACATAGTGGTTGGGGAGGAGACTGAGAAAGATGGGATAAATTATGTATACTGCATTGAAACAGATGAAGGGGAGAACTGTTTAAAAGATATATATGATTAGGTATTATTATCATGACATGAGTCCAGAACAAAGGCTGCATAGTGGAGTGGACCTGGGAGGAGGGATTGTATAACAATGAAAAACTTTTTCTTTTACTTTTCAAAGAGAAGAATGAACTGTAGGGGAGGGGTGAGCAGGGAGAAAAGTACAACAATGAATGGAAATCCAAAGTCTCTGTAAATTTTCATTAAAATTAATGATAATAAAAAATAAAAGTTATTAAGTCAGTAAATTTTGTAAAGATATATTACTCAGAGTTCTCCCAGCTGAGAATGACAGAAAAGAAAAAAATCCTGAAGTGCAGTGTTGTCAATTATGTTGTTGTTGTTGTTATGTGCCATCAAGTTGCATGTGACTCATAGCGACCCTATGTACAAGAGCTCTATACGCTCTTCTATCCTGTGCCAACCTAGCCATCTCAAACGCACTTATTCCCACCTCTCCAGTCACAGAATCAATCCATTTCATCAAAGGTCTTCCTCTCCTT
>NW_006399776.1:5362372-5366273 GCF_000299155.1 Elephantulus edwardii
CAAGCAGGGTTGTGTCATCTGCATAACGCAGATTGTTAATAGATCTTCCACCAATCCTGATGCCACAATTCTCCTCATAGAGCCCAGCAGATGAGCTAATGTCTGGATGTCTGTTACTATCACTATCAGTATCAGCTCCATGCTGTCTTGATCACCACGGCTGTGGGCTGTGTAGTATGATTTGAAATCAGGGAATGTGATGCCTCCTATCTTGTTCCTCTTTTTCAGGAGTGTTTTTCTTATTGAGGATCACTTTCCATTCCAAATAAAATTGGAAATTGCCTTTTCCATCTTATTAAAGAATGGAACTATAGATTACCTTTGGTAGAACTGTCATTTTCTTTATTTTTTTATATTTTATTAATTTTAATGAACATTTACAGAGATTTTGGGTCTCCATTCATTCATTGTTGCACTATTTTCTCTACCCTCCCCCCCCAGTTTGTTCCTCTTTTTTTTCCCCTTGAAAGTTTGTTTTAATTGTCCCATTGCCACAGTGCCAGTTCTGATTAATCTCCTTTGGCATTCCCTATCACTCCTCCCTGAGAGAGACTTCACCCTGATTCATAAGGAGAAGGGGACGGCGTATTCTCTTAGCTACTTCCTACTGAAAAGGGACGCTGTAGGTTTCGGGGTGAAGATCTTCTCTCACTACTCTAAAGGGCCCCTTTGGCAGTAGGAAACACGTAGACTATTGTGGAGATTGATTTTGGAATTTAGATGCACTGTTATCAGTTGTACTTAGCCATACATGTTCATATCCTTGAAGATGTATCATGGAACTGTTGCAGCCTAGAAGACACAATTTTAACTAACAAGTTAAAAGTACATGAGTCAAAAATTAAAAGCAATAATATTCCAAGTAGAGGTTCTAATAGTGGCACAAATCAAGTTACAGAGGGAAGGTAGTTCTTAAAATAAAAGGTTGTCATTTTCATGATATTGTGTCTTCCTATCCATGAGCATATTCTTCCATTTCTTGTAGTTTTGTAATTTTCTTTGTATAGATCTTTTATGTCTCTAGTTAGATGTGTACCAAAGTGTTTAATCATGTGATTAGCTATTGTAATAGGCATTGCTTTTTCTTAGCTCCTTTTCTATATTCTCTTTGTCACTGTAGAGAAATACAACTGATTTTGGTATTCTGATCTTGTATCTCCCTACTTTGCTGAATTGGTTGACTATATCCAGTAGTTTTCTCACTGATTCTTTAGGGTTTTCTAAGTATACTATCATGTTGTTGTTGTTGTTATGTGCTATTGAGTTGCATGCAACTCATAGCAAGCCTATGTGAAGTAGCCCTGAAACCTGCTGTATCCTGGGCCAAACTTATTGTCTCTGACACAGCTATCATTTATATACAGAGAGTTAGTTTTACCTCCTCTTTGCCAATTTGGATACCTCTTATTTCCTTCTCTTGTTATTCATATTGTGTTTCATACAATCATTCCCATGTATTATGTTTTATAAAATCAATCATCATTGGACCTTGCCCATCATTACCCAATCTCTTTAGGTCCTTGCTGGATCCTTCCTATTTCTTTCACCCTCTCCCTCCACCCACTAAACTGTCAACCCTGTGGTTTCGCCCCTACTCATCCTCACCCCTCTGCTCCTACCCCCCTTTTCTCCCTTGGGCCCCCATACATGTTTTACTTGTTATCCTTCTGTTTTTACAATAATGATCTTATGCAGTATTTGTCCTTAGTAGACTGAGTTAGTCCAAATATCTTTTTAAAACAGAATAAATAGGGACAATTACATATGGAGTTCACCAGCTATAATACACAAAAATAAAATTATTTTTATCAAGAAAACGAAAAACTAGGAACACTGAAAGCAACTAAGGGGAAATTAAGTTACCTACAAAAGATAGTGAGATTAAACTCCATTTTTTCTGAAGTATCCTCTGGACATTCTAGATGTGAGTCTATGACTCTAAACTATCAGATTAACATGCCAATTAAGTCTTTGGGTAACTTCTACAGTGTACAAAAGCAGATTTGATACTTCAGCTTAAGTTAATGTAAGACATACTTTAGCCTAATTGACTGATCCTTTCTTTTTTTTTATTTACAAAGTTTTTATAGTGGTTTTGTTTTAATTTACTATTAATTTCAATGAAAATTTAGAGATTTTTTATTTCCATTCATTCATTGTTATTCTTTTCTCCCCTCCCAACCCTCCCCCCTAGTACACTGCCCTCTTGGAAAAGTAAAAGACAAATTCTTTCATTGTTTTACAATCCCTTCCCCAGGTCCACTCCCCTATACAGCCTTCGCTCTGAACTCCTGTCATGACAAAAATACCTAATAACATATCCCTCTTAAACAGTTTTCTCCCTCATCTGTTTCAGTGAAGTATACATTATTGAACCCATCTTTCTCAGTCTCCCGCCAACCCCGAGGTCAGTCCTGCTTTACAACAGTGGCACCATGCAGTATTTGTCCTTTTGTGACTGAGATACTTCACTCAGCATAATGTCACCAATGTTGAATAATATTGCATGAGTTCCTTGTTTTTCAAGGCAGCCTAGTATTCCATTGTGTGAAAATACCACAGCTTCTCCATTCATTTGTTGATGGGACTGATCCTTTCTTAATATCTTTAGGTAAAATTTTGAATATAGTCAGACTTTCCTAATTTTATGTTCTTTACACTATTATCGCACACCCTTAAATGTCATTCACACACATATTCTCCAGGTTTCTGTTTGGACATACCAGAAAAATCAACCAGTTATTTTTTAATATGGGGATAACTTTTCCAGGGTCACAACTAGTACCTCACCTTTTAGGCACACTGGAATTGATTCTAGAGAAGAGTGAATGAATGGTAAGTCTAGAAGCAAAATAGGTAGTGAGAATGGTTGCTAGGAATTTTCAACAATGTCCTGTCAGGGAATTGCCTAAATCAGTGCCTCAGACCATATCTGAAGATATATTTACCTCAGGCAAAATCTTGAAGATTCTGATAAATGCAGCAGGGTTAATCTCATGAGATGAAATAAAAGGGCTGGTTTTGTCGGCAGAGCTAGCTTAAAAGGATTCAACACGCTACATGTCCCCAGTTTTCTGATTGTATGCTCTCCATCCCTAGTTTTAGGTATATATAATATATATATATAGTTGTTGTTGTTGTTGTTGTTGTTACATGCCGTCGAGTCGTGTGCGACTCATATATATTCAGTATTCAGTATCCAGTATCCAATCAGCCACTGATGGATATTTGGGCAGTTTCCATCTTTTTGCTATTGCAATAATGCTTCAGTGAACATGAGTGTGCATAAATCTACTTCTGTTGCAGCTTTTATTTAGGATATATTCCTAATACAGTGGCTGCAACAGGTGGCTCAAGCATATAGGAAATCATGAGGATTGTGCAAGATAGGGCCAAGTTCAGGTCTGTAGTTCATAAGGTCACTCTAAGCCATGGTGAACTTGATGGAACCTAATACCTAGTATTACTAACAGAAGATATAATGTGGGGGTGTTATTTCTAACTTTTTAATAGAATGTCAAACTGCTTTCTATACTAACTGAGCCATTTTAAAGGTTCACTCGCAATATATAAGAGCTCCACTCTCTCCACACCTGCACCAATTTTTATTGTATGCTATGTAATTAAGTGTTGGAGACAAAATACATCCCTGACGGAACCCCTTCTTGATTTTGAACCATCCAGTGTTTCCCTGCTCTGTTCTGACGACTGCCTCTTGGTCCAAGTATAGATTTCATATTAGCACAATCAAATGTTCTGGGATTCCCATTCTTCTCAGAGTCAGCCACAGCTTGTTGTATCCACACAGTCAAAAGCCTTTGCATAGTCAATGAAGCACAGATAGACATTCTTCTGATATTCTCTGCTTTCTGCCAAGATCCATCTAAATTAGCTATAATAT
>NW_006399776.1:5367152-5378306 GCF_000299155.1 Elephantulus edwardii
AGATGGATCGATTCTGTGAGTGGAGTGGTGGGAAAGAGTGTGCTTGAGATGGCTAGGTTGGCGCAGGATAGAACAGTGTTTAGGGCTCTTGTACATAGGGTCACTATGAGTCGCAAGTGACTCGATGGCACATAACAACAACAACATGTAATTAAACTTTGCTGTTGTTGCTGTAGTACTAATTAAACCACAGTCACAATAAGATTTTGGGGTTTTTCCAAAGAGACCATAACTGACATCCAAGCAGATATGTGCACATCCATGTTTATCGCGGCTTTGTTCACAATAACAAGAAATTGGAAATAATCTAAGTGCCCACCAACAAACAAATAGATAGAGAAGCTGTGGTATATTCACACAATGGAATACTATGCTGCATTGAAAAACAAGGAACTCATGCAATATTATTCAAAACGGGTGACCCTGGAGGACATTATGCTGAGTGAAGTATCTCAGTCACAAAAGGACAAATACTGCTTGGTGCCACTTGTAAAGCAGGTCTGACCTCGGGATTAGGAGGAGAGTGAGAAGGATGGGTTCAGAAATATATACTGCATTGAAACAGATGAGGGGGAAAAACTGTTTAAGAGGGGAAATTATTAGGGATTTTTGTCATGACCCGAGTCCAGAGCAAAGGCTGTATAGTGGAGTGGACCTGGGGAAGGGATTGCAAAACAATGAAAGAATTTGTCTTTTACTTTTCCAAGAGGGCAGTGTACTAGGGGGGAGGGTTGGGAGGGGAGAAAAGTGTAACAATGAATGAATGGAAATCCAAAGTCTCTCTAAATTTTCATTGAAATTAATAATACATTTTTTAAAAAGGGTAAAAAACTATTTGGGGGGTTTGTTTTCAGAAATCATTTCTGTTACTATGAGACATTACACTTTTTCAAGGCACAATTGGAAACTTTATTTCATGTAATATTTGAGCTGTGCTCACTAAACCTGAGCTCATCTCTTACTTTAACACTTCATCTAACATGAGCAGGTTTAATGAACATTCTTCATTAAGCATCGTGTCATAAGAAAACTGTAGAAAAGGTCAAGTGCATGATCATCCAGACGCTACTTCTCACTAATAATACTTGATCTATTTGTGGTGATATTTTTTATGTTAATATTGCCACCTCATACAATGGATTAGCAGGGCTCTATCTTCTAGTGGAGGCAAAGCCATTTTTTTAAGCCTTAAGTATTTGTAAAAACAGCTAGACTTGAGAAAACCTATTATTACAATTTTGTTCTCTATAACCAATCTGGACAGCAAGTATCGTAAGCTGAGTTCTCTACAGAAGTAAAATTAATGAAACATATATATTTTGCAGAGATATGCAAAATAAAGTGACAATGAGATAACATTTCATACTTTTCAGAATGATTAGCATTAAAATGATTGTCGATAACAAGTACTGGCTAGGATTCATTTTAACAGGAGAAACTCTTAATTCACTACTCAAGATAAATCCTCCACTGGGTTTTCAGGAGGCTGTAAATCTCACAAGAGAAGACTGTTCACCATAGGGCTTCTGGTGGATTTGAGTGGGTCTCTTTTAGGTTAGCAGTACAACTCCCTAAAATTATATCACCAGGGCTCCAGACTGCTGCAGTGATTGTTGTTAGGTGTCACCAATTATCAACCGCAGATCTGAACTTTGCCCTTTCCTGGATCATTGTCGCCATCCCGGATATACTGGAGCTCATTATTACAGTCATTATATTAATCCATTTTGTTGAGGGTTTTCCTCTGTTTCTCTGACCCTCCGCATTTTCCACTGATGTCTTTTTCCAAGGACTATTCCCTCCTGACAACACACCCAAGATGTATTTCATCATCCTTGCCTCAGAAGAGCACCCTGGTTGCACTTTCTCTAAGAGAGACTTATTTAATTTTTGGAAGTCCAAGGGATATTCAGCAATCTTCTCCAACACCACAATTCCAAGGCATCAATTCTTCTGTCATCATTCCTCATTATCCAACTTCACATGCATGAGAAGTAACTGAAAAGGCTGTAACTTGGATCAGGCACACCTTAGTCTTTAAATTGACATCCTTATTCTTTAGTACTTTGGAAAGGTCCTCAATAGTAGATTTTTTTGACTTCTTGACTGCTAAAACCTTGAGTGTTGATTGTGGATCCAAGAAAAATGAAATAATTGTAAAAAATCGGCATTATCCTTTAAAAACTATGTTGCAATTTCTTATAAAGATTTACTATATGTATATTCGTAATAGGGACCTCTGGTGATCTAGTGGCAAGAAGCTGCTCGGCAGTTCGGAAGGCATGGTGTTTGGTGTCACCAGCCGCTCTGCGGGAGACAGATGGGCAATCCCATCCCATGGGATTAACTGCCTCTGAAAACCCACTGTGCACAACAAAACAACATACTCATGATGAGCTCTGGTGGCCTAGTAACAAGAAGCTGCACTGCAATCCCAGAGGTGAGCAGTTCAAATCCACCAGATGCTCTGCTGGAGAAGGAGGGACAATCTCCTTCTGTACCAGTCAGATCTGATTTGATGGCACACACACACACACAAAAATAATAATTTTTAAAAATTGTTGTTATGTTGTTATGTGCTGTCGAGTCGCTTAAAAATATTCACTAAAAACCAAAACAAACCCAACATATTCACAATAGTAAAAAAATTAAATTTAAAGGAAAAAGGTTACTATGACTCAGCAATTAACTACTAGTATTTACCAAGACAAATGAAAATAACATCCACAGAAAAAGTGCTGTACACTTGCCCTGCCCAATGCAGCCATACTCTGCTCTGCTCTGGCCCATCAGGGATGGGCCGGTGGGGCTACATCCAGCCTTCCTGATTAGTAGAAACTCGAGAAATCTTTGAGGTTCTATTTTCTGGTTGTGTGGTCCCAGGGCTACACATGATCCCCTTAGGTATCTGAACTGAAGAGCAGGGGAGGTTGGGAGGGCTGCACCCCTTCAGGCCCGCTCTGCTGGTATAGCAGGTGTCTTCCCACCCCCACCTCACCCTGCACTGTGGCTCCTGAGTGGGCCAATTAAACATTTTATAGATTGTATTTTAAATACGTATTTAAACTTATCCAATAAAAATGTCATACAAGAATTTCTTTAACAGCTTTATTCATAAAAACTGAAACTAGAAACAACTTATTGTTCATCTATACATAGATTGATAACCATTGTGATTATCAATGGAAGATTACCCAGAAATAAAAAAGAATGGCCATGTAGGAGGACATAAAATTGTATATATAATATGATTTCACTTAGACTGATATCCTAAAATGGATAAAATTAATCTATGACATGCAAATTCTTTGTCATTCTATGTATTGAACTGTAGGTTTGAATTTCCTTGAATTTGATCTTAATTTGTGACTGTTTTGATAGACAAACATTACAGCAGAAGTGAATCTATAATACTTTGGGTCAAGCCTTTAAAAAGACCAACGGTTTCTACACTCTCAGAATCTAGCTACAAGCTTTGAGGAAGTTCAGTCACCTACAGTGAAAACTGAAGCCCCCAACTGACAGTCCTTGCTAAGCTTCCAGCTAAGAGCCAATATAACTTGCTATCTTGATAGAGAATCTCTAATCTCAGTAAACCATCACAGCTAATCAAACAGCACAGAGACATATTCATTCTATTAAACTATAGCAGAACAATATATTTTTGTTAGGTAATTAGCTTTTGTGTTTTTGTGAGTTTTTTTCTTTTCTTGTTGTGTACTATTGAATCGGATTGGATTGGCACAGGAGAAGATTGCCCCTCCTTCTCCAGCAAAGCATCTTGGTGGATTCTAACCACACACCTTCAGGATTTCAGTGCCACTTCTTGCCACTAGGCCCTCAGAGCTCCCTTATAAATCATCCTAATGATTAATTAGGTCATTTGTTTTGAAGTGGTTTTATAACTTTTTCTGGATTAAATTGTTTCCCCTCCCCTCCAAAAAAGTTATGGGGGGGTCCTAAAACACCATGTTCACCACCCTCTCATTCACCCACAGATTCGGTGCCACCTACAAGTGTGACTTTGGAAGATTTAGGAATGTCTTGTGTTATGTTAATGAGGATATACCAGACTAGGGTGAGTTCCAACCTAATCACTTCTGAAAAGAGTTGTGGTCCTTTTTTTCCTCATGAAAGTTCATAAATCATATTGGTTTTATTCAATCATTCATACACATTTTTACAACATTAATTATAATTGATTAGTGTAATTAATTACAATGTCTCATCAATCCTGTTGAGGTCTCAGAAAGGTCACTGGGCCTGTTTCCTTGGCAATCCAGCAAGGTCACTCGTTGAAGAAGCAATGAAGCAATGCAAGAAGAAAGTAAGACTATTAAGTTAATTGGGGGGGGAGAAGGGCTTATTGAGTAAGAAACATTCTCAAAAGAGAAAGAAAGTAGTCTACCTCACAAGGTGAGAGTAGACTCTGTCTGCTTCTGTGGCCTTCAATAATACAGTTTTTATCACTTCCTGGATCTGTTAAAATATCTGCCCCTTCTCGAATGGTTTTTGGAGGAAGGCTAAATTGATTCACCTATACTCAGTTGATTCTGATGCATCCATCTCACAAGCCCATAAGCATAAAAGATAGGCAGCAGCTACTAGAAACTAGAAGAGACAAGGACCTTCACCGAGAACCCACACTCTGAACTGAACTTCTGCTCTCCTAACATGTGAAATAGGGAGCTCTGGTGGCTTTTAGTGTAAGGAGTTGTGCTGTTAACACAAAGTCCAAATCCACCAGCTGCTTCTTTCGGTTTGTTGTTATTGTTATGTGCCATCGAGTCGCTTACAACTCATAGCAACCCTATGTACAAGAGCCCTAAACACCGTTCTAGCCTGTGCCAACCTAGCCATCTCAAACACACTCTTTCCCACCACTCCACTCACAGAATCGATCCATCTCATCGAGGGTCTTTCCTGTGCTGTCCCTCCACTCTCCCAAACATGATGTCCCTCTCCAAGGACCAGTCCCTCCTTGCAACATGTCCAAAGTATGTCAGAGGAAGCTTCAGAATCCTTGACTCCAAGGAGCATTCTGGCTTCACCCTCTCCAGAAAAAACCTGTTTGTTCTCCTAACAGTCCATGGTATATTCAATACTCTTCTCCAGCACCACAGCTCAAAGGCATCAATTCTCTTTCTCTCATCCCTATTCTCTGATGCATAGCACGTAATTGCAAAGACTATAGCCCAGATCAGGTGCACCTTAGTCTCCAGCCTGAGGTCGTTGCACTTAGTACTCTTGCGAGGTCCCTCACAGCTGACTTTCCCAGTGCAATTTGTCTTCTGATTTCTTGGCTACTGTTACCAAGAGTGTTGACTGTGGAGCCAAGTAAACTAAATCTCTTCACCATCCATACTGATGCTGCCAATTAGCCCAGTGGTGAGAATCTTTGTTTTCTTGATGTTGAACTTCAATCCATATTGAAGACTGTAGTCCTTGACCTTCTGCAGCAAGTGCTTCAGGTCCTCCTCAGTTTCAGCAAGCAGGGTTGTGTCATCTACTTAACACAGGTTGTTGATGATTCTTCCACCAATCCTCCTCGTACAGCCCAGCATCTCGGATGATCTGTTCTGCATACGAGTGCAAAGGTATGGGACAAAGTACATCCCTGACGGACCCCTTTCTTGATTTTGAACCATCTAGTGTCTCCCTGCTCTGTTCTGACGACTGCCTCTTGGTCCAAGTATAGGTTTCACATTAGCACAATCAAATTTTCTGGGATTCCCTTTCTTCTCAGAGTCAGCCATAGCTTGACAAATAATCTCCTCTTGTGCAATTTACTGCCTATGAAAACCAACTGGAATGTTGCTGAGCTGATTCTGATACAAAGGTATATAATAACAAGGTGTGAGAGGTGGTGCTGTACCATACAGTCAGAAACGACCCACAGCTGACCCTCCAGTGGGTTTTCAGAGGCAGTTAATTACATAGGAGGAGATTGCCTATCTTTCTCCTGCAGAGCAGTATTAACTAACTTTTGGATTCTAGTCACCAATTATAGTATTAATGCATTTTTATTACATGTTCAGTCAATTTTAGATTGCAAAATTTGGTAGAATTCCTCAATTTCCTCATTACCTTACTGTGTATCTGAAAGCTCGACAATGAGTATGGGTGACAGAAGTGACTTTTTTTTAACTTTTGTGTTACTTTTTGTGTGTGTACTGTCAAATCAGATCTGACTAGTACATGAGGAGATTGCCCCTCCTTCTTCAGCAGAGCATCTGGTGGATTCAAACCGCATACCTCTGGGATTGCAGTACAGCTTCTTGCCACTAGGCCACCAGAGCTCCCTAGAAGTGATGTTTTTAGCTGTGGTGTTGAAGAGTACTGAATGGATGGCCAAAAGAACAAACAGGTATGTCTTGGAGAAACTGCAAACAGAGTGCTCCTTAGAGGCAAGGATGGCGAAACTTTATCTCACATATTTTGGACATGTTATTAGAATGGCCCATTCCCTGGAAAGGACATCATGCTTGGAAAAGTCAGCAAAAGAGAGGAACACTCTCAATGAGGATTGGCATAGTGACTGCAGCAATGGGCTCAAATCTCAGTGTAATGAGGATGGCCCAGGATAGGACAGGGTTCAGATCCGTTGTTCGTAGGATCACCAAGTTCTACTAGACTCAGTGACATTTAACAACAATTGGTAGCTAACACATAGCAATTGATAACTAAAATATGCAGTAATATAAATTATATCAGTAGTTGTCTTCCAATCTAAGACTGCTGAAATTCTGATGGTTGTCCGTAGGAAGTAGTGCTGCTAAACCAAAGGCTGAGTATCCTTGGTGGTTCTCCCAGCAACTCCTTGAGACAAAGATGTGCTATCTCGTTCTATGCTATTTACAGTCTTAAAACCCATTATGGAGGGTCAGCTATGCTATGAGTTGGTTCTGACTCACCAGCAAAGAGTTTGAACTTTTGAAATTTTCATACTGTACTGTCCATATTTACCTACCTGCTATGTGTTAGAAATTGCTTGATGGCACTTAACAACAACAGCAACATATCTTGATTGAAGTAGGTGTTAAAAATTAAGCAACATATACATTAATCAAGATTATAAAGGTGTTTAATCTAGAGCTAGCATATTTTTTTATTATTAAGTTCAATGGAAATTTACAGAGACTTTGGATTTCCATTCATTCACTGTTGCACTTTTCTCCCTGCCCATCCCCTCCCAGCCCTGTACACTCTCTCTTTGAAAAGTAAAAGAAAAATTCTTTCATTGTGAGTTAGCAGATTTTAAATCTGTATCTTATAATTCCTATCAATTATGCCTCAATAAAGTTCATTTTTCAACTTTTTAAAAATACTTTGATGATACTTTTTATTATTAATATAATGCTGTTATGACAAAGACACAACAAATTAATAGCTATAACAATCATAAATATATTCTTTCATAGTTCAGGAGGTTAAAAACTTGGGCTCAGAATGCTTAGGACTAATAGATGTCTTTTTTGCCCTCCTGGTTCTTGAGAGAGGTTGTTGTTTGTTCTAAACATCTGTAGGCCTGGCATTCTTTAAGAGTCTCAATGTGTCTTGGCATTAATCTTTATTTGGATCTAGGAGGGTCACCCCAGAGGCACCCTGAGTCCAAAGAACCTGCTCCACTCATTCCCTCCTTTCTTGGTGATACTAAAGTCCCTCTGATCTCTGCTTCTTTCTCTCTTTTACCTCTTTAAGAGAAAAAAAGATCTTTCAGGTCACAGCCCAGGGACATTACCCCTACTTTCCACTGAGAATATGAAAGAATTAAAGGTATATGCTCCCACGCTTAATTCTTTTGCAATGACAGCCTTATCAGATCCTGAGGCATCATTACATGCTATTACATTATATAGTTATATCTGAAATACAGAGAATCATGGCCCAGCCAAGTACACACATATTTATAAGAGGGTCATGATTCAACTCATGACACTAGTCATCATATAGAGAACAGAGATCAAACTCTTCAGCCTGCTCAGAAACTCTTCATGCCAAAGCCCCAGTCTGAATTCCCACAGGCATCCGTTGTCATCTTTCACACTAAAGCCCAATTATTTGCAGTTCTACATGGTCCCAGTCTTCTTGAGGTTGTTCTGTTTTTCTGGCATGCCACTCCTTCCAATTTCATACTGCTGCAGTCACAATCATCCTGTAACACCCACCTTTACCCAACTCCAGGCTGAGAAGAGTCTTAGTCACCACCTCTTCTGGCTAACAGAACACTTTGTGAATACTTTTTATTATATTATTTATCACATTGTAAGTTCTTGTTTACATGTCTCTCTTTTTGATTGAATGAATCTTCACTGTCTGCTATAAAGAGAGGAATTTTAATTCTTCTCTTAAGCTAAGGAACTATCAGGTAGTCAATGATGTTAGCGGCCATCAAGTCAACTACAATTCCTAGCAACCCTGTGAGCAACAGACTGAAACCTTGCCTTTCCTGCACCATCCTTTTGATTTCCACCATGCCCAAGTTCATTGTTACAGTCACAGTGCCATTTCGTTTCTTGACTTTTTCCTTTGCTTCACTGACCCACTACTTTCCCCTGCGTATCCTTTTCCTAGGACTGACAGCATGCTGAAGGTATATAAGGCAGAGTTGTACAACCTTTGCCCCCAAGGAGCATTCTCCTTGCGCTTAAGACAGATTTATTTGTTCTTTCATCATTCAAACACTCCATTCAGTACTCTTCACCAACATCACAATTTAAAAGCATTGATTATTCTTTGATCTTCCTTACTGATTCTCAAATTTTCACATGCATGAAGCAATTACAAATACCATGGTTTGGGTCAGATGAACCCTTTAAACTATCTCCTTGCTCTTTATCACTTAAAGATATTGGACAGTGGATATACCCAATGCAACATGTCTTTTGAATTAATGACTGCTCCTAGTGGTATAATTGCTTATTTCAGATGGATATTGGTTGAAAGTAAAGAATGCCACAAGGAGTCTGTCTGTGTTTTATTGACTATGCAAAGGCATTTGACTGTGTAGATTGTATCAAATTGTGGTTAACATTAAGAAGAACAGGAATCTCAGAACACTTAATTGTTCTCATCCACAACTTACACCTAGAGGAAGAGGCAATTACACAAACAGAACAAGGGAACACTGTGGGGTTTAAACTCAAGAAAAATGTGCACAGAAAAAGGACTGTATCCTTTTTTTTCTTTTCTTTTTTTTCTTAATATTAATGAAAGTTTACAGAGACACTGGACTTCCATTCACTCACTGTTGCAGTTTCCTCCCTGCCCACCCTTCCCCCCAGCTTGCTTTTCTCTCTGAAAAGTAAAAAAAAATTCTTTCATTGTTATGCAATCCCCCCCAGTCCATTCCACTATGCAGCTTTCATTCTGAACACTTGTCGTGACAATAATACCTAATCATATATTCCTCCTAAAGAGTACTCCTTCTCATCTGTTTCAATGCAGTACGTGTTATTTATCCCCTCTTAGATTCCCCCCATCTCCAGTGTCAGTCCTGCTTTACAACAGTGGCACTATACAGTATTTGTCCTTTTGTGACTGAGATATTTCACTCAGCATAATGTCCTCCAGGGTCACTCATTTTGTATAATAATTAATATGTTCCTTGTTTTTCAAAGCAGTATAGTATTCCATTGTGTGAATATACCAGAGCTTCTCTATCTGTTTGTTGATGGGCACTTGGGTTGTTTCCAGCTCTTTGCTATTGTGAACAAAGCCATAATAAACATGGTGTGCATATATCTGCTTGGGTGGCAGTTCTGGTTTCTTTAGGGTATATTCCCAGTAGTGGAATTCCTGAGTCAAATGGTATTTCTATTTCCAACTTTTTGAGAAGGCACCACATTTCCTTCCATAGTGGTTGAGTCATTTTACACTCCCACCAACAGTGAATAAGGGTTCCAGTCTCTCTGCAACCTCAACAGCATGTGATGTTTGCTGTTCTGATAAACTTTGCTAATCTTACTGGAGTGAGATAATATCTCATGGCTGTTTTGATTTACATCTCTCTTAGAGCTAAGGATTTTGAACATTTCTTCATGTGTTTGTTCACCATCTGAATGTCTTCTTTGGTGAAGTGTCTTTTCATATCTTGTGCCCATTTTTCAATTGGCTTTTTTACCTTTATCATGTTGTGGTGCTCAAATATTTTATTAATTCTACATATAAGTCCCATATCTGCCATGCCATTACCAAATATTTCTTCCCAGTCTGTGGCTTCCCTTTTTACCCTGTTGGAGAAGATTTTGGATGTACACAGAGATTTTATTCTTAGAAGATCCCATCCATCTATTTTCTCCTCTCCTGGCTGTAGGTTTTTCAGGATGCTTGGAAGATTGTTTATATTGTGGATTAGGACTTCTAGAGTTCTTCCAAGATTTTCTTTAATGAATTTTATAGTCCTTGGTTTTAGTCCTAGGTCCTTGATCCACACTGAGTTGGTTTTTGTGTAAGGAGTGAGGTGTGGATCTTGCTTGAGTTTTCTGCAGATAGTTTTCCAATTTTGCCAACACCATTTGTTTAAAAGGCTGTTGTTTCCCCACTTGTTTCTCCACAAGGAGATCTCCTTGTCAAAAATCAGTTGACTATAGGTAGATGGGCTGATTTCTGGATACTCAGTTCTGTTCCATTGATCTATATGTCTGTCATTGTACCAGTACCATGCTGTCTTGACCACCACTACAGTGTAGTAGGATTTGAAATCAGGGAGTGAGATGCCTCCTACCTTATTTCTCTTTTTTAAGGAGTGCTTTGCTTACTTGGGGGCTCTTTCCATTCCAAATGAAATTGGAGATTGTCTTTTCCATCTCGTTGAAGAATTGGTATTTTTATTGGGATTGCATTGAATGTATAAATTGCCTTTGGTAGTATTGTAATTTTCACAATATTGAGCCTTCCTATCCATGAGCAGGGTATATTCTTCCATTTCTCCAGGTCTCTTTTTGTTTCTTTTAGTAATGTTTTGTAATTTTTTTTAATAGATCCTTTGTGCTTCTGGTTAGATTTACTCACAAGTATTAAACCTTGTGATTAGCTATTGTGGTGGATATTGTTTTTCTTAGCTCCAATTCTGTATTCTCTTTGTCACTGTAGAGAAAGAAATCCAATTGGTTTTGTATGTTGATCCTGTATTCTGCCACTTTGCTGAACTGG
>NW_006399776.1:5379529-5385214 GCF_000299155.1 Elephantulus edwardii
GACCATATGATATATTACTCTGGGGATGAAAAAGTGAGGAAAAAATGGAGTTGCTTTCATAGTTAAAAAAGTCATTGCTAGATCCGGCTTGAAGTACAATAGTGTCAGTGACAGGATAGTATCTATACGCATACAAGGAAGTCCAGTGAATACCACTATCATTCGTCTGCATATAGAGATAACTTTACCTCCTCCTTGCCAATTTGGATACCTCTTATTTCCTTCTCTTGTCTTATTGTTACCGCCAAGACTTCCAACACAATATTGAATAGGAGAGATGACAGTGGACATCCTTGCCTAGTTCCTGTTCTCAAAGGGAATGCCTTTAATCTCTTTCCATTGAGAACAATGTTGGCTCTCAGGTTTGCATAGATACATTTTACTACGTTAAAGACATTCACCTTTAATCCTACTCTGTTGAGTCTTTTAATCAGGAAAGGGTATTGGATTTTTGTCAAAGGCCTTTTCTGCATCAATTGATAGGATCATGTGGTTCTTGTTCTTTGTTGTGTTGATGTGATGAATTACATTGATTGTTTTCCTTGTGTTTAATCATCCTTGCATACCTGTTATGAATCCCACTTGGTCATGGTGAATTATTTTTTTTATGTATCATTGGATTCTATTGACTAGTATTTTATTCAGGATTTTTGCATCTATGTTCATGAGAGATATTGGCCTATAGTTTTCTACTGTGGTGATGTCTTTATCAGGCTTTGATATCAAGGATATATTTGCTTCATAGAATGAGTCTGAGATAATTCCATTTTTTGCTGTTTTCTGAAATAGTTTATGTAGAATTGTTGACAGATCTTCTTTGAATGATTGCTAAAATTTACTTGTATAAACATTTGGTCCATGCTTTTTTAATTTTTTACTGGAAGTTTGTTTTATTACCTTTTCAATTTCTTCTTTTGTAATGGGTCTGTTCAGGTGTTCAATTTCGGTTTGTGTCACTTTAGGTAGGTTGTGAATGTCTAAGTATTTGTCAGTTTTGTCTAGTTTAGGAAGTGGATGCCACTCCTACTTCCCAGCATAAATCATTCTGGGACCTCATTCAAACACTGCACATAATGGGTAACCATTATGGTATTTTACAAGACTGTGAAACAGTGTGGAGCATTACAGCAACACCAAGTTGTTCAGTTCAGCAAATAGACAAAAGATTGCTGTGTCATTCAAAGAATGTGGCCCAAGGGCCCTGCAGGATTTTAAGCCAATGCCTTTCAGCAGACTTCCACTCTAGACAAAGGCTCAAGGACCCCCTCTAGGTTTTCATATTTGTTTGAGTATAGTTTTTCATAATATTCTAATATTAGCCTTCTTATTTTAGTTATTTCTGTTGTGACATTGGCCTCTTCATCTTTTATTCAGATTATTTGTGTCTTTTCCTTTGTTAGTTTCACTAGTAGTTTGTCAATTTTATTGACCTTCTCAAAGAACCAACTCCTAGTTTTGATGGTGGTTTCAATTGTTTTTCTGTTTTCTATTTCATTTCTTTCTACTCCATTTTTTATAATTTCAGGGTTTTTAGAGGGTGTCGGGTTTTCTTGCTGTTGTTTTTCAGTTTGTTGGAGATGTTGGGTTAGAGAGTCAATGGTCATTTTTTTTCCTGCCTTTTGATGTGTTCGCTTGTTGCTATAAATTGTCCTCTGATTACTGCTTTAGCTATTTCCCAGAGGGTTTGGTAAGTGGTGTTTTCATTGTCATTTGTTTCAAGAAACTTTTTCATTTTCTTTTTTATTTCCTCTAGTATCCACTTATGTTCAAGCAAGGTGTTGTTCAGCTTCCAAATGTATGGATTTTTTCTTCTTTATCCTCTTGTTATTAATTTCTAATTTTGTAGCATGTGGTGTAAAAAAGATGCTTTATATTACTTCCAATGTTTTTAATTTATTGATGCTTGCCTTGTGACCTAAAATGTGATCTATTCTGAAGAATGTTCCATGCACGTTGGAGAAGAAGATATACTGGGGTTTTTTGCAGTGAATTAGCCTATAAATATCTATGAGGTCAAGTTGGTTAATTATGTGATTTAATTCTTATAGAATAAATATAACGATCCAAGAGGGGTGGGAGAGGTTGGAAGCAGAGAGATGAGGATGTGCAGGGGGAGGGGGAATTAATCATGGGTTTATACAATTTGATGAGGAGGTGAAGGAAATTGAAAGAATTTGTTCAAATTTGTATTCGAATTTTGTAAATAAGCTAGTAAAAAAAAAAGTACTGAACTTTGAAGTTAAGGGAGATAAAAAGAGCCAACACTCCAAGGCGGTGATCCTACAGGGCCAAAAGAATGAGGAAGCTTATCAAATGGATAAATCTGATTGAGAAATTGGTTTGGAGGGAGCTCTGGTGGCCTAGTGTCAACTAGTGTCAAGAAGCTGCACTGCAATCTTAGATTGAATCCACCAGATGCTCTGCTGGAGAAGGAGGGGCAATCTCCTCCTGTACCAGTCAGATCTGATTTGATGGTACACATACACACACACACAAATAATAAAATAAAATGTAAAAAAATGGTTCGGGAAGAAAATAAATTCATTTCAGTTTACCCCTATTAGGAGTCATACCATTATATTCAGTTGAGATTATGCTGTCGTAACAAAGTTGCAGAATTTTATTAACTTATTAATTTTCTCTGAAAACTGACTAGAGGATCAACTCTGAGTCAGCTCTGACTCGATGGCAATGAGTGAATGGTTTTGTTGTTGTTATGTGCTATCAAGTTAAGTATGACTCATAGCAACCCTATGAACAACAGATCTGAACCCTGCCCTATTCTATGAAATCTTCATCTCTGTCTTACTTGAGTCCATTCCTGCAGTCACCATCTCATTGTGTCAAACCTTCTCATTGAGGATCTTCCTCTCCTTTGGTGACTCTCCTGATGTCCTTTTCCAAGGAATAAGCCCTCTTAAAAACATGTCCAAAAGTTGTTAGACAAAGCTTCTCCATCTTTGCCTTCAAGGAACATTCCAGCTGCACTTTCTCCAAAACTTATCTGTTTGTCCTTTTGGCAGTCCATGCACTCTTCTCCAACACTACAACTCAAAAGCATCAAACCTTTTTCTGTCATCTTTACTGATTGTCCAACTCTCAGATGAATAGCAAGTAATTGAAAAGACTGTGGCCTGAATCAGACACACATTAGTCTTTTTAGTACTTTTAGTATTTATTGCTTTTTAGTACTTTGGAGAGGTCCTTGACAGCAGATTTTCCAATGTTGCAGGTTTTTTGATTTCTTGATTGCCATAAATTGACTGTCTTGATACCAAGGATATTTCTTGATTATGGATCCAAGTAAGATGAAAACATAGGCAATTTCAATCTTTGCTCCACCTAGAATCATCTTGACTATGGGTCCATTGAGAAGGATTTTTATTTTTTTTATATTGAGATGCAATCTATATTGAAAGCTGTAGTTTTTGATCTTCATCAGCAAACACCTCAACTCCTCCTCACTTTCAGCAAGCACAGTTGTGTCATCGGCATAATGTAAGGTTGTTGGTGAGCTTTCCTCCTATCCTGACGCCACATTCTTCTTCACATAGTCCAGCTTCTCAAAGAATCTGCTCAATATACAGACTGGACAAGCATGGAGAAAGGATGTAACCCTGACACACACCTTTCCTGATTTTAAACCACACAGTATTCACCTGCTCTGTTCAGAAAATAGCTTCTTAATCTAGGTATAGGTTTTGTATGAGCATAATTTAATTAAGTGTTCAGGATTACTGTTCTGCTCAATGTTAGCCATAGTTTGTTATGACCCACACAGTAATATGCCTTTGCATAGTCAATAAAACACAAATTTACCAAACATGCAATCAAGATACAATGACTGAATGAGTAATATCTAATTTTTACATTTATGAGACTTAAAATTTGAGCTGTGGTGCTGGAGAAAAGTAATGAGAATACCATGGACTGCTAGGAAAACAAACAGATTTGTCCTGGAAAGGGTTAAACCGGGTGGCTCCTTGGAGGCAAGGATTCTGAGGCTCGGTCTAACATACTTTGGACATGTTGTGAGGAGAGACCAGTCCTTGGAGAAGGACATCATGCTTGGGAGGGTGGAGGGACAGCACAGGAGAGGAAGGCCCTCTATGAGGTGGATTGATTCAGTGACTGGGGTAATTGGGATGGGAGTGTCAGAGACAGTGCGATTGGCACAGGACAGAGCGGAGTTTAGGGCTATTGTACATAGGGTCGCTATGAGTCGCAAACAACTCGATGGCACATAACAACAACAACAACAACAACAATCAGAATGATAGACTTAGTGGTGTCATGGAGTTATTATTCAAAATGGTTTTCCTAGTTCAACTTTGACTTTCATCACATGGCTGGGTGAAAACCTGAAATAGGTTTGGGATACAAATTACTCATAGTGGGATTGCTCAGTTTTCTCATCTCAGGGGGTTTAAATTGAGCAGGTTTAGCGGCAGAAATTAAGAATTTCATTACCAACATGAAAGAAAAAGCAATAAATGCAGCACACTTCCTTTGAGGCCAAAGATTTAATGCAAGTCAGACCAGTAACAACAGCCACAGAGAATCAGAAACCAATGTGATATATATCTGAGTTAGGACTGCTGTCAGAATAAGCCAGGCCCAGAGCCTTTACTCCAGATTGCAAGAGGATTGGGGTGGAGATGCAATAATATGCAGGATTAAGATATCTTTGTATTACTGACCTAAGTAAGACTGAAAGTCAAAGAGCCTGGGAGCACACTTGAGAAGCTGCCCTGACTGAGGAGTAGTATCTGGTTTCCAACCCAATAACGACCATAACCATGAGTATGTTTCTGTGAGGTTTGTGTAATAGTTCTACAGATTTGAGACCAAGTACTTCATGGTAAGGAATTGTGCTGCCAACCTGAGGCATGTAGTTCAAAATCATCAACTCCTTTTTGAAAAAAAATCTTCTCCCATACAATTTACTACCTCTGAAAACCTACTGGAAGATTGGCTATGGGTTGGTTCAACTCAATGGTACATAACAACAACAAAAACTAGAATGACAAAACCTGGGTTAAAGTAAGTGAAGTGGGTACAGGAACATTGGGGGCCATGTCTGACCTCTTATAATTAGGTTTTGTGCTGTGGATATTATTTTTTAAATTTTATTATTTTTTGCGTATGTACTGTCAAATCAGATCTGACTGGTACAGGAGGAGATTGCCCCTTCTTCTCCAGCAGAGCATCTGGTGGATTTGAACTGTATATCTCTAGAATTATTGCAGTGCAGCTTCTTGCCACTAGGCCACCAGAGCTCTCCTCTGTGGATACTATTGATGGTGATAGTTCATCCTGTGAAGTTAATGGAGGCCAGATGCAGCCATCTTCATGCCACCTCCACTCTTTTTACAGACACAAATAAAAGAATCCCATGATTAAATTTAAAATTACATTCTTTCCAAAGTAAAAATAATAACAATTTTAAAACGGCAATTTACAGTAAGTGTGGCAAATAGGTACCTATTTCTGTGGAAGATATACTGTTGTTGTTAAGTGACATCAAGTTGGCCATTGAATTGATTCCAACTCAAAGTGACCCTCCATTGGTTTCTTTTTTTTTTATTGGGAAAAACATATTGGGGGTACAAGGAGGTGAGGGTTGGGGGCAGAAGGGTGAGGATGGGCCAGGATGCAGTTGCAGAGCTGCACAGTTTGGTCGGT
>NW_006399776.1:5387214-5391660 GCF_000299155.1 Elephantulus edwardii
TTCCTGTTGTTGAGCCTCGATCTTCACTGAGGGCCAGTCATCAACTGTTTAAGTGTTCAATTATCAATAAGCTGAAGTCTGTGGAAGGCCATAATGGCCCTGCTTTAAGTGGTTCACTGCTCCCGCAGCTCACCACGCTGTCTCTGCCTCTGCTGCCATCTTGGATCTCCCTCCAGTGGTTTCTAAGGCAGTAAATCATAAAAGGAAAACAACGTCCATATTTCTTCTGCAGAGCCACTGCTGGTAGATATGAAACTCTGGAGATGTACAACCTTTGGAGTAGCAGTATGATGATGGAAAAGTAAAAGTGCAAAGAATGATAAAAGATGATTGTTCATGAGCTGTACTTAAGAACTAATGACTAGAAATAAGGAGAGAGGAGATCAAGGAGTTTCTCATCAATATAAGGAGCAGATTTAACATGGGGGTGGCCGAGTCTGATTTCTCCTTACTTCATAAAGGGAAACTGTCCCCAACAATAATATCCATAGTACTAAACAAATAGATACATGATCAGACATGCTCGCCCATATGCTCCTTCACCTATTTCTATGAGTCATTGAACCCAATGTTCTGTGCAACTTGACTCATAGACTTTACTACAGTTGTGGGGTTTAATAGGGAAATAGGTTGGGGAATAGGAGAGGCAAAGAACATCACCCAATGGAAGTTCAGGTTTAGTCCTGCAGTCCCAAGCCAGATTAACAAGGCATAATTCCTCAATTAGTGAAAGTCCAGGTCCTGTTCAACATCACAAATGCACCTCTGGTTTCCTCAATCATCCAGCAAACTTTATCTCAGAGTAGCTACAAGTCAGCTTCTCATTCAGCCATTCCACAAAATAACCTTTAACTGTGGCTCCATCTCTAGTGTTCCTCTGGTTACACCTTCCCACAGTCTCTTCACAGAGTGCCACAATTTCTTCATCCTCTCTCCACCATCGTTTTTCACAGTGTGGAAAACTCTCTCTTATATTGGTACCACAGCAGTTAATGATTTGCAAGACCATGTGTCTGCAGGTAAGGTAGCTGGAGACCATGCCCCCAATAGGGGCTAATGCAATGGATAGAAAGCGAGTTTTCAAAGTTTCTGCCACCACAGAACCTAACCTTCCTCCACACCACAGGTGAGGAATAGGAAGAAATAAATGGAGCTGTAAGTGTGTTGAACAGAGAGGCTCTGAGAGAGAGAAAGAAGCAACTCCTGAAGGAAGGAAAGAAGCAATATAACAGGCTTGCAACAGGCCACGACAGAAGATTTACCATAGCAGAGGATGGTCAGCAATATGTATCATTGCAGAACCTAAGAAAACAAAAATCAAGAAAAATCTTTTGAATGAGGAGGAGATGGATGACCATGTGAGAGTGGGGGTTGGAAAGAAGAACCAGATTGCAGAGGAAAAATGAGAAGATGAATCATGAAGATGTGGAACTGAATACAGCATTTGGCTGTGAAAGGAGGAGGGGAAATGGGACAGTAGCTTTAAAGAGTAAGCTTAGAGAGAGTGAGGTCATACGGAGAACTTTTTCAAAATAGGAGAAACCTGAGGAAAAGAAGCTAGGAAAAAGGAGCCAATTTAAAATGTGAGAGAGAAAATAATTCATAGGCAAGCTTCCCCAAGAAGATGAGAAAAAATGGAATCAAGACACAGGTAGAAGGCATAGACTTAGAAAATAAGCCAGCTTTAAGGGTTTATTTTTTAGCTAGAGTAGGAAGAGGAAAACCATGATGGGCAATAAAGATGAAAACACTTCTTGGGTGGAGAGTATAGAAATGGAGCTCATGTGTTTGGACTTTGTCTTCTCTGCACAAATAAATAATTTTAGGATTAGCACTAAGATAGTTCATATAAAATGGAGTTTGAAGATGTCCAAAACGTTCAACTCATCCAAACTAATCCATCTCCAAAATCAAATGGTACTCTCCCTACATCTGACTTAGAGTTCTGATTTCACTGCAAAACAGCTTACAGAACTCACAGTCAAGGAAATGGCTCATATGACTGTAGAGGCTGGCAAATCTCAAATCTGTGAATCAAGTGTTAGTCTGAAGGATTCTCCCAATCCATTTGGCCAGAGGATTCATAAATTACTGGCAGCTTGGCTTACGAGATGGCATCAGCTGGGCTCACTAGGCAATGTTTGTTCACTTAGTTGTTAGGTGCCATTGAGTTGAATACAACTCTTAGTGACTCTATGAACAACAGAACTGACTCTTGCCCTATCAGACACCATCCTTATGATCTCTACCACTATTAAAGTCACATGTAGTTATGTATTAAAGTTATGTAGTTGAGGGCCTTCTCTTTCTCTAACCTTCCATATTTCTCAACATGATGTCTTTTTCCAAGGCCTGGCCCCTCGTGACAATATGCTCAAAGTTTATAAGAAGAAATATCATCATATTTGCCTATAAGGACCACCCTGATTGTGCCCCTCTAAGAGTGACCTGTTCGTTCTTTTTGCAGGTCATGGAATAATCAGTGCTCTTCGCTAGCACCACAATTCAAGGCATCAACCTTTCTGTTATCTTTATTCATTGTCCAACTTTCAGATGCATAGGAAGCAAATGAAAAGACCAAGGCTTAGGTCAGGCACATCTTAGTCTTTAAACTGATATCAATCTTCTTTAGCATTTTGAAAAAGTCCTTGACAGCATATTTTCTCAATGCAACATGTCTTTAATTTTTTGACTGCTGTTACCACAAGTGTTGATTATAGATCCAGTAAGGTAAAACTGTTGACAACTTCATATTTTTTTCTCCATCTACCAAAAGGCAGAAGCGTGGTGGTGGGAGTGCAGGAAGCGTGGCAAGCTTTTGGAGTGGACTGCTTTTCCGGGAATGTGTTTGACGTGCAGGTTTAGCCAGCCTGGGCCTAGGTTTTGAACCAGGAAGCAGCCTTAAGCCCAAGGCAGCCGGGAAGGAGGCAGCCACGTTGTTCCTGGTTTGGCTGGCGCCTTCCCAGGCTCATGAGAAGCTCTCCTTGCCAGAAGGCAGGAGCGTGGTGGTGGGAGTGCAGGAAGCGTGGCAAGCTTTTGGAGTGGACTGCTTTTCCAGGAATGTGTTTGGCATGCAGGTTTGCTATGTCCCTGGAGTGTGGCTAGCCAGCCTGGGCCTAGGTTTTGAACCAGGAGGCGGCCTTAAGCCCAAAGGGCCCTCGGGCCTGTGGCCCTCGGCCAGGTTCAAATTGTCTTCCTGTCAAACATTCTTCTAGGTGGTATAGCACTGGTCTGTGCGTTGCTGTACAGAGGTAACTCGTGGTTGCTGTGATGCTGAAGCCTGTGACACTGATGTGCCAATCGTGGTAATGGGCACCCATGATGGACAGTGTTGGCTGGAGCTTCCCGACTAAATCAAGCCTGGAAGCAGGAGCGGCATCCACTTCCAAAATGGCTTGCCTCCGGAAACTCTATGTAAAAACAGTGTTCAGACTGTTTGTTCATAGGGTCACTATGAGTCGTCTACGACTCGACGGCATTAAACAACAACAACAAACAACAACCATGATGTTGCCTATTTATGAATCTGTGGCAAGGATCTTTGTTTCCTTAATGTTGAGATGTTCGGTTTAAGAAGTGGCTAAATCAAGTCCTACATCAGGCTGCTGGCTCAAGTCCTGAGGTCATACCAAATCCAGCTAGAGCTAAGAACCAGAAGGGGGAAAGAAGGTAAAGGTTACCAAAGCATTTCTGTATATGGGCAGCAGTAGACCACAATTCAGAGAAATAACGATGACGACTTGGGTCCTAACAATAAAATATTACACCCCAATTCTAGCTCATTAATGTAATAGACAATTCACTCCAAAATAGAACCATGGCCACAGGTAGAGAGGCTCATACTTACAATACATCACGAACTGGAAAACTATTGCTAGAAGGGCCATATTAAGTTGTTGTTGGATATCTGCCTTTCAGTTTGCAGATTCTCTTTCCCACTAGCAAGAATAAAAAAGTCAAAACAACTATGAGATATCATCTCACCCCAGTAAGAATAGCAAAATTTAACAGAACAGCAAGCAACGTGTGCTGACGAGGTTGTGGAGAAACTGGAACCCTTATTCACTGTTGGTGGAAGTGTAAAATGGGGCAACCACTGTGGAAGGTGTTGTGGCACTTTCTCAAAGTTTGCAAATGGGGGAGCTCTGGTGGCCTAGTGGCAAGGAGCTGCAACTACAATCCCAGAGGCTTCACGGTTCGAATCCACCAGATGCTCTGCCAGGAAAGGAGGGACAATCTCCTCCTGTACCAGTCAGATCTGATGTGACGGTACACTCACACAAAAATAAAATTTAAAAAAAAAAAAGTTCGCAAATGGAGATACCATTTGACCCAGGAATTTCATTACCGGGAATATACCTCAAAGAGACCATAACTGCCACCCGAGTAGATATATGCACACTCATGTTTATCGCGGCTCTGTTCACAATAGCAAGGAGCTGGAAA
>NW_006399776.1:5392085-5395285 GCF_000299155.1 Elephantulus edwardii
AGAAAAGTGCAACAATGAATGAATGGAAATCCAAAGTCTCTGTAAATTTTCATTAAAATTAATAATAATAAAAAATTTTAAAAAAGAATGATAAAGTGAGATTTCAGAACCTTTCATACAAGCAGGGGGCTTATTTAAAGAGAAAATTTATTGCAAAAGGGGATGATTTTACAAGGGGTGGTAGAGAGGGCTGGAGCAACCCAAACGCACAAATCTTTGAACAAAAGAATTTAAAATGTTTATAAAGGGATTTAGGTGGGGAGAACTTTCAAGTGTATTCATAAAAGAAGGTAGAGGGGAGTTCTGGTGGCCTAGTGGCAAGAAGATGCGCTGCAATCCTGAAGATGCCATTCGAATTCACCAGACCTCCGAAGGAGAAGGAAGGGCAATATCCTAATCTCCTCCTGTGCCAGTCGGATCCAACATGACCATACACAACGGGGTGGAGGGGGGAGAATTAAAAAGAAGGTAGGGAGTTCCTAGATAAGCTACATTATAGGTGGCGGTGATGGTGGTTGTTAGATGGTGGTTGTAGTAGACTACAACTCGTAGCCACCCCAGGAGCAACAGATTTGAGCCTTGTCTTTTGTTTTTTGGGTTTTTTTATTATTATTATTTTTGTGTGAGTGTACCGTCAAATCAAATCTGACTGGTACAGGAGGAGATTGTCCCTCCTTCCCCGGCAGAGCATCTGGTGGATTCGTACCATGCACCTCTGGGATTGTAGTTGCAGCTCCTTGTCACTAGGGAGCCTTGCCTTTTGTTACACCTTCCTCGGGATCTCTGATATGCTTAAGCCTGTTATTAAAGTCACTGTGTCAATCCATCTTGTTAAGGCCCTTCCTTTCTATGGCCACTCCACCTTTCCCAATATGATGTCTTTTTCCATGGATGATCCCTCCTGACAACATGCCCAAAGTTTGTGAGACCAAGTTTCACCATACTTTCCTGTAAGGAGCACCCTGGGTGCATTTCCTCAAAGACGGATTTATTTGCTCTTTTGGCAATTCATGGAATTTTCTGCCTCTTCTCCAACATCACAATTCTAAGTCATCGATTCTTCTCTGTCATTCTTACTCATTGTCCAACTTTCAGATCCATAGGAAGCAAATGAAAGGACCATGACTTGGATCAAACACACCTTCTTAGCCTTAAACGCACATTGTTACTCTTTAACACTTTGGAGAGGTCCTTAACAGCAGATTTTTCCCCAGTTCAAAAAGTCTTTTGATTTCTTGATGGCTGTTAACATGGGTGTAGATTGAGGATTCAGTCAAATGAAACTGTTGATAACTTCAATCTTTGCTCTATCTATCATAGTCCAATGGTAAGGAATTTTTGTTTTTCTTGAGGTTGAGATATAGTAACTATTAAAGGCTATTATCTTTGATCTTCTGCAGCAAGTGCTTCAAAGCTTCTTCACTTTATGCAAACAAGGTTGTGTCATCTGTATAAAGCAAGCTGGTGACTCATCTTGGTAACACATTCTTTAAATGGTCTAGTTTCTTAAGCTCAATATAGAAATGGAAAAGATGTGGAGAAACAATACAATCCTGATGCACACCTTTCCTGATTTTAAGTCATGTCATATTCCTATTTATGCTTGGACAACTATTTCTTAGACTGTGATAGGTTTCACATGAGCACAAATAAGTCTTTTGGGATTCCTATTTTTCTCAGTGTTAACTATAATTTGTTGTTATGATCCACACAGTCAAATGCTTTTTCATAGTCACTAAAATATAAATAAACATCTCTCTAGCATTCTCTGCTTTCAGCCAAAATCCACCTGACATTAACAATACTATTCCTGATACCAATGCTTGTTCTGAATCCATCTTGGATTTCTGGCAGTTCCCTACCAATGATTTTTATTATGCTGATGATTTTTAATATACTTCAGCAACATTTTAATTGCAAATATTAATGATATGGTATTCTATAATTTCCACATTCTGTTAAAAAAAAGAAAACAAATATTGATCTCTTCCAGTCAGTTGGCCAGGTAAATGTCTTCCAAATTTCTTGGTGTAGATTAGGGAGTTTGTCCAAGGCTGCACCTGTTTGCTGAAACATATCAATTGGTATTGCATCAACTCCTGGGACCTTATTTTTGCCAATGCCTTCAGTGCCACTTGAACTTCTTCCTTCAGTACCATTGTCTATTGATCATATACTACTTTCTGAAATGGTTTAATGGAGGTGTTTTGTTTGTTTGTTTGTTTTGGTTGGGGAAGGTTGTTCTTTTTTAAAAATTTTTATTTTCTATTAGTGTGCATGCAAAATGCATGTATATACATTGTGTTTCACACTATTCTTTATTTACATTGTGTTTTGTGACATTAATCACCATTAAACTACACTTACATTATTCTGTCTTTTTAAATCCCTGTCAGATCTTTACCATTTCCTCTACCCCTTCCATCCACCTACTTAATTTGCAACCTCTACCCATCCTTACTCTTTTTTTTAAGAGTTTTTTTTAATTTTTTATTATTTTGTGTGCGTGTACCGTCAAATCAGATCTGTCTGGTACAGGAGGATATTGCGCCTCCTTCTCCAGCAGAGCATCTGGTGGATTCGAACCGTGTTCCTCTGGGATTGCAGTGCAGCATCTTGCCACTAGGCCACCAGAGCTCCCCCCATCCTTACTCTTCTGCTTCCAAACCAAGGAAGCCCTATTGGACCCCATGTTGTTGTTGATTGCCTTCAAGTTGAGCATGACTCACAGCGACTCTATGAACAAAAGGCCTGAAGCCCCTCTACAACTATTGACATTTATGAGAGTTCATAGAGTTTCCAGAGGCATTTTATTTAGGAAGTGGATGCCACTCCTGCTTCCAAACCTGTCATAGTATGTTATTATTGTTGTGTGCCATAGAGTTGCCTGCGATGTATAGTGACCCTATGTAAATTGAAGGAGAAATAACGAAAATACAGGCTGGGTTTAAAAGAGGTCATGGCACTAGAGACATTATTACCAATGTCAGATGGATCTTAGCAAAAAACAGAGAATACCAGAAGAATGTCTATTTGTGTTTCATTGACTATGCAAAGGCATTTGACTGTGTGGATCACAATAAATTGTGGCTAACCTTGAGGAAAATGGGAATCTCAGAACACTTGATTGTGCTTATATGAAATCTATGCTTGGACCAAGAAGCAGTCCTCAGAACAGAGCAAGGAAAAACTGCATGGTT
>NW_006399776.1:5396015-5397767 GCF_000299155.1 Elephantulus edwardii
TGGTCGTCCTTGTACAGACGCTGCTCGTCTGGTGGCCACTTAAGGATGCCCTCGACGATGCGCTTCAGCTCATACACGGTACTCGACTCCTTGGCGTCAGTGAAGATGGTGGTTTTGTGGCGCCGAATCATCAGAAACACGTCCATCGCGGCGGCTGCCTCTGCCCTCGACGCGCCGGCGTGGCCGCGCTCCGTCCCGTTTCCACAATCAACACTCTTAACACCAGCAGTCAGGAAATCAAAAGAAAAATTGCATTGGGAAAATGTGCTATCATGGACCTCTCCAGAGTGCTGAAGAGCAACGATGTCAGTCTAGATACAAAGGTACACCTAATCCAGGCCATGGTCTTCTCAATTACTTGTTATGCTTCAGAGAGTTGAACAGTGACTAAGAATGACAGAAGAATAGGTGCCTTCGAGTTATGGTGCTAGAGAAGAGTTTTGAACATACCATGGATTGCCAAGAAAACAAATAGGTCTGTCTTGGAGAGGATGAAAGCAAGTCTCTCCTTGAAGGCTAGGATTTTTTAAGCTCTGCCTCACTTTGGGCACGTGGCCAGGAAAGATCAGTCCTAGGACTCCATACATGTTTATTAATCTTCTATTTTTACAATAATGGTCTTATGCAGTATTTGTTCTTATGAGACTGAATTAGCTTACTCAGCGTTGACCAGTTATTTTTGTAGGATGACTCTGTATTCCTTCCATCTTTTTTTGATGCTTCCTGCATCATTCTAGATATTGCCCATATTGGCCATATTGCAAGCTTGAATTGCATCTCCTCCAAAAGGCAGATTTGTTTGTTCTTTTGGTAGTCTATGAGATATTTAGTGTTAGGAATAGAAGTGGGAAGGCCTGGAGGAAATGAATGTTGAGGTGAATACCAGTGGGATGGCATTGGATGGAACTTAGCTGGGAAGCAGGGGTCAAATGAAGTGGCTCTGGCCAATCAGAACCAGTGACCTTGATGCCTCAAGGTCTGTGATCCTGGCATGCGCAGAAGTGGCAGTTTCTAAGGCAGTGTTTTAAGTCCATTAGTGATGTCAAGGACAAGACTAGAATTGCCCACCACTGGAACCGCCCACCGCAGCATCCTTTAGGTCCAAGCTCAGAAACATGTCAAGCTGCAAAGCCAACCCACTATAATGGGACGCCATGTTTGGCAAAGGAACTTTTTCCACCTCTGCATCTGAGAGATTCCTGTCTCCTACTTGAAGATGTAATTTTTCTAATAAACTTTTCCAGCACCATCATTCTGTGCTCTCATTTTTCTTCTCAACACTGTGCTCTAACAAAGGCTTGATTGATGCAGGGTTTATTATTTCCAAGCAGAGCATAACCAGACTAAAGCCAGGGGACTCGTCCTTGGCCCATCCCTATAAAAATTGAGTTGGCACCTCCACCCAACTAAATTCTTTGACTGGGCAAAGGGGGGCCAAATCCAGGGACTCATTGCATGTGCCATTAAATTAAATATCATCTTCAAAGGCATCTATTCTTCTGTCATCCTTACTTACTGTCCAACTTTAGGATGCATGTTGTTGTTGTCATGTGCTGTCTATTCACCGGTGACTCATGTTGTTGTTATGTGCCGTCGAGTGGCCTCCGACTCATAGCGACCCTATGTACAACAGCCCTAAACTCCGCTCTGTCCTGTGCCAATCGCACTGTCTCTGACACTCCCATACCAATTATCCCAGTCACTGAATCAATCCACCTCATAGAGGGCCTTCCTCTCCTGCGCCGTCCCTCC
>NW_006399776.1:5415177-5416296 GCF_000299155.1 Elephantulus edwardii
GGGCAACATCTGTTATCTGAAATACTTCAATTGGTATACCATCTATTCCTGGGGCCTTATTTTTTGCTATTTCCTTCAAAGCAGTTTGAACTTCTTCCTTCATCACCATAGGCTCTTGCTCAAATGTTATTTCATTCCACTCATACCAACCCTAAAACAAAAATCTGAACATTCTTCAATCATGTGACATCATTACAATCTCTGACATACTCATGCCCATTGCTGCAATCACCATGTCAATCCATCTGGTTGAGAGTCTTCTCCTCTTTCATCAACCCTCTGCCTTCTCAAGCATGATGTTCTTCTCCAAGGAAACTCTCCTAACAACATGCCCAAAGTATGTGCGACAAAGCTTTGCTATTTTTGTCTATAAGGAGCACTCTAGTTTCACCTTCTCCAAAGCATATCTCTTTGTTCTTTGGCAGTCCATGGGATACTTATTACTCTTCTCCAACACCACAGCTCAAAGGCATCAATTCTTCTTCTGTCATCTGTTAGGCCCAGCCAAGGTCAAAGGGGAGAATAAAGGATTCAAAGAATATGACATGTCAACACAGGGAGTGAACAGCAACCTCGCCTTGCGCACCTGGCTAAACCACAATGGAATGTCCTCCCTTCCCTCTCTGAAGACCCTGCTATAAAAACCTGTCCCAACTCACCTTGGGCTTGAGGTTCTCCCTGGTCTATCTCTCTCTAAATCAAGGAATCTCACCCTGAAGCTCTTTTAATAAAGCTGCTTTAAGCTTGCTTTCTCGTTCCTCTCAGGTCCGCAACCTAACATCATCCTTATCCATTGTCCAGCTCTCAAATGTATAGCAAGTGATTGAAAATATCATGGTCTGAATCATAGACTTTCTCATTTTCCTGTCCCTCTTTACATGATGTTCTGAATTGAAGTATTTTTTCCAGAGATGGTTCAGATTATGAAGCCAGTATTCAGCTAACATCCTTAATGATGTTAAAAATGACTGGAACAGCACATTAGCAGAGAACTGTCAGAAGTCCAGGCTGGGTTTAGAAGGGGTCGTGGTACTAGGGATACTGTAGCTGATGTTAGATGGATCTTAGCTGAAAGCAGGGAATACCAGAAGAATGTCTATCTGTGTTTCATTGATTATG
>NW_006399776.1:5417171-5430623 GCF_000299155.1 Elephantulus edwardii
CATCATGCTTGGTAGGGTGGAGGGACAGCGCAGAAGGGGAAGGCCCCCTATGAGGTGGATTGATTGAGTGACTGGGGTAATCGGGATGGGTGTATCAGAGACGGTGCGATTGGCACAGGACAGAGCAGAGTTTAGGGATGTTGTACATAGGGTCACTATGAGTCACAAGCGACTCGACTCGATGGCACATAACAACAACAACAAGAGATTTCAGTGTTTCTCTGTTTCCGTGTTGTCCATAAAGTTTTAAGTACCAACAGAACAAAAAAACTAGTGCTGCACTGAAAAACACGAGCAAAAAAAATAAGCTCCCAGGAATTGATGAGATTCCAATTGAGTTGTTTCAGGAAGCAGATGTAACCCTAGACTTGCTCACCAACATATGCCAAGAAATTTGGAGGACAACCTGGTTGTATTCACCAGTCTGTGCAAAGAAATCTGGACAATAGCCACCTGGCCAACAGAATGGAAAAGATCCAGATTTGTTCCCATTCCAAAAAAAAAAAGTGTTTAAACAGAAAGAGGAAATTATTTACCAATATTATTATTATTACTGTTGTTCTTATGTGCCACGGAGTCAACTACAATTCATCGTGACCCCATGAACAACAACTCTTAACCTTGTCCTATGCTGAGCCACTCCATTGCCACAGTCTCTGTATCATTCTATCTCATTCAGAGTCAAAGCAAATGCTTCATATCCTCATTTCAGCAAGCAAGGTTGTATCATCTATATAATGCAGGTTATTGATGAGTCTTTCAAATCCTGATGCTGCATTCTTCTCCATAAAATCCAGCCTCGGGAAGTATCCCAAGATGTAAAGAGTACATGGAGTCACTATAACAAAAAAAATTACCTGACACAGCACCAATTCAAGAAGTAGCAAATAATCAAGAACCAACAACAATAAAGGAAGAAATTCAAGCTGTTTTAAAGAACTGGCAAAAAATAAGGCTCTAGGAATTAATGGAATATCAGTTGATATATTTCATCAAACAGATGGAGCCTAGACATGCTTATCAGGTTTTGCCAAGAAATCTGGAGGATGGCTACATGGCCAATTGACTGAAAGAGATCTAATGTGTTCCCATTCCCAAGAAAGCTGATCCAACAGAATGTGGAAATTATCAAATACCATGTATCACATGTAAAATCTTGCTGGAAATTATCCAAAAACTACTAGAACTATGTCAATAAAGAACTACCAGAAATAAGGATATCATTGTGGATGTCAGCTAGATCTTGGCTAAAAGCAAAGAATAACAGAAGGGTATCTATTTATGTTTTATCGACTATGCAAAGGCATTTGACTATGTAAATCACAACAAATTTATGATAACATTAAGAATAATGAGAATCCCAGAACACTTGATTGTGCTCATGTGAAACCTAGACCTAGAACAAGAAGCTGTTGTGTGAACAGAGCAAGAGAACTCTGTATGGTTCAAAATCAAGAAAAGAGTGTATCAGAGATGTATCCTTTCTCTATACTTCTTCTCATTAATATTACATGCAAGTAAAATATTTGTTGGAGATTATTGAAAAATAGATGAACCAGTATATCAACAAGGAAATTTCAGAAGTTCAAACAGGATTCAGAAGAGGCCCTGGCACAAAAGATGTCATTGGTAATATCAGATGGATCTTAGCAGAAAATAGAGAATGCCAAAAAAGATGTTTGATTTTGTGTTCTTGAGTATGCAAAGCCATTTTATTGTCTGGGTTATAATGAATTATGGTTAAAATGAAACTGTTGACAACTTCTATCTTATCTCCATCTGTCATGATGTTGCCTATTGGTCCAATAGTAAAGAGTTCTGTTTTCTTGATGTTGAGATACAATCCATATAATAGAAGGTTGTAGTCTTTGATCTTCTGCTGCAAGTGTTTTGAAGTCTTCACTTTCTGCAAGCAAAGTTGTGTCATCTATATAACTCAGGCTGTTGATGTGACTTCCTCCAATCCTAATGCCACATTCTTCTTCATATAATCCAGTTTCTCAAATTATTTGTTCAGCATGCAGACTGAATAGGAATGGAGAAAGAATATAATAATAATATAGTAAGGGAGGGGTGGGCAGGGAGAAAACTGCAACAAAGAATGAATGGAAACTCAAAGTCTCTGTAAACTTTCATTAAAATTAATTAAAAAAATTGATGTACTAACATATGCTACACCATGGATTAAGATAAAAACGTTATGTAAGGGAGGGGAGAAAGACATGTCTGTGTGAGTCTGAATCTCTGATCTTTTTGGTTTGAGGCTGAGTGCACTGACCTTGTACCAGTATTCTTCTCCCACCCCCACCTCCAGGCCCATCATTACCTCAAACAAAAAACACACCAGCTTCCTGGTAAATGGTAGTGGAGAAAAGTCCCCCGACATGGGAAACTCTGAGGATGGCATGGCCACACAGGAGACAAGGGGAAACTGTTGCTTTTCCCCACTGTTGTGGTTGCTACAGCCACAACTGTTCACAATGGCCACGTTATACCATTTACAGTTCTGTGTTACTTTAGTCTCCTTATTCAATGTTTTAATAATTTTCATCCTCCAAACAGTGTTTGAAATACCTTTTCATATTTTCTTTTTCAACTGTGATTTGAAAAATTATCATTCATATCTTTTGTCTTTGTCTTCTGGTGTATTTGTTGCAGAGACTCAGAACCAATTGTCTCATCCACCATTTTTCCAAAAGGAATCAACATCAAGAAAACAAAAATCCTCATCACTAGACCAATAGGCAACATCGTGCTAGAGGGATAAGATATTGAAGCTGTCAATGATTTCCGTTTACTGGGATCCAAAATCAACACCTATGGTAGCAGCAGTCAAGAAATCAAAAGACATGTTGCACTGACAAAATCAAGGACCTCTCCACAGTGTTAGTGATCAAGGATATCAAGTTTAAGACTAAGGTGCATCTATCTGATCCAAGCCATGTCATCTTCAGTTGCTTCATATGTATCTGAAAATTAGATAATGAATAACGGTAACAGAAGAATTGATATCTTTGAATTATGATGTTGGCAAAAAGTGTTGACTACCCCCAGACTGTCAAAAGAATAAATAAACCTATCTTGGAGGAAGTGTAGCTAGAGTGCGGCTTCAAGGCAATGATAGTGAAATGTTGTCTCATATACTTTGGGTATGTTATTAAGAGGGGCCAGTCCTTGGAAAAAGATATCATGCTGGGAAAGGTAGAGGTCAAAGCAAGAGAGGGAGACCCTCAACAAGATGAATTGACATGGTTAACAATGGTTTCCAGCATGCTGGAGATTGTGAGGATGGTACAGGATATAGTCCCTATGAATTGTGGTGGATTCGAAGGCACTTAACCACAAAAATATAACCTTCTCAACTTTTGAGTGGAGAATACTCAATTTGAATTTGTATAACTCCTCATTCAGTCCTTTAAATTATTCTTTTAGTCATCTTAGCCTTTCATTTAATTGCCTGGGTTCTGAGTCTACCCATTAAGCCAGGCCTCTCCTAGTAAAGATCAAGAAAGTAGGGAATTATTCTGGCTGTTAGAAACTGAGCCTAAAGCCACCATATACCTGGAAAGCATTACCGAACCTTTTAAAAATTAATGTATTTAATACCATTAAAATTCAGATCTCAATAGGCACTATATTTCAGAGATTTAAGATGAGCTAAAGAAGGACAGAGAAAATTCTTTGCCCTTTCAAGTTGTTCCTATAGCCCCTGTCACAGGTAACAAACCTGCTTTTCACAAAGCAAATTTGAATTTGCTGAAAACTTTTTATATGTTCCATAGTTATTTACATCACCAAGGAAACAGAAGAATTTACAGGAAGCCAAACTCTCTATTCTCTTCCTCAAATGTCAGCGGTATGTTGGCAAAGATTCTTAAAGGATGAGAACAGAAAAGCAGCAACACTAAAAAGCCAAAAATCCCCTTATATAGAGACATCAATCAAAAAATGCCACAACTCAAATTTTATTTCACAGAAATGAAAAACTAGATTCAGAACAGTTCACAGGCAAATTTGCATCATTGGCATCACTTCCTCACCAAATATGTATTAATGCTTTTCACAGAGCAAAGTTAAGCATGCCCAACTTCTTAATAATAATGCCTTTGATTTATGAACATTCAGACAACTCTATATTCTAACTCACATAGGCATATAGAGCTGGCTATTGACCTTAGTGAGATATTGTCATTCCAAAGGGTACATACACACTGACACAAATACATTGCATATTTATGTAATGAGCAGATTACAACATGGATATTCTGCTAAATGAGCAATTGAAAGTCAAACTCAGGTATAAAGATGTAGCAATCTATTGTTCCTGAGATGTGAACAAAGAGCAAGCACAGCACAGAATGAAAATGGGTTTAAGATTGTGTCATGTGAATCCGCCCACAGACAACTCTGGGAAATGTTCCTGCAATGGGAGGAGGCTGTCATCGCCTCTCCCTCAGTAGCTCCATGTGCCACAGAAATCATCTTCATTTGGGGAGTGCATTTTGATGTCTTTGCTGCCTGATTTCCCTCCTCCCCACTCTGGAAAGCACGCTTGTTCTTCTTCTTTCACCTCTGGAACTTGTACCAAAGAAACAAAGTGAAGGCAGTTCTACAAACCTTTGTACAGTAAGGCTGTTGCCGCCTTCACCCTCCAGGGCATGCCCCCTGACTCCTCCTGGTGGAAGTAGAGAGAAGGCTAATTATTGTGGAGATGTAGAAAATTTTTAAAACATTTAAATCCACTGTTATTGATCCTGACTCACAGTAATGCTATGGGACAATGTAAAACTGCCCCTAGGGTTTCCAAGTCTTTAATCTTTTTTATTTTATTTTATTAATTTTAATGAACATTTACAGAGATTTTAGATTTCCATTCATTCATTGTTGCACTTTTCTCCCTGGCCAGCCCTCCCTCAGCCCAAGTTCGCTCCTCTCTCTGAAAAGCAAAAGAAAAATTATTTCTTTGGCATACAATCCCCCCCGTACCCCTCCCACCACCCCAAGTACACTTCACTATGCAACCTTCATTTTGGACTCTTGTGATAACCATAATACCCTATCAAATATAGCTTTTAAATTATTTTTCCCTCATCTGTTTCAATGCAGTATACATAATTTATCCAGTTTTTCCCAGTCTTACCCCAACCCTTATGTCACTCCCATTCTACAACAGTGGCACCATGCAGTATTTGTCCTTTTGTGACTGAGATACTTCACTCAGCATAATGTCCTCCAGGGTCACCCATTTTGAATAAAATTGCATGAGTTCCTTGTTTTTCTTTTTTTTTTATTCTCACATTATTAACCTTTTATTTTTAATACTATACTTTCTGTGAAAGTTTACAGAGCATTTTGTTATTCCACTCAATCCTTTGTACATATTCTGTTTTATTTTTTTTCTATATTTTATTAATTTTCATAAGCATTTACAGAGATTTTGGGTTTCCATTCATTCATTGTTGCACTATTCTCTCTACCCTCCTCCCAGTTTGTTCTTGTCCAAATGCCACAGTGCTTGTCAAAGCCAGTTCCGATTAATCTTCTTTGTCAGTGTGTCCTTTGCCATTCCCTATCACTCCTCCCTGAGAGAGACTTCACCCTGAGTCATAAGGAAAAGGGGATGGCGTATTCTCTTAGCTACTTCCTGCTGAAAAGGGACGCTGTGGGTTTCAGGGTGAAGATCTTCTCTCACTACTCTAAAGGGCCCCTTTGGCAGTAGGAAACACATAGACTATTATGGAGATTGATTTTGGAATTTAGATGCACTCTTATTGATTGTGCTTGGCCGTACATGTTCATATCCTTGAAGATGTATCATGGGGGTGTTGCAACCTAGAAGACACAAATTTGACTAACAAGTTATAAGTACATGAGTCCAAAAATTATGGAAAAGTAAAAGAAAAGATTCTTTCATTGTTTTACAAACCCTCCCCCAGGTCCCCTCCACCATGTAGCCCTCGCTCTAGTCTCCTGTGATGACAGAAATACCTAGTTATATATCTCTTTTAAACAGTTTTCTCCCTCCTCTGTTTCCGTGCAGTATACATTATTGAACCCATCTTACTCAGTCTCTCCCCAACCCCAAGGACAGTCCCATTCTACAACAGTGGCATCATGTAATATTTGTCCTTTTGTGACTGGGATATTTCACTCAGCATAATGTTCTCCAGAGTCAACCATTTTGAATAATATTGCATGAGTTCCTTGCTTTTTAATAAATTTTGCTATTCTGACTGGGGTGAGATAATTATCTCATAGTTGTTTTGCAAATCTTTAATCTTTAAGAAAGCAGATTCACTAGGTCTGTCTTGAGCACCAGATGGTTTTAAACTGTCTGCATTTTGGTCAGCAGGCCAGCATGTAATGTCAGAGCCCAGAGAGTTGAAAGACAACTAAAATACGGGCATTTGAGAGCAATCTGGTAACTCCGGGAGTCAGTTAAAAAGGGTTGGTAGGTAGATTTCAAAGGAATGATGTCTGGCAACATCCACTCCTTTAAGGGAAAGAGAAGGTTGCCATTCTTGTAACTGTAACTGCACTGTGTGTGGACCTGGGAAGGAGTAGAAGTGCTGACACTAAAGCTGACATGGATTTTAGACTTTTAAAGTTGTTACAGTGACAGTTTCCTGCTGTTATACATTCATATTCCTTGAAGTTCCTCATATAGCTACAAGCAGTCTTGTAGAAGAAAAGTTTTCCAGTTACTATTTGTAATCAGAAACAGATATTTTGCACCCAAACATGCAAGAAATCACACAATGAGCATGACTTGTGGTCATGCTATATGGCCTTACACTATTTATATGTCTTCTTAAGATTCCATACACTTTTAAATCTTCATCAAAATTCTGCCGCTCATAGATGAAAAAAAGATAATGTTAGGCTCTAAAAGTCCATTTCATTCCCCTTTGCTCTTGCTTCTGGGACGAGGCTAAAACCAGATTCCTTCTTCTTGAGTTTGCATATTATATTCCATTCCTTCTTAGTCATTGCTTTACATTTCTGTGGTGTTTTCCTTCCTAATTACTCATCCTGTTCCCTTCTCTTGCTAATTAATTAATAATCTTGACAAACTATACATAAGGTCACTCTTGGTACTCCATTATATATCTATAGTATCTACAAGTTCATATCATACACACACCCACTTTACAAGGAATCCAAATGTTCTGGACTAAGGTGAACTCCTTCTGGACTGACATGTGGAACTTGAATCTAAAGCTCCTGTAGAGTTCAACCAGAACCATGTCTGCCTATCTGCATGGGAGTAAAAGTCAGGCTGAATCATGATCCTGTGATGTACATCACCGTCCATGAAACACAAAAACATATCTGCTCAGAAGACAGGCCACATGTCAACCCCAGTGATACAGCAGTTGGTGTCCAAGTTTTTCATTAACATTTCCTACTAATCTAGGAGTGAAGTAAATGAAACCATAGTTTCATAGCACTTTCTCTGACAATTATGCTGAGGAATGGAAAGTATGTTGGGAGATACAATTGAATGCTGGGTTACAGCCATCACAATTAACATGTGTACTGTAATTTGCAGTTTACAAAACACTTTTTAAAGTGAGAGCTGATTGATCTTTGCAAAATTCTAGTGCAAAGACCAGGGAAGGTGTTCCTATCCCCATTTTATGGGTGCAGAAGCAGATTCAGAAAGGTTGAATGACTTATCCAAAGTCAATAACTTCTAAAAATATCCAAAAAGAGAGGAGTGTTAAATATAGATCCAGACCAGAAAACATGGAAGGAGCTTCCTTTGAGGAAGCCGTTGACATCTTAACCACTGTGATGTACGGGACTCTCTGCCTCTGAACCCCAGATTGTGCTGCAGAAGAAATGGAAGCCTAGGAAGGATGCTCACAGCTCTTCCCAAGGATGAAGACTGTGGAAAGACAGGGCTTTATCATTAATTAAAACTGCACGCTTACTTCCTTACTCCGAATGCATATTTGATGGTCACTATAAAATGTTAAGCAGGAACTCAGGCTAATATTATCATGAACAGAACCCTACTTCCCTGCCTTTCCCTTCCACCATCACACACCTGGGATTGTTGTTTGGGTTTTGTCTTTTGAGGTCTTTTTCCCCCTATTCCTACTGCTACTGCTGCTTGCCTTTATCTCCTCTCTTTTCATCACTCACTTCCTCTCCCTTTTCTGCATGAATCTTTCTCTCCTCACTCCTCCTCCTCCTCATTGTTGTCACTGTTTATCTCCAGTGTTCCTGGAGGATACAAACAGCCTAACTTGCAATGATGCACAGAAAATGAAACAGGCTGTGGCGAACTGACCTGCAGAGCAGAAGATAGCACTCACAAGAGATCACTCTGATATCCCAGAATTTGCCTGCCATCCCTAGACTCCAGGGATCTGGGTCAATCCTGGGCTGGCCCGAAGTATCCCTGATGTCCTATTGGCAGCAGCGCTAGGGAGTCCAGATGGTCCTAGAAAAATTTCTAGCCTGAAGATATAAAGACAGAATTTATTTTAAACCCCTAAAAATATCTAATTGCTGTTTACATACTGGAGGATAGGGTTAAATCTGAGGGCCCTGATAGCTAGAATGTGACCTGAACCTTCAGGAAGCCCAGTGTGGCTTCACTCGGGGGTTGAAAGGGCCCTTGGCATAGCCAGGACAAACTGAAAACAAGGACAGACACAGGTTACTCCCTAGAAATAAAAATGGGAGAGCCCAAACTACTAGTCAGAGAAAAATGTAGGTTGCATAAGCCCCTCTTCACCCCAGACCTTGGGAAAGGACAGTCCCAGTGCTGGGCTCAGAAAATCATATACACATTTCTACCCCTACATGGTGCCAGAATGTGATTCTGAAGGTTGAGGGCAGGCACATATCTAGTGCTTATGGGAAAAGACATCCCTCTTCTTTTCAGAGACAGGAGCTGACTAAACTCTAGTTTAGGAGCCCTGGTGGTGCAGTGGTTAAACACTTGACTGCTAATCAAAGGTCAGCAGTTCAAACTCACCAGTAGATCAGGAGAAAAGACCTCCTGGTAATCTGTTCCAGAAAGATTGAAGTCTAGGGCCTTTGTCTTCTGTCCTGTAGGGTCGTTAGGAGTTGGAATCCTCTAGAGGGCGCACAGCAACAACAGCAACATATTCTAGATGAACATTGTTTTGAAATATTTCTGATGTTTGCAGCTAAGAAAAAATGGTTGTCCAAGCAAGAGCCATGCACTAGACTTGACTGTTGTGAGCTGCCAACCTTCGGGGCTGGAACAAAAGATCTGCCAGTGCAGTTACAGAAAGAGGATCTAACAGAGCAACAGAAACGCCAGTTTGGAACAGGGAGAGAATTTTCTCTATCCAGATGACCGTGAGAATAAAGGCAAAGTGTATAGTTAAAATGTGTCTAAAACTAGTGGCCATCTGGACAACAAGATCTTCCAGAGAGAAAAAAAAAAAAACCTGGATGCCCAGTCAAAGAAGTCAATTTTAAAAATCAGACTTCTTCACCCAAGAACTTACTCCAAGATTTTGACTAAAGAGCATGATGGAGGCAGAACAATCCCAGAATCACAGGGCTAAGAAGGAACTTAAAGTTCATCAAAAGGTATTTTTCACAGAACTAGGATTTATGGGCCAGGCTTTCGTACCAGCAACCAAGAAATCAAGAGACATATTGCATTGGGAAAGTTTACTGTCAGGGAGCTCTCCAAAGTACTAAGGAGTAATGATACCAGTTTAAAGACTAAGGTTGCTCCTGATTCAGGCCATGGTCTTTTAAATCAGTTCCTATGCATCTGAGAGCTGGATAATGGATAAGGATTGCAGAAGAACAATAATGAGTTTGAGGTTTGGTGTTGGGTAAGAATTTTCAGTATCTCATGGACTGCCAAAAGAACAAGCATGTCTTGGAGGAAGTGCAGTCAAAATGTTCCTCAGAGGCAAGGATGGCGAAGTTTTATCTCACATATTTTGAGCATTTTGTTGGGAGGAGCTAATCCTTGGGAAGGGACATCATGCTTGGAAAGACGAAGGGTGAGTGAAAAAGAGGAAGACTCTCAATGAGATGGATTGACACAGTGATTGCAGTAGAGGACTCAAGTATGTCAGAGGTGATGAGGATGGCACAGGATAGGGCAGGGTCCATGTCTGTAGTTTACAGGGTCATTATAAATCATACTCAACTTGAAGGCACATAACAGGGATTATGGGCAAGAGGTCAGGATGGTGCAGACAAGGGCTGTGCCCAACTCAGAGAGGGAACAGCTAGGGATCAGTCAAGAAAATACTAACCTAGATCCTGACAATCTCAACAAAGAGCAAAGAAGGCTTTTGGCTTGTGCATAATCAGAAACCTCCCGCCAAAGAAGACATTTATTTAAGAGCAAGATAAAACATATTTTAGGCATTTTTCTTTTTTTTTCTATAATTATATTTTATTAATTTTCATAAACATTTACAGAGATTTTGGGCTTCCACTCATTCATTGTTGCACTATTCTCTCTACCCTCCTCCCAGTTTGTTCTTGTCCAAATGCCACAGTGCTTGTCAAAGCCAGTTCTGATTAATCTTCTTTGTCAGTGTATCCTTTGCCATTCCCTATCACTCCTCCCTGAGAGAGACTTCACCCTGAGTCATAAGGAAAAGGGGACGGCGTATTCTCTTAGCTACTTCCTGCTGAAAAGGGACGCTGTGGGTTTCAGGGTGATGATCTTCTCTCACTACTCTAAAGGGCCCCTTTGGCAGTAGGAAACACATAGACTATTATGGAGATTGATTTTGGAATTCAGATGCACTCTTATTGATTGTGCTTGGCTGTACATGTACATATCCTTCAAGATGTATCATGGGGGTGTTGCAACCTAGAAGACACAAATTTGACTAACAAGTTATAAGTACATGAGTCCAAAAATTATGGAAAAATAAAAGAAAAGATTCTTTCATTGTTTTACAAACCCTCCCCCAGGTCACCTCCACCATGCAGCCCTCACTCTAGTCTCCTGTGATGACAGAAATACCCAGTTACATCTCTCTTTTAAACAGTTCTCTCCCTCCTCTGTTTCAGTGCAGTATACATTATTGAACCCATCTTACTCAGTCTCTCCCCAACCCCAAGGACAGTCCCATTCTACAACAGTGGCATCATGTAATATTTGTCCTTTTGTGACTGGGATATTTCACTCAGCATAATGTTCTCCAGAGTCAACCATTTTGAATAATATTGCATGAGTTCCTTGTTTTTTAATGCAGCATAGTATTCCATTGTGCAAATATACCACAGCTTCTCTAGCCATTCGTTTGTTGATGGGCACTTAGGTTGTTTCCAACTCCTTGCTATTGTGAACAAAGCTGCAATAAACATGGGTGTGCATATATCTGCTTGGATGTCAGCTATGGTCTCTTCAGGGTATATTCCCAGTAGTGGAATTGCTGGGTCAAATGGTATCTCTATTTGCAACTTTTTGAGAAAGCGCCATACTGCTTTCCACAGGGGTTGCACCATTTTACACTCCCACCAACAGTGAATCAGGGTTCCAGTTTCTCCACAACCTCGCCAGCATTTGTTGCTTGCTGTTCTGTTAAATTTTGCTATTTTGACTGGGGTGAAATGATATCTCATAGTTGTTTTAATTTGCATCTCTCTTAGGGCTAGGGATTTTGAGCATTTCTTCATGTGTTTGTTAGCCATCTGAATGTCGTCTTCGGTGAAGTGTCTGTTCATATCCTGTGCCCATTTTTCTATTGGATTATTTACCTTTATCTTGTTGTGGTGCTCAAGTATTTCATAAATTCTGGATATAAGTCCCTTATCTGATATGTTATTACCGAATACTTTTTCCCAGTCAGTGGCTTCCCTTTTTACCCTACTGGAGAAGTTTTTGGATGTGCATAGGGATTTGAGTCTTAGAGAAGGTCCCATTCATCTATGTTATTTTCTCCTGGTTGTAGCTTTTCCAGGATACTGGGGAGACTGTTTATGTTGTGGATTAGGACTTCTAGTGTTGTTCCTAGCTTTTCTGTAATGAATTTTATAGTCCTTGGTTTTAGTCCTAGGTCCATGATCCACCTTGAGTTGGTTTTTGTGTATGGAGTGAGGTGTGGGTCTTGCTTGAGCCTTGAACTCTGAGAAGCAGGACCCTGCAGGAGGCAAAATGGGAAAGCAAAGGATCTAAGCAGAACAAGAGGGAGGGCTTTCCAGCTCCCAGAGGAAGACTAGTTAGTAGAACCTAAACTTCTTGGGATTGGAGGTAATAGGATCAGGAGGGTCTGGTTTTCCTGGGACTTTTATGTGCTCTAGAAAATCTCTCTCTCTCCCCACAGGCAAAGGTCAACAACTTAGAAGCAGTCATGGGATAAGAGAACAAACAGTAAGTGGGAATGAGATCTGTTATAATTCAGAAATGTTCCCTTTGTGTATACTTTTCCCTTCTGTTCATATAGCATTTACTCTAAGACAATGATTCTCATGGGGGTGGAGGGTGGGGAAAAGGCGTAGCAGATTCCCTGGGTAGCAGGCAAGATGGAGGCAGTGGGCGTTTATGGTTTGCAAAGTTCTCCAGGCTGACTCTGATGCATTCCTCCTGTGCCTCTTTGAGGATCATTGCTCAAGAAGTCATGCACAGAGAAGAAAAAAGAAGTACTGCTGGTTTGGGAGGTCAGATTGTTCTCTGTTAACGCACTTAGAATGGTAGCAAAGGAAGGCATCATAGGTTAAATCATTACCATATCAATTGTACATCTAATCTAATTTTTCCCAAACTTTTCAATCACTCTCTAAATTATGTTAATATACAAGGTATTTAATGTTTTTTATTATATGAATATATTACTTGAGTATAGTCTGATCTCAATGAAGTCTTCAGTATTTGCTGTTGTTGTTGTTGTCGTTGTCATTATGCACCATTGCGTCAGAACCAACTCATAGCTGACCGAGGGTGAGGGTTATTCACTACACTCTGAATAAACTGACCACTGTGATTTCTCCAGATGTGTGAAACTCAACTGCATAATTTGTGGTAGTGGGGGACTAGGTTCAAGCTTTTCTCTGTGAATAAAAACATTTTAAAAAACATAAACAGATTCTCTACACATGGACCTCACCTAATAGACTACACAGAAATCAGAATGACTACATCTGTGGAAAGAATCACCGGAGAAGCTCAATATCAGCAGTCAAAACTAGGCCAGGTGCTGACTGTGGAACAGACAATTACTCATGTACAAGTTAAATTGAAGCTGAAGAAAATGAAAGCAAATGCACAAGAATCAAAATATGACCTAGAATCTATCCTCTCTGAATTTAAAAACTATCTTAAGAATAGGTTTGAGGTATGGAACACTAATAATGGAAAACCACATAAGTCATGGGATGACATCAAGAGTGTAATACATGAAGAAAGCATGAGGTTATTACAAACACAGAGGAGGAAGCAAAAACCAAAATGGATATCAGAAGAGATTGCTTTGAACATCGAGAGGG
>NW_006399776.1:5431658-5496972 GCF_000299155.1 Elephantulus edwardii
GAAAGCATCAGTTCTTCTTTTGTTATCTTTGTTCACTGTCCAGCTCTTTGATGCATACTAAGTAACTGCAAAAACCATGACGTTAATCAGACGTACCTTAGTCTCCAGTCTGGAGACTGACATTGTTGCTCTTCAGCACTTTTGAGAGGTCTCTGATAGCAGCCTTCCTAAGAGCAATTTGTCTTTTGATTGTTTTTACTGCTGGTACCAAGAGTATTGATGGTGGAGCCGAGCAAGCTGAAATTGTTAATAACTTCAATCTCTTCTCTATCTATCATGATGCTGCCAATTGGCCAGTGGTGAGAATCTTTGTCTTCTTGATGTTAGGTAAGAATTTTTAGAAAAACTCTTGTGAAAATTTGAAAGACAAACCTACAAAATTACTAGTTCTAATAAAAATGGTGGGGGAGAAATCCACATTATTAATCAGTACTGCCCTTACACCAACCCTGTCAGCTCCTTGTCCCAGGCATCACGCCTCACAGGGCTTGTGCTTTGAATACTTCCTCCAGTGGTTGGGACTGACCAGGGCCAGTAAAGTCATTTGGGAGGGGAATCCCCGGGTTGGAACTGGGTCATACTACAGTTTTACTAATCACAAATACTTTCCTCAGAATTTTCTGAAAAATCAAGGGACCTGACTACCACCAAAAAAGAATCAGGATGGAGCACGTTTGTCAGACTCAAAATCATTGCACTGAGAACCCCCTAGACGGAAGGGAAGATGGATGCTAAGACACACAGGGGTCTTCAGGGAACACCAGACCCAAAGACACTGAAAGGAAACAATCTTTCCTCACAGTCTTCCTTAGAGCCAGCACTCTGCATTGAGACATCTAGCCTCCTAAAAGGATCAATGAAAGAGGAAGACCCACAATGTCACCCACGGTGACATCAACAATGGATTTAAGTTGAGTAGAAATTGTGAGCACAGCAAAGGATTAGGTAGTGTCATAGACAGGATCACGACGAGTACCGGGATGACTCAATGGCATCTAACAAAACAAAAACAGTCTCTTAAAATGATGAGAAAATAAAATTCTTTTTTACAACGTGCCCCATCAACAACAACAACAACAAAAATTTTAACCCACTTCTAATGCCTGGAATTGACTAGGGTCAGCAGTGCTATCTAAAAGAATAGATTGCATGTTTCCTTAGGTTATGAACGAATTTTTTAAACAAGTTATAAAAAGCATAAATTTAAGAAGACAAAACAAAAATATAAGTTACAATTGTTTGCCTCATAATTAACTGACAGGTGATTAGTTCAAATATATTTTAAAAATTCTACAATTAATGACAAAAATTAAAATAGGCTAAGACTACGAACAAAGGATGAAAGAAAGCCATTGTCCAACAAAGATTTGAAAAAATATTCAAACTTAAGAAAATGTGTTCATGTAAAAGAAGAACAAGAGATATCACCTCATATCTATTAGATTATGAAAAAAATTAAATCTGACAGTGTTTTTGTTGTCATTATGTGCCGTTGAGTCACTTGCGACTCATTGCAGTCTTATGTATAACAGCTCTGAACCCTGCTCTATCCAGTGCCAACCTTATTGTCTCTGACACACCTACCCCCATTACCCTAGTCACTGAGTCAGTCCGTATCATTGAGGGTCTTCCTATCTTGTGCTGTCCCTCCACCCTCCCAAGCATGATGACCCTTTCCAAGGACTGGTCCCTCCTTGCACCGTCCAAAGTATGTTAGATGAAGCTTCAGAATCCTTAACTCCAAGAAGCAGCCTGGTTTCACCCTCTCTAGGCTGAACCTGTTTATTCTCCTAGCTGTCCTTGGTATATCAACTCTCTTCTCCAGCACCACAGCTCAAAAGTCATCAATTCTCCTTCTCTCATCCCTACTCATTGTCCAGCTTTTTAATGCATAGCAAGTAATTGTAAAGACTGGATTAGGCACACTTTAGTCTCCAGACTGACATTGTTACAATTCTTCTTTTAATTTCCTGACTGCTGGTACCAATATGAAATGTAATTAAGGATGTGGCACAAAAGGAACCCTCAGTTACAGCTAGTGAAAATGTCAGCTGTACAGTACTTTGAAAACACAATAATACCTAGCAAGATTTAAGATGTTATTATTGTTGTTGGGTGCCATCAAGTCCACTACAACTCAGCACTCCTATGAACAACAGATCAAATCTTTGTCCTATTATCACATCAGCATCATCACAATTTATACTTTGGTCAAGCCCATTGGTGCAGTCACTGTTGAGGGTCTTCCTCTTTTTCTTTGACCCTCTAAGCCTGATGGCTTTTTCTAAGGACTTGTCCCTTCTGACACCATATCCAAAGTATATGAGATGAAGTTTCACCATCCTTGCCTCTAAGCAGCACCTTGATTGCACTTCCTCCAAAACAGATTAATTTGTTCTTTCCGCAGTTCATGGGATATTCAGTATCAAAGGCATTGATTCTTCTTTGGTTGGCCATACTCACTATCCAACTTTCACTTGCATAAGAAACAATTGAAAATACTAATAGGGCTTAGATCAGGTGCACCTTAGTCTTCAAAATGGCATCCATCCTTGCCCTTGAACACTTTAAAGAGGCCTTTGGCAGCAGGTTTTCCCAATATAACATGTCATTTGATTACTTGGCTAGTGCTACCATAGCTGTTGACTGTGAATCCAAGTAAAATGAAATGGTTAACAATTTCAGTCTTTTTTTTTTTTTTTTTTTAGTAAAAAACACCACACAGGGACTTTATTATTCCCAGTACGGGACAGGTCTTCCGGGGCAGCAGGAGGCGGCTGTGGGACAGGGCTGTAGAGACGGGGGTGGCCCTACTTGCCGGCGATGAGGGGGTTCCTGAGGACCACGATGACCGAGTCCCCACGCAGGAACATCTTAGAGATGTAGCGGTCCTTGTTGACAGGTTTGGACTTCTTCTTGCCCTTGCCACTCTTGGGGACCTCGGTCCACATCTCCTTCACATTCTCCAGCATCATGTTGCAGTGCCTGTCGAAGGCCTTCACGCGGCCCAGGAGCTTCTTGTTGTTACGACAGTTGATGAGCACTTGCGTGTTGTTCTTGACCGACTGCGCGAGCACGGAGAGTGGACCCGTGTTAAACTCCTCCTCCTCTCGCTTCTGCAGCTCCTCCGGGGTCATCTCACTCTTGGGCTTGTTGAGGAGGCTCATGGTGCCGGCTGCGGTCTCGAATCCAATTTCAGTCTTTTTTGTATCATGTCGTTGCCTATTGGTCCAGTTGTTAAGATTTTTGTTTTCTTGATGTTGAGGTTAATCCACAGTGAAGATTGTAGTCTTTGATCTTCTCCAGGAAATACTTAAAATCTTGTTCACTTTCTGCAAGCAAATGTGTCATCCACATGATGTATATTGTTGATGAATCTTCCTCTGATCCTGATAACACTTTCTTCTTCATTGTTAAGTTTCTCTAATGATTTACTTAGCAGGAGTGGCATCCACTTCCTAAATAACATGCCTCTGGAAACTTTATGAAATCTTATAAATGTCGATAGTTGTAGAGGGGCTTCAGGCTTTTTGTTCATTGGGTCACTATGAGAAATGCTCGACTCAGCAGCAATCAATAACAACAACAACATAGACTGATTAAGTATGGAAAAAGGATACAACCCTGATGCACATCTTTACCATTTCCTGATTTTAAACCAATCAGTATTCCTTTTGTTCTATTCAAATAACTGTTTCTTGGTCTACAGATTTCACATGAGCACACTTAAGTGTTTTGAGAAACTGAAGCACCCTTTTAATAAAACTCAGCTTGAGATTCTCTCAAGTATATAAGGAAACATAAAGAAAAATGTTCATTGAAGTTTCAAATTACAAAAAAGTAGAAACTAAACATCCATCAACAGAATTGAAACGCTGTATTGCACGCATACACTGAAGAACTACATGTTGTTGTTGTTACGTGTCTTCCAGTCACCTGTGACTCATATTGACATACTGTACAATAGCTCTGAACTCTGCCCTATACAGACCCAATCTCACTAACACGAACACACCTAATCACATTTCTCCAGCTATAGTGTCAATCCATCTCATCTGGGGTCTTCCTCTCCTGTACTGTCCCTCCACTCTTCCAAGCATGATGTCTTCCTCCTAGGACAAGTTCTTTCGGATCGTGTGCCCAAAGTATGTGAGACAGAGCTTCAAAATCCTAGCCTCCAAGGAGAAACTTGGTTTCATCCTCTCCAAGACAGACCTGTTTTCTTGGTGGTCCGTATGTTCAGTACTCTTCTCTAGCATCACAACTCAGTTTAAAATAATGAACTTGACTTACATATTAAATGTAAATTACAACATGAGAAGACAAAGCAAAACGTTATAATTAAATAGGAAACCAAAAGGGAAAAACAGTCACTAAATTTCCCAAGCTGAAAGGATTGGGGGGGGGGGGAATTCAAGCCCTGGGATGCAATACCAAAGGATTCTATGAGCAAAATACTGAATTATGCTGGAAGCATCAAAAGAAGATGAAAGCAACACACAGTCACTCTCCCACAATGAATTTGTTCAACATTTAATCATTTCAGGAAGTAGCATATGATCAAGAAATCAAGAATCAATAATAAGAAATTTAACCTGCACAGAAGGCATAGAATACCAATAAGGTATTTCTGCAGTAAGTACAGCCTTGGACACAGTCATTTCTCTAAGCCAAGAAATTTAGAAGACAACTAGTTATCTGGTCAACTGTTGAAATGACCCATATTTGTGCCCTATTGGGAGGAAAAAAGGTGATCCAGAAAACTGAGGACATTCATCACACAGTATCATTAATACCTCATACAAGTAAATCTTTCTGAAGACTATTTAAAAATGCTTAGAGCTGTAAATTCACCTACAGGTGTAGAGTCTGTCTTTTAATACGACTTTCCTAGCCATTAAATCTGCCTTGACCATATGGATGGGAAAATGCAAATAGGGCATGTTAGCCTATCCACAAGGAGACTATCTCACCAATCTACAAGGGGATTGGCTAGTCTCACCAATTCAATAAATCTAGCAGTTCCAGCAGCAAATTAGATCTTCCTCACCAGCAAAGAAGAGAAGAAGTAGTAAGAGAATGTAAAAGGATTTCCTTTAGGACCAGACAGTCTTGCTCCAGCTACACCTACAGCAGCAGCAGCCACAGCCGAAGCAGAGAGCCAGAGAGACCTGAGACTGAGCTGGCTGCTACCCCCAACAACACCCATGCTTTGACAGAACCAGACTTAAGCTAAAAGCCTTTGCCCAATGTTGTTAGACAATTTGGGGTCTGGGAGGAGAGCCAATATTGGCAGGACTGAGAATTTTGTAACCTTGGTGATAAGGCGCAAAGCTCAAGGCTGAGGTGCCCGCGAGCACATTTAGGAAGCTGTTCTAACTAAATTCTGCTATTAACCTGGATTATAACTGTTCGACTTCCCCAATATGGTTCTCTGCGGTCTGTGAGCTATCATATTGTATTCTGGACCCAGTAAAACATTAAAATTGGTGTTGAGATGAGTAGAAAGAGGGAGGGGAGCATGGGGTATATGTCTGACCTCATGGGAATTGGTTTTGTATTGTTGATGCTGTTGACAGGAACAGTTCCCCTTTATGAAGTCATTAAAGGTCAGTTAGGGCTACCTTCATGTGACCCTTGCTCTTCTTACAACAGGAAACTGCCAAATATTCAAGCTGGATTGAGAAAAGGCCATGGAACAGGGGATATCAGATGGGTTTTGACTGCAAGAAGCGAATACCAGGGAGATGTTTTATTGGCTTGCAACTGTATTCTACTGTGTGGCTTATAATAAGTTATGGATAACATTGAAAGAACGGATTTTCAGAACACTGAACTGTGCTTATATAGAACAGGTACATGATCAAGAACCGGTTGTTTAAACAGACAAGGGAAAATAGTATGGTTTAGAACCAGGAAAGGTCAGAGTTGTATCCTTTATCCTTAACTATTCAATATATATGCTGAGCAAAGAGTTTGAGAAGCTGGACTATGTAAAGAAGGGCTGGAGGAAGACTCATCAACAGCCTACATTATGCAGATGGCACAACTTGAAGAAACTAAAGAAGACTTAAAGCACTTCCTGTAGATGATCAAAGACTAGCCTTTACTATAGATAAAACTCAACATCAAGAAATAAAAATCCTTACGACGTTACCAATAAGCAACATTATGAAAAATGGAGAAAACATTGAAACTGTCAACAATTTCATTTCCCTTGGATCCAGAATCAATACTAGCAGTAGCAGCAATCAAGAAATCAAATGAGGTGCTGCCTTGGGGAAAATCTGCTGTCAAGGACTTCTTTAAAAACACTAAATAGGGGAGCTCTGGTGGCATAGTGGCAAAGAGCTGCAACTATAATCCCAGAGGCACACAGTTCGAATCCACCAGATGCTCTGCCGGGGAAGGAGGGACAATCTCCTCCTGTACCAGTCAGATCTGACTTGACGGTACACTCACACACACAAAAAATAATAATAATAAAAAAAAATTTTTTAAAAACCACTAAATAACAAGTGTGTTAGTTAAAATATTAAGATACATCTGACCCTTTGTTGTTGTTGTTATGTGCCGTTGAGTCACCTGAAACTCATAGTGGCTCTGTGCAAAGCCTTAAACCCTGCTCTATCCTGTGCCAATCTTACTGTCTCTGACACACCTATCCCCTTTACCCCAGTCACTTAATCCATCTCATAGATGTTCTTTCTCTTTTGTGCTGTCCCTCTACCAACATGAAATCCCACTCCAAGGACTGGTCCCACTTTGCAACATGCCCAAAGTGTGTCAGACGAAGCTTCAGAATCCTTGCCTCCAAGGAGCAGCCTGGTTTCACCCTCTCTAGATGGAACCTGTTTATTCTCCTAATAGTCCATGGTATAGTCAATACTCTTCTCCAGCACCACAACTCAGTCATCAATTCTCCTTCTATCATCCGTAGTCATTGTCCAGCTTTCTAATGCATAGCAAGTAATTGCAAAGACTGTGGCCTGGATAAGGTGCACCTTAGTCTCCAGACTGATATTGTTGCTCTTCAGTACATTAGAGAGGTCTTTGACAGTAGATTTTCTCAATGCAATTCATCTTTTAATTTCCCGGCTGCTGGTCCAAAGAGTATTGCTTGTGGAGCCACGCAAACTAAAGCTGTTAATAATATCAATCTCTTCACCATCTATCATGATGCTGCCAATGGGCCTAGTGGTGAGAATCTTTGTTTTCTTGATATTGAGCTTCAATCCCTATCGAAGGCTGCAACTGCAATCCTTGACCTTCTGCAGCAAGTGCTTCAGGTCTTCCTCAGTTTCAGCAAGCAGGGTTGTACCATCTGTATAACGCAGATTGTTGCTGACCCTACTCATAGTATTTTCCATCGCTTCATATGCACGTGGAAGTTGGACAGCGAATAAGAAAGACGGAAGAAGAATCAAACTTTTCCATTTTAGTGTTGGTGAACAGTACTGACTATAACTTGAACTTTGAAAATCAGTGTTAAAGGAAGAGCAGCAAGGGTGGTCCGTACAGGCAAATACAGAAAAACTTTTCACATATTTTGGCTATGTGGAGGCGCCAGTCCTCGGGGGAAAGGTAGAAGGTGGAGGAGATGGATTGACACAGTGACTGTATCAATGGATTTGAGCGTTGAGGAAGTTATGAGGATGACGCAGAACAGGGTAAAATGATCTGCTATTCATAGTCCCTAAGAGTCTAGAGACTCCTTATTGAACAAGCACAAGCCTATACTTTGTTTACTTTCCAGCTCTGGGGTCAGGCCCACAACCCCCGGGCCCTGCTTCCATCCACCCTGACACATGGTGGGACTTCTTCCAGTCTCCTCTCCGCCCTGGCCGACCTTGCTTTTACTCCCCTGGGAGCCCCTTACCTCTTTCTTGACAAACCCAAGGGAAGCTTAGGCACGTTTGCGGTGTTTCTAGGGAGTTTGAACCCCTTAGTAAAAGCTGGATCTCATGGCTCTTTTTCTCTTAGACAACTCAATATTTGCCGAAATAAATTTTATCTAGAGAGGAGGCAAATTTAAAAGACAGGTTTCATTTTAAAACAGAACACGACAAAACCACGCGCATCAGTTGAGGCTAGAACGAATGCTTGCTCTCGCAGTCACCGCCCTCTGGTCACCGGGAGGAGGCGCTGCTCGACGCTGCCCTGCAGGGCTTGGGCTCCTGGTGCAGCTGGAGCCTCTCCACATCACGGACAAAAGGACTCGTGTCCCGCCGCCCAGGCGGAGCCTTTCTCTGCCCGCCGCCGGGCAGCCCCAGCCAAGCCTGAGGCGGAGCGAACTGCATGTGACCCTGCATGTGACCCCACGTGTGACCCCGCATGCGGGGCCCCTCCCGGGTGGCCCCACTACAAAGCCCTGAACAGCCGAGCTCCGCGTGCCGGAGCTTTCCCCGCCTGAACCTTCCCTTCCACAGGCTGGTTAGAAACAGTTCCGACTTCATGATACATTTAAAAAAAAAACAAACCCCAAACAAAAAACCACCACCACCACCACCACCACCTCTCTTGGAGTGTGTCCAAAGGCTGTGCTTGCTTTACCTCTTGTTTCTCCCAGGGGAAAAACACAATTGAGCGAGCAATGAAGGAATCACTGATCATTTCTTGAACTTTGACTACACACTAGGCACTCTTCATAGGCGCTTTGCTAGGTGCTGTGTAGTCAAGTCATCTCATACAACAAACTGAAATGTTGCCCCAAACATTCTGTCCTGGGCCTGCACAATCCCCACTATGGCTCCTATATTTGACTTTACTACTGTTCCAGTGTCAACCCATGCAAATTCTTTAATTGTTCCTCACAGGGGATCAGCAAGATACTGGCTTTTTTTCCATTTTATGGACGAAAACGCTTGTGTAAGGCAAACTGTTGAAGAGCGTGGTGAAGTTGGAGGATCCTGTTCACTCAAGAGAAAAGCCTAGTTATCTATTCTGATACACCGGGGTACCTAGCTATGACCAGGAACCCACCTCACAACCAGATCTTTCTTCTGAAGCACCTCTGGGTGGACTCAACCTTTTAGCTTCACGACATGGACCATTGCAGAGGTTCGTCAATAAAATGGGTTTAAAAAAACAAAATGCTAACAGAAGCTTTCAAATGGTAGCTCAAGAACACAAAGTATTATAATGAAATGTGCAGAGCGCTGAAATTGGAAAGTAAAGAGGAACTCACTCTGCATTTCTCAAGCTGAGGGAACTGAAGAACAAATTTAAGCCTTGAGTTGCAATATTGAAAGATGCTATGAGCAACATATTAAATGACCCAAAAGCATCAAAAGAAGATAGAATACACAGAATCACTATACCAAAAAGAACTGACACTGAAAAATTTCAGGAAGTACCATTTGAGCAGGAGCCAATGATAATGAAGAAGGAATTTGAAGCTATATTGAGGGCACTGGCAAAAAATAAGGAACCCAGGAATTGATGGGATATCAATTGACTTGTTTCGGTTAACAGATGTCGCCCTGGATGAGCTCACCAATTTATGCCAGAAAATTTGAAGGACAACTGTCTGGCCAAAGGATTGGAAAAAGTCCGTATTTGTTCTCATCCTTAAGAAAGGTTGGAGAAGAATGTTCCCTCAGGCCTGACCCTCAGGTAACCTGATAATGTCCATATCCTGATAAGGCCCTGGGCCTAATCACACATTGACAGGACCCTTGCCCCAAAATTCTTGAGCAAACTAGCATCCCCTATAAATCTCCTTAACAGCCCCTATAAAAGGAAACTGGTTTTGTCTACCTGCACTGCCATCCTGATCCTCTCTGCGAGTGATCACCTGGTGTCCTTCTCAGACCACTTAATAAAGGCCTGTTCATTTCTTGGGACCAACTTCTTTGTCAAGTATTTTTTCTAACAAAGGTGACCCAAAAGAATGTGGAAACTGAACAATATCATTAATATCACACGCAAGCAAAATACTGCTGAAGATCACTAAAAAATGGATAAAACCGTAAACTTCCAGAAGTTCATGCAGGATTTAGAAGAGGCCATGGCACCAGGAATATCATTGTTGATGTCAGATAGACCCCAGCTGAAAGTATAGAATACCAAAGAATGTGTTTTTGTGCTTTGTTGACTCTGCAGATCATAACAATAGCTAACATTGAGAAGAATGGGAATCCCAGAACACCTAATTGCGCTCATGTGAAGCCTATACCTGAACCAGGAGGTTGTGTGACTAGAGCAAGGGAGCACACTACATGGTTTAAAATTAGGGAGTGGGTCAGGATTGTATTCTCTCTCCATGCCTATCCATTCTGTATTCTGAGTAAATTTTTCAAGATGCTGGCCTCTATGAAGAGGAATGTGACATCAAGATCAGAGTGGGACTTATCAATAACCTGCGTTATGCAGATAACACAACCTTGCTTGCTGAAAAAGAGGAAGACTTGAAGCTCTTGTTGCAGGAAATCAAAGAATACAACCTTCGCTATGGCTTGCACCTCAATGTCAAGAAAACAAAGATTCTTACCACTGCACCTAGAGGCAACATCATGATAGATGGAGAAAAGATTATAACTGTCAACTACTTCATCTTCCTTGAATCCACCATTAACACTCTTGGTACCAGCAGTCAGGAAATCAGAGGACACATTGCACTGGGAAAGTCTGCAGTTAGAGACCTCTCCAAATTATTGAGAAGTAATGATGTCAGTTTGAGGACAGACTGATTTTTTTCTTTAGTCAGGTCTGACTTGGAGAGAATAAAACCAAGATGCTCCTTGGAGGCTAGGATTTTGAAGCTCCGACTCACATACTTTGTGCATGTTGTCAGGGGGGACCAGTCCTTGGAGAAGAATATAATGCTTTGAAGGATGGAGGGATAGTTCAAGAGAGGAAGACCCCGGATGAGATTGATACAGTAACTGGGGTAATGGTGATAGGTGTGTCAAAGACAGTGAGTCTGGCTCCGGACAGCACAGGGTTCAGAACTATGTATGGTCGTTGAGTTGCAGGCAACGTGATGTCATGTAACAACCACTGGCCTATATTCTTTCAAAAGATGAAATGTTTCTGATGGAACTCTAAGGTGCTCTTTTGAGTGATGGAAAGACTTAACAGATCCACAAGTTACTGCATCATTGTCTTAGATGTTGGAAGACAATTTTATCTTTTTTTAAAGATTTAGATTCATCTTACAGGGACGTTACATTAAAGGAGATCACCTATGTAGGGCACTAAGCAGAGTGCTTCATACATAAGAGCTCATGCGGTAGACAACTGAGTAGAAGCCTTCTCAAATAACTCCCAAACTGTATGTCACAGACAATCACTACCTGCAGTTAAAATTAATTGTAGCAGGAAACAAGCTAAAAGGTACTTCCCTGGAAGTTAATTCAAGTCTCTTGACCCCACATGAGAACCAGAAAATGAACTGCCAGCAACAGGTTTTTCCAGGTATTTGCTTTCACAAGTCCCTGCCCCATTCCTTCGCTGTCAGCTGGTAGTGTAATACCTGTGCCCCTCCCAGTCTCCTCCACGCCCCTCACTGTAGCAGGGCCTGCTTCCCACGCCTCCTGCTGCATGGGCTTACTCCAAAAGCCACTGAACTATACAATTTTCATGTAGAAAGACTTGGAATTAAACTCCATGCTCTTATTTCTAATCCTCAAGAAGATCACCATTCTCTTTGTCTTCTTCTCATAAGTTTTTCCTGGCTCCAGAAGAGGATAAAGGTGAGAACAGTCTCCACACCCAATGAAGGAGGAAAATCTGATAGAGGATTGTTATTGTGTACCATCAAGTCAATTATGACTCACAGCGATCCTAGGAGAGGGCAGAACCACCCCATTGGGTTCCTATGCTGTAATCTTTACAAGAGAGAATTGCCAGGCCTTTTCTTCCAAGGGAGAGACTGGTGTGTACAAACCTTTCAGCCGGTCTCTGAGCACTTAACTATTGTGTCACCAGACTCCTAGATAGGGAGTTAGAATAAAAACAGTCTCTGTCCTTGCTCCAAGGTAAAAGAAAATGATTTTAAAACATTTGGATTCTCAAAAGTCAACAGTGGCTATCTTTAGGTGATAGGATTAAAGAGGTAATTCTTTCATTTATGGACTTCCTAATTGTTGACTGTGCATTATTTTTAGTATAATAAAATGTATTGAGGTCTTCTGTAACAACAAAAGCATTTTGTGCTCAAGAAACTTGGAAAGCACAAAGAAATAAAAGTTCCTTCAATCACATCATATAAAGATAACAGCTGTTAACATTTTGACATATGTCTTCCCAGACGTTTCTCTATATAGAAATACTTCATTTTTTCGTGATCTGGGAAAAAGCAAACATTTAAGAAGCAAAATCTTGAGTTTTTCATTTTCAATTTTATTTCTGTTTTTAAACAGCATCTAACAGCTTGGAAATGTCCCTAACAACAAGGACATGTCCCATGCACTCCCCGATGCTCCCCTACAGGCCAGGGCTGGGGTCTCAGATGCAGTAACTCCCCCTTACCTACATCGGCCATCAGGCCCTATTTTCTTTCCCTTAGGAGACTTGGGACAGAGAAGGGTCTCCAGTCAGAGGGAAAGCTGGGACTAAGGACACTGCCTGGAAGGGCTTGGCTCAGACACAGCTGCCTTTGTTAGTCTTAGCCTATTTGGGATTTGGTAGCATGCTCAAACTGTGGCGTACAAAAAGAGGACTCCTGGCCTCTACTGTGGCCTCGTTCATTCCTGGGCAAACTTCATGGCACCACTTCTCTTTCTGGGCTCTGCCCATTGCCTTTACAAGATGGGCATCTGGCAGCCTGTGACTCTCCAGCATGTGCCTTAGTGTGGCCTGTTCAAATACCCTAGTCAACTTTCTTCTGACCTAGGCAGTTTGAGGAATCAGGAAGGTTACAAGAATTGATTCAAACCTGAGGGTCCCACTGCCTCCTACTACAGAGCTCAGCATCTGACTGTACCAACTCCTTACCAAGTTTCATCTAAAGGGAGAAAATACAAGGGCTTTTCCTTGTGACTTAAGAGGGGCAAACATGGGCATTTAAACCCAAGCATGGACCCAGAGGGGTCTCCCAGGCTGGAGGCAGCTCAATGCATGCTATGCACTAAAGCAGCAGGGGCAGCTCAGCTGGGAGGGTGGGGGCACACAAGGCTGGACCTACCCTCCCCCCACTCCCAGTCCACACTTACAGTAACCATGGAAACACAACCACCTCCCCCTCCTACCAGCTGCCTGGGCTAGACAACCAGGTCTGGCCCACCTCCACCCAGCCAAGGCCTGAATTGATGCCAGGCTGGCCACAGAGTGGCTGCAGGAAGAACTGGGATTGGGTGATTTGGTCAGGCTGGCTTTCCAGCACAGCTTGGGAGGACTACCACAGGAGCCTCCATACCTCACTGCTGGCTGGGTTCAGACGGGGCTTAGTCAGCTAGCAAAGAAGCCAGCAGAGCCAGTGGATGGCCCCAGCGGCCCTCTGCCTGTGGGCTAACAGCTACTGTGGGGTAGTAGCCCTTGCTGCAGCAGAAGCAGCCTCTGGCCCTCATTGAGAGGGCTCTCTGGCTGCTGCTCCTCCTGCCCAGGCTGTTCAGGCAGCCCGCCTGGGCTCAGGATGTACCGACAGTCGCTGGGTGTGCCCCCCACTGCTCCCAAACCACTGTCATCCCCAGCCCCATCGCAGGCCTGATCTCCACCAGGCAGGCCCAGGCTGCCTCCCTCAGCAGGCTCCTTGGCTTTCTCAATGTTGATGTACAAGGGGTCCTGGCTGCTAGACAGCACGGACAGGTGGCCCAGGATGTTCTCCAGTTCCATGCGCAGGCATGTAAAACTCGGGCGCTGTTTGGGGTCCGCACTCCAGCACTGGTACATGAGCTCATACCTGGGGCAGAGAGGTTGACAGGAGGTAATGAGGACCTGGAAGGGGAAGGATGGCCCTTCCTTCAAAAGTGGAGGCACCTAATCATTTTTCTTTTTTTTAGGTAAAAAGTAAAGATATATTTAGTAAAAAGTTACATCCCAAATGGACTGGCCTCCCTCCTTGAAAGGAAATATAGAGAGGCCAATCATCTAAATTGTTTTATTTAATATATTCATGTATGTTGTTGTTGATTGCTATTGAGTCGAAAATGACTGTTAGTGACCCTATGAAAAAAAGGCCTGAAGACTTTCTGTAACTATCGTCATTTCGCCAAGTTCATAGAGTTTCCAGAGACATGTGGTTTAGGAAGTGGATGCCACTCCTGCTTCCAACATTCACATATAGGGCTTATTATTTATTAAATCATTTAACTCTTACAACAATCCTATGATTTCAGTTCCACAATTATGCCTATTTTAGAGAGAAAACTGAAGCACAGAGAGGTTGAGAAATTTGGCCAAGGTCACACAAATAGAAAATTATAAAGCTTCGATCTGAAACCAGGTGAGTGGGCTCCAAAGTCCCTGCTATGAGGCCTTGGGAAGGGATACCCAGGAGTGCTTCTACCTTCAGAATACGGTCTGGAGTCAGGACTATTTTGGTGGAGTGGAGGGCTTTGATCATCTATCCTTTTCCCAATATCCTCATAAGAGAGATCCACTCAGGCAGTCTTTAATCCTCATGAGCCACAGACCCCTTCGACAAGCTAAGAAAAGCTTCGAGCCCTCGTCCCCTGACACGGAGACTTTTTTACATACTATTTTTAAGGGCCTTACAGACGGCCTGAAGTCCTACCCCTGTTCTCAAAGAATGCCCTAAGCCAAGGGAAAAAAACCTACCACTGGACTGACCATCTTGCTTGTGCTCGTGCCCTCATGATGGAGGCCCCCAGTAACTGGGGAGTCACACCAGACACTGAACCGGCCGTGGGAATGATCATGGGCCATGGGCACATGGCGGGGCAGGGACACATTCTCAAGGCTGTGCTAGGAGCCAGCTGGCACCAAGCCACCCTACACTGGCAATACCAGTGTCAGCCCGGGAGAGGCTGAGCGAGGGCTAGTCCCCACCACCCACAAGAATTTCTGACGCTACAGAAGGCCCAGCCAGACTGCAGTCATAGGAAGCCCCAAACCTCCTGTGCCCTCTGCTCTGCTGAGTGAACTGAATAGGAGGGCAGGGTCTAGCGGGTACACTTGTCTCCCTCTCAGGTGCAGGTGAGTCACCCATAGCACAAGCCCATTGCCCTAGAGATGAAGGACCCCACCATTCAAGCTGAGCCTTCTTTTGTCTTTCCAGGGTCACAGTTCTCTGGTGGTCCAACCTCCCAGCCATAAACAGGAAGCATTCCTTCTCTGGACCACTAGGGACCCCCTTGCCCTGCTGCTAGTGAAAATATCCTCTGGGTCTCAGGGAAACTCTGATTTGGGCAGGGTAAGGAGACTAGGAAAGATTAATTACAGTTGATGGTTAAGAGCATGTACTCTGAAGTTACAGGACTTGAGGTTCAAATCTCAACTCACTCATCTGATAGCTGTGTGACCTTGACTGTGTTATTTAACCTCTTTAATCCTATTTCCTCATCTACACAATGGGGATGAATAGTTCTTTCCTCACTTAGTTATATGAGGATTATCTGCAATAATACCTGTGAAGTGCCCAGAAGATGTGAATTACGCTTAGTTTGCTCACACTCTTGTACCCAACTTCACTTCTAATGACTTCAGAAAGCAAAGAAGGCAGCTCTTTTGTCCCATGGTGTGTCTGCTCTCTCAGCTATTCTCCACTCCCTTGACAGGAAGTCAAGAAAAAGGAAGGGAACACAGCCTCTTGCCCCTGACCCTCCTCCTTGTCCATCAGGGAGTGGATGGTGCAGCCCCACCCAGCGCAGTCCTCTGGTGAGAAAGAAGAGCTGAACTGAGAAGCCTTAGGTGGGAGGCTGGAGTTGAAGAAGGTGACAGGGAAGTCTTCACTACTGCTCAACCCTGTGCTTTCTGCCTGTGCTGTTTCTGGTCCTGGAAACTACAGAAGATAGTGACAGAAAAGGGCTGGCACCTAGGATAGTGACTCCCTTCTAAATATAAAATGCTATCAAAATAAATTCATTAATAAATGTCTAATTGAGGTTCTGAACTCCCACTGGGCCAGCAGCTGTGGTGGCAGCCATTGGCTGAAATTCCCATTTCCTCCCCAAATCTCCATCCTGGGGTACTCACACATCCTCCATACACTCCGGGGGCTGTTTCAGGCGGTTCCCGCCGATGAGGTAGTTGTAAATCTCAGCATTCTCGATGCCAGCATATGGCGTCTGCCCACGAGTCATGATCTCCCACATGGTCACCCCAAAGGCCCACTGGGATAAAAGCACCGTTGGAGATGTGTCACTATGCTTCCTCAGACAGACAGCTCTAAAGCAAGCACATCTCGGGCTCAGGGGCCTCATAACTGGGTGGGCAAAGACAAGTGGGCAGATCCGGCCAGTCCAGCAAAGGAGGAGCCATAAAGCCTCCCTCTGCCACCCTGCTCACCACGTCACTGTGCACAGTGTACAGGTTGTCAGCCAGGCTCTCCAGGGCCAGCCATTTGACAGGCAGTTTGGAGGCACTACCCTGACGATAGTAGTCCCCGCTGTAGATCTTCCGGGAGAGTCCAAAGTCGGCCACACACACTGTCATGTCCTCTGCCAGCCTAGTGGGGCGTTATAGGACAGGAGTCAGCTTTCTTCATAAACAGCCTTACCAGAGCTGGGACATATTTGCCCCCAAGCTGCCCCTTCATATCAGATCCATTAAGTAACCCCTCCTAGAGCTAGCCATCTCCCACCCTAAATCTCTAGGATTCACATACATGCAATTCCGAGCAGCTAGGTCTCGATGGATGAAGTTCCTGGAGCTCAGGTATTCCATGCCACAAGCAATATCCACCATGAACCGGATGAGAGTTTGAAGGGGCAGGTTCTGGAGGACAGACAGGACAAGATCAGGCTGGATGTGCTCACCCAGCAGGGGCTGAACGGTGTTCATAGTCAAGAGGCCAGATGGCCTGAAGAATGTCCTCAGCAGCACTGAAAAGGGATTTTCCTAAGGCTTCGATGCTTTCGCAGTCTGACACACAGCTCAAGAGCCAAGGTGCCCACCACAGTAGACAACATAGGTCTGTTTTCCCAGACAGGACCCTTGTCCAGTCCAAGAGCCCCAGCAGGACTTTGTGAAGGAAAATGAAGCTCACCAGCTAAAAAACAATCAAACTCCGAGCACTCCTGCTCCCAATCTGCCCACCAAGCCCCACTCTCGTATAGGTTTCTTCTCTCATCTCCATTTTCTTCTGGCCACTCCCATCCAGTACTCACAAAGGGGTCCTCCCCAATCCGGGAGGCGAGCAAGAAGGCGTGTAGGTCCCCATGTTTCATGAAGGGCAGGATGACCATGGGGATGGGGAGGCGGCCCTTGGCCCTGCTCCGGAGGCTCACCCCTAGGGATAAGGGAGAGTGAGGAGCTGTGCCAGATGGCTCATGAGGCAACATCTACCCAACATCCTGTTGGGCCCATCTTTGGCCCTGGCTCTGCCACCTCTTTTGCCAACGGTGTACATGGCCTGGTGAGTCAGGGTTGCCTCAAGAAACCAATTCCAATCCTTGAAGCAACTTCTCTGTCCCTACCTCCCAGAGGAGCAGTCTCCATCATGCCAGCCTTTGGTACAGGGTCAACAAACTAATTTTATCTGGAATCTGACAGGATTCAGCCAGGACACACTATTTTGCTTCCTTCTGCTTACTCACCAGGTGAGTCCAAGTCTCTCTCTGACAGGCTGCCCTCCTACTTTGCGAGGGCATATTTTTGGCTCTGTTTTATACCTGCCTCCCCCAAGCAGGGGCTCACCAACAAGCTTGACCACATGTGGGTGGTCAAACTCCTTCATGCAAGCTGCTTCCCTGAGGAACTCTTCAATGTCGCTTGAGGCAATGATGTCAGCTGGCAGAACAGAATGAGAGAGAGAGGGAGGGATGTAAGATCCTCCAGATTCCTAGGCCTCATTCTCTAGATGTCCTGGCCCAGAAGACACTCTGACCTCAAGCAGGGGCAACTTGCATGGATGAAGCAGTAGTGTTCAGCAGTTTCTCTACTTGCACAGCCCTCCCTTTGGTTTGGCTAGCCCAGTACTCGACCAAGCACAGCCTTAATCATCCCAAGAATGAGTTCATTGAATAGTCACTGCTGACAGCAGAGAGAAAAAGCTGGGGCACAAATACACGTGTGAATTATTCACATGGTAGACAGCAGCCTAGTCAAGCGCTGACTACCTCTTGTCAGAAAGTCTAAGGGCAAAACTGAGTGGGCCTCAGGACCAGTCCCTCTCCTGCCTTTCCAAGTGATGCTCTCATTTCCCAACTCTACTTTCCACTCACCTTTGAGCATCTTCACCGCCACTTTCACAAAGGAGCCATCTTCCTGCTTCAGCTGGGCCTCCCGCACCGAGCCAAACTCTCCTAGGGTCAGATCCAAATGAGGGTAAATCCCTCAGCCTCCTTCCCCTCCCTTTATCCCTCCCAAGTCACCCCCGTGGGTTCACAAAGCAGACTCTGGAGCCACCAGAGGAGATGCCCCTGCCCTCAGCCAAAGCAGAGCATGCTGGGAGCAGTTCCTCAGTTCTCCTATTATCTCCATCTACCAGTTCCCCAAACTTCTCAAATCAGGGTCTACAAGCGCACTCTGTTTATAGGAGCTGATCCAAATCCATACCCTCCAAGTGATAATATACCTGGACACAGAAAACCATCGCCATCCCTTGCAACGGCCCCACAAACCTTTGCCTAACATCCGGCCCAGGGTGAACTGTTGTTCTGGGATGAGCACATCTTCCAGTTTGTCCTTCAGTTCATCACTGATGCCCAAGCTGTCCACTGTGAGAAGGTCAGTGTATAAGGAGAGTGACTCCAGCTTCTAATCCAAAGCCCACCCTTACCGCCTCCAACCCAGACTCCACCCTCAGAGCAGAGAGATGTTTACTCTCCCACAGCTAAGCTAGGGACAGCAACCTTCACAAAAGTAAGTTTGTCTTGCCTGTCTTTTGTGCCTGGAACTCAAGGTTCAGACATATTGGTTAAATTAATCAGCTGGTAAAAGGAATGCAGACAGGAGCACAAAGGTAGGCCACTCTTTCCTCCCATGATTCCCCACCACTCACATGTTGCCTCAATACGCTCGGGCCTTTCCCGATTGAAGGATCGGGCTGCTCGGAAATGGACAGCTGGCTCACCCCGGGCCATGACACTGTCGAAGGCTTGCCTAAAAGGAACCAGAGAAAAAAAGTCTTTAAAAAGGAAACAGAGGACCTGGGATCAGTTCCAAGGCCCTCAGCTACCACCTGCCTCTCCATCTCTGCTACCTTCCTTACCCAAACCGTGTCTCTTTCCGTCTCTTTCGAAGTAGGATCAGGGCCAATGCAGCAGCTGTCACTAGGGCTGTCAGCACACCCAGGACTACAGGTACCCAGGATGTCCGGCTGTGTGGTGGGCCCTGCTGGCCTGTAGAGGGGAAGGTAGCAGCATGAACTAAGCCGCCACCAAGCAGTCTCTCAGAACCTTCCCAGGATAGCCATCTGGCTTAGCCTAGAGGTTCACCTTAATCAACAAGGATCCCTGAATGGAAAGTGATCTCAGAGGAAGGCCCAAGACATTTTTAGATGCTGTCTTATCAACATGGGCCTTGGTTATTGGGAATGAACCTATAGCATGACCAAAAATGACTCAATACTTCTTCTAGGTGCAAGAGTTGAGAAGTTATGGGTAGAAAATGAGATATACAGTTTAAATCTCTTGGTGCCACTGGTGGATTCAAACTTCTAGAGAGGTGCAGCCTGTGGACAGTTTAGCAAGCGCTTAAAAAGCCCTGCTCTCCTGCCCCCTCCCCCTCCAGGCCTTACCTGCATGGTCATGAGAAAAGACAACAAGAGGTTGACTCCAGGGCCCACAGCCAAATGCATTGAAGACGCACACACGCACAGTCAGGTCCTTCTGAGGATCCCAGTCTGTCAAGTTGACTCTGGTCCCCTCCACTGTCAGCTCACTCTGCAGCCAGAAAAAACCCCACCCAACACTGAGCCTGAGAAGAAGGTCTCAAGCTGCGGCTTGTGGGTAGGAGCAGCTCCTACAAGAAGCTTGGCAGCGTGTGACACTCTGGGTTCAGAGGCTACAGGAGCACAACCTGCAGGGAGTCATCACATTGCTGCTCCTGGCTGCTGAGAAGCTCCTGAAGACAAACAAGTCTCAGTCCAGGAATGCAAGGGGGATGGGGGAGAGACAGGCCTGGATAAAGCCTTATCGGTGCCCTCCTCCCCTAGTTTGTGCAGGAATGTGCTTCCTGCTTAATAAACAAAGTGGCCACCAGACCCTAACTAGAAACAGAACCTAATAAAGAGTAGAGCCTGCAGTAGAGGGCTGGGGGAATGAATGCCCCAGGCAGTGGGAGGCCCAGGGCACTGAGGATAGTCTTCTGATACTCTAAAGGTTCTGGAGCACTGAAAGCTGATTCAAGTATATTTGGTGAGTGAAAAATCTCTATAGCCCCTTACCTGGGTTTCGTTGTCTTGAACCCAGGATATTTTATAGGGTCCCAGGGGGTCTTCCATAGGGCCTGTAGGGATCACTTCTTCCCACTCCAGGATAAGACATGAGTCTGTTCGGAAGGCATGGAGGTTTTGAGGAGCGCTAACTGGGGCTAAAACAAGAAAGAAGATTATTAAAACCACTGCCCTTCCCACCATCATTATCCTATACGGGCTTCAAGAACCAACTCCCCAAAACTAAACTCATCCTCCAGCTCCGACTCTGCTCATTCACTGTGATAAAGAGGAGGGGGAAGGAATGGGCAGGAGTAGCGGCAACCTAGCTCAACAGTGCTGTTTCTTCATTGCCACGGTTACTGCCTCTCTCTAACTTATTCCTCACCACTGCCTCCCACAAGGAAGCTCTAGCCACACTAGTCTCCCTGCAGTGGTCAAAGGACTACAAGCAAGTTCTTGCCAAAATGTCTTTGTGCTTGCCTGGTCATCTACATTGATTTGTCCCAAAAGGTCACAAAGTACCTTCCTTATCACTGTGGCCTCAGATCTCCTAGGGAGGTTTTTCTTGACCATCCTGAAGCACGCTTTATCACCAAATCCTCTGATCTTTTCTAGTTTGTCTGCTCCACCCACTAAACAGAAACTTTAAGGGAGAGGGCTGGATTTATCTAGTTTATTGAGCATGCAGCAGGCCCTCAGTAAATGCTGGTTGAATGATACAGGGTCATCCTTTCTTTTTTTTGGGGGGGGGTCATCCTTTCTTAGGTAGCACTTCTCTCATATACTCTGTCCAGACAGAACTCCAGGCAAACACCACTACCACCAACTCCCTGCTCTATAAGTCCCTTACCTATACCCTCTGTCCGAAAAGGCACCCAGTCAGCATAAGGAGAGGGCCCCAAGGCGTTGGCACAGCGCACCCTGAGGCTGTAGTTGGTAGCAGGAGCCAGATCTCGGAGCAGACAGGTAAAGGGTGGTACAGGCACCACAACAGCCAGGACTTCCCAGTCTCCTGGGGCTTGGGTCACCTACAGAAATGCAGAAAACAGTGGTGTGGATGAAGGCTGAGATCGATGGAAGATGAGATGTGTAAGGAAGGGTGTGTGTCAGGCAGTTCAAAATCATCAGCTGCTCTGCAGGGAGAAAAAGATGGGAAACCTCATTTCAAGTGATTTACAGCCTCTGAAAACCCACTGGTCAGCTATGAGTGTCAGCTATGAGTCAGTTCTGACTCGACAGCACATAACAACAATGTGGTATAGGGATTGGAGAAAGACTCATTAAATACAAAATGAAATATACAGATAGATCACTCAACCCTGTTTGCTGAAAGTGAAAAGGACATGAAGCACTTACTGATGAAGATCAACAACTACAGCCTGCCGTACAGATGACACCTTAACATAAAGAAAATAAAATCTTCACAACCAGACCAACAAGCAATATTATGATAAATGGAGAAAAGGCTGTTGTCAAAGATTTCATCTTACTTGGATCTACAACCAAAACTCATGGACGCAGCAGCTAAATGATTAAATACCTTATTGCATGGGGCAAAACCTGCTGCAAAAGGCCCCTTTAAAATGTTCAAAAGCAAAGATATTGCTTTGAAGACGAAGGTACACTTGATCCAAGTCATGGTATTTTCAGTCACTTCATAATGTATGTTAATGCTGGACGGTGAATAAGGAAGACAAAGAATTGGTGCCTTTGAATTATGGCAATAGTAAATATAATACTGAATATACCATGGACTGCCAGAAAAAAAAACAAACACCTAGCCTGGAAATAATATAGCCAGAATGCCCCTTAGAAGCAATGTCGAAACATCACCTCATATACTTTGTACATGTTATCAGGAGTAGCCAGTCCCTGCTGAAGGGTATCATGCTTAGGATAGGGTCAGCAAAAAAAAGAGGAAGTTCCTCAATGAAATGGATTGATACAGTAACTGAAACAATGGGTTCAAACACAGTAACTGATTGTGGGGCTGGTGCAGGGCTGGGCAGTGTACTGTTCTGTTCTACATCAGGCCTCTGTGTTTGGAACCAATTCAGGATTCCAACAACAACAGGGCAACTAACACTAACTACTAAGCCCATCAGCAGACATTTGCTGTACTCTTCCCTCTTCGTGTTTCCTCTGATGCTTTGCTCAGTAACACATTAAGTCTTATACCATCATGGCCTTTAAAAATGTTTCTTTTGCTGGAAATGACCTTTTTTTCTCCCCCCTAACAAAGTCTAACTCGTCTGTTAAGACTCAGTTCTACTATCAGTTCAAATATCACTTTCTCCATCAAAGCATTTCTCAAATTTTAAACTCCTTAGAAATCATGCTCTTTTCTAACTGGTACTTACTTTGTTAGAGTACTTACCACTTACTGTAACTATTTACATGCCAACCCAAACAAAATCTTAGAGCTTCTCAAGGTTAGAGAAGAATAATTTTCTTATTTTCACATCATGATGACTAGAACCAGACTTTTGTTTTACATCTTGGTGGCCCAGGGTAAGAGCACATGTAAAGGTCCATGTACTAAATGGTTAGGAAGCGCTGGTATCTTAGTGGCAAGAAACTACACTGCAATTCTGAAGACATATGGTTCGAATCCAGCAGCTGCTCCACAAGAGAATATGCAATCTCCTCACATGTGATTACCTGTCTCCGAAAACCAGCTATGGGTTGGTTCTGACTCTATAATATGTAGCAACAACAACAACTATATGGTTAAATTATTTAAACACCGTAATTCAACTAATTCAAGCCTAGTGGATAAGGAGTTATACTGCCAACCCAAAGGCAGGCAGTTCAAATGCACCAGCTGCTCCACAGGAGAAAGATTGGCAATATCTTCTCATACATTAAAGCCTTTGAAAATCCATCAGGGTATCAGTTACGAGTTGGTTCCAACTCACTGGAAAACAACAATAATTCAGTAACCAGTCCCCAATTTTTACTCATGGTGACCCCATGAGTGTAAAATTACGGTGGGTGTTTTTTCTTTCCTAAACTTTTTATTCCCATTCTGGCTGACTCTGAGAAGAATGGGAATCCCAGAACTCTTGATCGTTCTAATGCGAAACTTATACTTGAACCAGGAGGCACTCGTCAGAACAGAGCAAGGGAACACTGCATGGTTCAAAATTGGGAAGGGCATACGCCAGGGATGCATCCTATCTCCATACCTTTTCAACCTATATGCAGAACAGATTATCCGGGAGGCTGGGCTCTATGAGGAGAAATGTGGGGTCAGGATTGGTGGACGATTTATCAACAATCTGCGTTATGCGGATGACACAACCCTGTTTGCTGAAACTGAGGAGGACCTGAAGCACCTGCTGCAGAGTGTCAAGGACTGCAGCCTGCAATATGGATTGAGGCTCAATGTCAAGAAGACAAAGATTCTCACCACTGGACCAATTGGCAGCATCAGGATGGATGGTGAAGAGATTGAGATTGTAGACAGCTTTAGTTTGCTTGGCTACATAGTCAACAGTCTTGGCACCAGCAGCCAGGAAATTAAAAGGTGCACTGCCATGGGAAAGTCTGCTGTTAGGGACCTCTCCAAAGTGCTGAAGAGCAGTGGTGTCTCTCTGGAGACTAAGGTGCGTCTGATACAGGCCATAGTCTTCGCAATCACCTGTTATGCATCAGAGAGTTGGACAATGACCAAGGAGGATAGAAGGAGAACTGATGCCTTTGAGCTGTGGTGCTGGAGAAGAGTACTGAGAATACCATGGACTGCTAGGAAAACAAATAGATTTGTCCTGGAGAGGGTTAAACTAGGTGGCTCCTTGGAGGCAAGGATTCTGAGGCTCCATCTAACTTACTTCAGACATGTAGTGAGGAGAGACCAGTCATTGGAGAGGGACATCATGCTTGGGAGGGTGGAGGGACGGCGCAGGAGAGGAAGGCCCTCTATGAGGTGGATTGATTCAGTGACTGGGATAATTGGGATGGGAGTGTCAGAGACAGTGTGATTGGCACAGGACAGAGCGGAGTTTAGGGCTGTTGTACATAGGGTCGCTATGAGTCGCAGGCGACTCGACGGCACATAACAACAACAACAACAAACTTTTTATTATGTATTGAGTAAAGATTTAAGGAACAGATCAGTTTTCCACTCAATAATCCCATGAACATTTTAGGCCCAAGTTCACAGAGCAAATTTTTCGTTTCCATTCAACAATTCACACACATCTTCTTTCTTAACACTGAATGCAGCCCCTTCATTGCAGCATCACTCATCTCTCTTTTGCCTTGTTACTTGGTTCTATTCTTCTTACTTTCCTAACCCTTCCTACTTTTAATTTAATTCTTGGGCAACTAGTATCCTTTTGCTCTCACAGGATGGATTATTCTAATGAGTTCTTATCCCCTTAGGGTTGTTGTGAACAACTCTCACAGATCTGTCTACTTCTTAGCTAGGGAGCTCTGGTGCCCTAGACTGGAAGGAGTTGTGGTGGCTTCAAGGGACAAAGATGAGCAGTCCCTTCATGTGAATTACAGCCTCTGAAACCCAGAGGGTCAGCTATGTGTTGGTTACAATTTGGTAGCAATGATATTGCTTGGCTGGAAACTGAGTCACAGGGGCAAGCTCGATTCCAGGCTGGATGACTAATGAGCTTTTACCCAGAAGGGTTTTAGTGGCTGGTTTTTCAGGAGTAGATCACCAGGCCTTTCTACTGGGGCACTTCATATCGACTGGAACTGCTAACCTTTCAATTAGCAGCCTAGTGCATTACCATTTACATCACCCAGGTACTCATATAACTTATCATATTTTCTATCTTAAAATCGTCATATACAAACCTTCACAACAACAATCTGAGAAGTAGGTTTCCATTTATAATCCTCTTTTTTTTTTTTCAGGCTGGAAACCAAGCTTGTCAGTTTTGGGGTTTTTTTTTTTTGGTTTGGTGTTGTTTTTTTTTTAATTGAGATTTTAATGAAAGATTAACTTGGATTTCCAGTCATTCATTGTTGCACATTTTCCTCCCTGCCCACCCCTCCCTTCCCGTTAATTTTTCTCCTTAAAAAGAAAAAAAAATCCTTCATTGTTATATAATTCCCCTCCCCACCCCCTGTCCACTTTACTATACAGCTCCTACCCTGGACTCTTGTCATACAAACAAGACCCAATCATATACTCCCCTTTAAACAGTTCTCTCCTGCATCTGTTTCAATGCAGTGTACGTTATTTATCTCCTCTTTTCCTAGATTCCCCACAAACCTATGTCAGTCCTGCTTTATCACAGTGGCATTATGAATATCTGTCCTTTGGTAACTGAGATATTTCACTCAACATAATGTCTTCCAGGGTCACCCATTTTGTATAATATTTCATGAGTTCTTTGTAAATTTTCTGACTTTTTAAAAAAAAAATTATTATTTTTTGTGTGTGTGTACCATCAAATCATATCTGAATGATACAGGAGGAGATTGTCCCTCCTTCTAAAGCAGAGAATCTGGTGGATTTGAACCATGCACCTCTGGAATTGCAGAACAGCTTCTTTCCACTAGGCCACCAGAGCTCCCTAATCCGCTGACTTCTTAAGAGTCTCAAACTAGAATGTGGTAGTCCGAGAAGGACTAACCCTCAGCCAAAGGCCTGTGTGATGAGGCTTCAAATGTATGGCTATGGGTAATGTTGCCTGTACACCCATGTTCAGCGTTGCAAAGGGCTTCAACCTGGGCTTAGAAGAATACACACCAGAGCATGAGTCCCTTGACCTCCAGAAAAGACGCCCACACAGGCCCTGGAAGTAGATTAAGGGCAAAAGATTCTGTGTGCCTTAAGTATTGAGTAGCAGGGTAGGATGATGCTCCAGAGCTGGATAGGTGCATCCACTCAGCCCTGTAGCTTCCTTACTCAGGGGGAAGGAAGGAGTGCCAGAATAGGGTCCTCTAACAGGCAGAGACCAAGGCAGGGACCCTCTTGCCCAGGTCTAATGGCAGAATTGCCTCAAAGAGTTCCCAAAAGTACTCATTAAGCACTTTTTGAAGAAACAGATGACAAAGAGCAAGCTTACATTACTTGTTTTTAGTATCACCTTACCCAGCTTTACTCTCCAGGGCTTAGATTCCCTTCTGGTCATCTCATTCTCTTCAGCACGAGTTGGAAGGGTATGAGAGTGTGGTGTGAAATAAACCAAAAATCTGAGTTTCTCTTACATAAGAAAAACTTTTCTAAGTCTCCCAAAACTATTCCAGTGATCTGCTTTTCACAGCCTGAAGAATGCATGGGTTCAAAACGGCCTGCAGAGTCACCTGGCTGCCAGAATACCCTACAATAAGAAGGGGCTATTCCTACTGAGATGCAGCACCTGAACAGAGCCAGAGACCAACTTCCAGAGTGGGTCTAGGGAACTGTGTTACCACTGTCAACAAAGGCAGTCAGACAAACACGGCCAGGTCAAAACAACATGTTCAGGCTTTCTCCACTTACCTGGACTGTGCAAGACTGCAGCAGGGCTCGGCCATCTGCACCTGGTATCCAGGCTACACTAGCATTACTGCTGGAGAGCTTCGTCACTGTGATGTTGGAAGGGGCTGCAGGCAATACTGTGGACAAGGACCTAGAATGAGTGCCATAGATAGCCCAGTGCCCAGTAAAGACATGAAAAAAAGAACCTGGAGGCATGGGAATCAAGCCTTGAGTCCCTCTCTGTGGTCTATGGTACCTCCAACCTAAAGATTCCTACTTAGGCCCATGAACCACAAAGATACAAAAGCAAGCAACTAGTAGTGGGACAGTTAGTTGCTCATGCCTAAGTTCCTTTTCCTGTGGGAAAAGGTCACTGCTTCCTGAACCAGAGGCCCTTCTTGAGTAGGGAAAAGGATAAGATACTAGGGGTGTAGGGAGGGGAAGACCTCAACCTTGGAAGATACAGCCAAGAGACAGACAGCCCCTGACGCCACAGCCCAGCTCCTCCTACACTGGGCTCCCTTCTGCACCCTGTACACACTAGTCCTTCAGGTCTCCCCTGTCAGCCTTCTTAACCTTGTTACCCCCACCCCACTTGTCTCCACAAGGTGTGGCAGAGGAACAGCTGGGCAGGAACCCTGACCAGCTTCTGCTAGCTGCCTCTCTCCCTCCTATCTTCCCAAGGACTCTGTTGTGATGTCAGGTTTCTATTCTCATCTCAGCCATGGCAGGGTCTCAGGTGTTCCCAATAGGAATGTGAGACATGCCAATTAACCCCCAATCCTCAGGATCCAGCGGGACCAAGAGCAATCCTATATCCTCCACCCACTGCTAGACTTCCTCCCTCCCAGCGCAGTCCTCCTACCTTGAAGTTGAACAGTGGCTGGGCGGGAGGAGGCCAGGCCTTTTAGGTTGTGAGCTTCGCAGGAGAACACAGTGCTCTGAGTCACCCCTGGGGACAGAAAACTTTTTCAGTGCCCAGTTCCCCTCACCCAGGCAGGGTTTGGGAAGTTACTCAAGTTTAATTCCTAAATGAATGCTAGAAGTCTCTCTGGTCAAAGAAAGGGGCTAGAAATGGGAGCTTGGTAGAAAAAAAAACACCAGGGACTTTGGAACCTTATGGATTTGATGTAAATCTCACATCTGTGACTGTTTTCTCATCTCTCACACGGAAGAATTGTGATTATCAAATGATGTGACGTATGTAAAGTGTTACAGACCGAGGGTCCCAAAGAATGAAATAATTTTATAATTATTAATTATGAGACAGACTACCAGGAATGATATAGAACAGAGAGTGTGAAAAACAGGGGGCCAACAGTTCCCATGACTGAAGGCCCAAGCCATGCTTCTCTGAGTATTTATTTAGAATCATAAGGAAGGTAAAAAACACAAGGAAGTACAAAACAAAAACAAAGGATAATGGTGAAGTCTTTTACATATACGGCCAAGTTCCTCTTTATACTAATCTCAAGAGGGAGGGATTCATTTGATACAAACTAAGAACAAGGTTGACGCCTAGGGAACGCCCCAGTGCCACAAGGTGACCTTCAGCTTGTATTAAGCTTCCCTCATTTCCCGATACAGCATTTGGTATTATTAAATTTGATATTCGGCTTCCCTCAGTAATGTGTATGCAAGCACTTGAGAAATGTTCCCCCTCCTGCAGACAGCACTAAATTGCCTCCCTTTTCTGGTCACTCCTTTACTGCACATTCCACAGTGCTTCTCTGTTGGCTCTGTGCCCTTTCATTGTTGTCTGTGCCGCTTCTTTGCCTAGCAATAGCTTGCCATTCCTTATTCTTGTCTTGTCTCCCCAATTATAGCCAATTCCTTAGTGGTAGGGGAACAATGGCTTCCACTTCCTTTGTATCTCGTTGCTCCCCTGTGGTGCCTAGCTCAGTGTGGTGTGCAGAGTAGGAGTTCAGTGAGTGCTTATTATCAAGCTGGCTGCCTGAGTGTCCTAACCACAGCCACGCACATCTGGAGGGAACCAAACCCAACCTCCTCCCCAATCTGTTTCAACCCAGTGCTTCCGGAACAAAATTTGTCCTTGCTTCCCATAGTCCACCTCTTCTCAAGATTCCTATTCATGCAAGAGAACTTGACAGATTAGAGCTCCTTCCCTCCCACCTTTCAGTGCCAGAGATTAAGTTCAGACTCCCATCTTTCTCGCCTGGCTCAAGCCTCAACCAGAAACAATGAACTCTATCTCATGTTTAGGTGAGCCTCATAAGTATGTGTCCAAGTGTCTCCAGGTTCAGGTAGATGTTACAGGCACAACTGTTAAGGTACGGGAAGATTCAGTTGTTTGGAAAAATGTTTGCAGGTTTCCGGGAAAGGGCCATTAGAGGAAGATGCCTCTGTTTCTTTGCACTGGCCTTGCCCCCATTTCCCTGTCTGCAGCCTAAAAGTCTTGGAGACTGAAGACACTCCTCCTAACTCTGTGTGGGTTGGTTTACAGCTCTCTCCCGTGGGAGGGGTGGGAACCAGTCGTGCAAGACCTAGACTTCTGCAAAGCAGGGAAAGGTCCCAGCACCCTTCCAAAGCACACACAACAGGAACATACTAATCAGCCCACCTAGCCAGCCTAGCACACCTTACTAATGAGCTCAGGGATGGTACAGCTCACATCCCTAGGAACGGGGATTCACTCTGGACACTCAGAACAGCAAACTCAGAGATTCAAGCCAATAAGAACTCTGCCGGCCTCACTGCCCCCAAGGACCCAGCTCATGCCTTGTCCAAAGCCCCTTCTTAGGCTGCTCACCTGTAACATTTAAAATGGAGGGAGAGGGATCAGGTCCCCCAACCTTTGTGCCCCCTCTCCACCAGATAATGGTAACAGGTTCAGGAGGACCCACAGCTTCACAAAACAGTTGGAAAGGGGCATTAGGTGGCACAGCCAGATCTTTCGGCTCCACAGTGAAAAATGGCACACCTAGGGAGAGAAGGAGGGGATGGATCGAGAGTGAATGCCACCTTCGGTCTCCTGACTGCCAAACAAGTTAGCTTCCACTTGAAACAGTCTACGCAGAAAAAAAAAAAAAGAAACAGTCTACGCAGAAGATCCCAAGCAGGTCCCTTCGGATTAGGCCAACTGCAGAGTAGGCATCTAGCTTCCTGGGGACGGGGGCTTCCTTTCTTCAGCCCCCTTAAGCATGACAGATTCTGCTAACAGCTCCCACACTCCCTTCCCAGACCGGCTGTGACAGCCCTTCTCAGAATAAGGGAGGAGATTGGGGGTGGGGAGCTGCAAGCTGGGGGAGGGGCAAGAAGGAAGGGGGAGTGGGCGGGAGCTTAAGCAGAGTTCTGCTAGCAGGCCCTAGCTCCCCTTCAGGGTCCTTTGTTACTTTCTTAGTCACTTTGTTTTCCTAGGCTGAACAGCACTGAGCTTCAAGCTCCCACAGCTGCAAGCCTTCTTCCCCTCCCCCAGCCATCCTCTTCGGACCAGGCCACTTAATAGAACAGGGTCCAAATGGATGATTAGGGCTTGTTGCTTCGATGACTGAAGGAGATTACAACCATAGGTTCTAGACTCTAGTTGCCACCTTGGCTCTCAGATATGCCACGAGGGACCTGGAGTCTGGTGCAAAGGCAGTCCAGCCCCAGACTGTAGTCAGCAGCCTAGTTTCCACTGAGCTATCCTTTCCAGAGGTATGTCGCTAGCAGACTGCACCTGCTCTTGGTCAACATACCCACGTGGCTCTGCCTCCTCACCTTCTACAGTGAGCCACACTGGCTGGGAGATCTGGATTTCTTCCCCATCCTCCACCTGGCACCAGTACCGGCCCGCATCCGAGCGCTCCACTGATTTCAAGCTGTGGAAAGAGGACACCTGGCTCACCTCTCAAAGTCAAGGGGATAGCTCTGCTGGACAGACTAATTTATTCTGGCCCCACTACTAGAAGATTCCACAGGTTGCCAAATTCAAATAAATAAATAAGTAAACTTTCAGACCTCTGGGTATCAGCACAATTCCTCCCAACTCCCACACCCTAGGAAAAAATACAGTCACACCTTCCCACAGAGTCCTGCACCTGAGGAAGCCGATCCAGTGCTGCTCGCTGACTGGGATGTACACTTGGTCCATGCTCTGGACCACAGCCCCATCCTTCACCCACTGTATCTCCGGCTCCTCCATCCCTTCCACGCTACAGTTGAGTTTCACCATCTGCCCCTGTGACACTGTCAGCTTCACCGGGGCACCTATGAGCTTCAGGCCTGAAGGGTGGGAAGCAGAACATGTCAGCTTGCTCGAGAGGAACTTTGTATCTGGGAATACCTCCCATTCCGCGCCCCCGCCCCGAATCTTTCTTCTGTGTCAGAGGGCTCATTCTCAGTCAATGGCCAAACAGGCGAGGACAGTGTGAGAGAGAAGGTGGCCTGGATTTAGGCTAGCTAAGGGAGCCCTACAAGCCCTCCTGTCACTATTTTTGTCAACACCGAGTCCCCCAGCTCTATGGTAATGCCTTCCCTCATAGACAATGCAAGTTCACCCCCAGCTACCAAAAAGAAGACAAACTAGGCTGCAGAAGTCTGGACTGGTCCCAGCCATGAAGTCAGGCTGAAACAGTAGGGCTCTCTCACCCTGCTGGGGCGGGCACTGCCCTGAGAATGATTGCTGCATCTAATCAGTGCAACAGGCTGCCAGTTCTCTACCCAAGGTGCCAGCCCAGATCCCACACTGTTGCCTGCACCCCCTGCACCCTACCCCGCCAAAAGAAGGCAGGCTGAGGAAGGGAAGGAGGGGGTGCTTCCCTGAAGCAGAGAACATATGGCTCCACAACCACGTCAGATCAAACACATGGCAGCCTTCCTGGCAGCAGCCTGCTCTATTAATACCTGAATGTGTGCAGGGGCGGGTGCTAAGAAGGTGGGAGGCAGGAGGAAGGGGCCCTGAACTGAGCAGGAAGCCCAAGACCCCTGAGCCACTGCCAGTCACATTAGCAAGGGCTATAGAGAGGGTCTAGGACTCCACCTTCTACATATATACACACATCTCTACCTCTTCTGGTATCTTTTTATGCAGACATGGACAGGTAAAAGTATCAGCATAGCTGAAATCTTATCCAGCTTCTTCCAGTCTTATGCTGTGTGACTACAAGTAAATTTCTGGATTCTCTGAGCCTCAGATACATGTATTTCTGCTTGTAGATACTTGACACCTTCTTTCTCTTCCTTTTGCTCCCCATAGGTGGATAGGCAAGGAATACTGTTTGAAGAAAGGTGCCTGGTCCGTGGCTGTGCTGGCCTTTCCCTACTCCTGTCACTTACTGGGGAACAGTCACAGGACAAGTATGGGGGAGAGAGAGATACATATACAAACATGCAGCCGTCCCAGGGGTGGGCAGTGTGAAGTTGGGGAGCCAGGGTACCGTATGGAGCTGTATGTAACAGTAAGCCTCAGTGGCCATGGAGAAACACAAGCCCCAGTTCATCGTCTCCCAATATTCCAGCCACCAGGAAGCTCTAGGTGGGCACAGAGACCAGAGTATGTCCAAGTAGGTGTTATTTAGTAACTGGGCACTCTCATGGTGCCTGCGCCTCATCGGTGTGGAGATGCCCCTCGGGTGCACGGCCCCTGTCCCTGTGGCTTCAGAGTGGGACCTCTGTGTGTGGAGCAGGCAGAGCGGGGTCCCCAGGAACTGGCGAGGCAGAGCACACAGAACTCAGGATCAGCGAGGCGGGAAAATACAGTCCCTACCCCCTAGCTGACTACACAGCCCATACCCCCACTTCGCCTTCCACCCCTCCGGATGAGCCCGGACGCGAGAAAGTTGGGGGTGGGGGCCCCATCCGAGACCTGGCAGCGAACACACCGCCGAGCCCGGTTCCCCTGCCACCACGCCTCGGCCTTCCCAGCTTCAGTAACTGCACTCGCCCAGGCCCGGGTCTCCGCCGGCAGCCGCGCCCGCGCTCCGACCCCCGGCCGCGCCCCTCCGCAGTGCCCCGCTCCTCGCCGCCCCCGAGCCAGACCCTACCTGCGGCGGCGGGCTCCGGGAGAAGCAGAGCGGCCAGACCCGCCAGCAGCAGCGGCGGCAGCGGCGGGAGCCCCGGCCGCCCCATGCTCCGCCTCAGCGCCATCGGCGGCGACGCCGCACCATGCCGGGCCGGGCCCGCGAGCGAGGAGGGAGAGGGGAGGAGAGACGCGGGAGGCGGGAGGAGGGGCGGGAGCCGGCCTGGGGGCGGTGCTGGGGCGGGCACCGCCGAGCCCCGCGCCCGCTCGCCGTGGCAGCTGCCGCCGTCAGCAGCACGGGGTCGCCGGGGCCGCTGCCGGGCCACCGCGCTCCTTCCTCAGGCGCCGCCGCCGCCGCCGCTGATTCATGTTCTTCTCAGAGCCGCCGCCTCCTCCCGGCCCGCCCGCAGCCCGTACCGCCCCCCCGCGGAGTCCGGGGCCAGTGCGCCCCGGACGCCATCCTGGCCTCCTCCGGACGGACCTCCGGCCCCACCTGCAGACCGCCCAGTCCCGCCAGCACCCGGAGGACCTGGCTCTGTCCCCCCAGAAGGACGCCCCAGCCACGCCCCTCAATATCCTAAATACAGCCCAGCATCTTTTCAAACCCACTCTCCAGATTCTTCCTTCAGAAGCTTGCTGCATGCCTCCACCATACCAACTTTATCCAGACTTTGATCCCAAAGCCCAGATCTCTTCTCTAAGGATAGAAGGCACCTCAGACCCCACTATCACCAAATACTCAGTCATCGGTTTCTCTCCCCAAACTGCTGTGACTCAGGCCTCTCTCCTACGGGATGCTCTCACTAATCTTTGCTCCAGATTACCCATATTTGTGCTCAACCACTCGCCTTTACCTCCAAGACACCTTCCTACCAAAATCGCATCATTTTGTCCATTGCTGTGCATCGTGCTTTTCACCTTGGGACTGGGCGTGGATTTTCCAAGACCTAGACAGGTCCTCGGTTTGTGTTCATTTTCCTTCTACACTACATAAATTACATATTTTTAGGGACTATCGTTCTTCTTAGTTGATTCCCCTATTTCTGCCTCCCACTCCTTGGGAAATGGTATGAAAGTTGCCTTATCATGTCCAATGAAATATCAACTGTTATTAGTAGACCACTGTGTACACAGTTGGCACCCTATAAACAAATTTGCAGATGAGTGTGGAACTAAGAAATAAGTGCCTCTGGACTTGGCCTGCCCTACAACTAGTAATCACATGAGTAGTTGTGCCCACAGATAACCTGCCAGGCAGAGACAGAGCTGGTTCCAATTCCTGCCTACCCAGTCATTCTCTCCCCTTGTCTTTGTATTTGCTTTTACCTATCCCTGAAAGCCCACCACTGCAGGCCCTTCCACTTGGGTGGAGAAAAAAGACCAGCCACTCAATCCCTTGTTGCTACAAGCTCACTGAATCTTTCCAGGGATTCTCCTTCTGAGAACAAGGGGCTTGCTCCTTTCTCCACTTGGCCCTGTCAGTGCTTGTTTATTAATTATATTAAAGATAACAACAACAGTGCTGGCAGCAACCTTAGATACAGCTGGGGGCGCCCCCAGGCGGCAGCATTGGAAAGATCTCCATAAATATACTGTCAGGGTTGAATGGCAGAGACCTGAAGTTTCATTTTAGCTGAGTGCTCTGCCAGTTTTCTTGGGCATTGTGGGTCAGTTCTTGGACTTTTTTTTCCTCCCAAAATCTACAGCTTCTGAGCTGGGACAGAGTTGGATGAGGATAACAATCTAGAGCTGAAGCCAGATTCACTGAGACCTCAGTTCCTGTTGCAATGTGATTACTACAGCCCTGCTACTTAGGCACTTGTCATTTCTCAAGGCCTTCTCTCCCACTTCTCTCTGGAGAGAACGCCAAGTTTTCAGGGAAAGCTGACTGACAATCCAACAACTCCTCTTAGAGGATGTTGAACCCAGAGACCAAACCCAGCCTTCTCATTCCCTTCCCACCATTTCCCTGGGCTTAGAATGGGAGTAACATCCCAAAGATGAGTCTTTGGCACCATCTAAAATAGATTTCCTGGACATGTTATAAATGTCACTGAATTCTCCACTGAAACCTTGATAAATTTTCTATCTAGTTTTAGGCTTAAGACTCATCATTACCTCATCATTACGGCTTAGCATCTATGTAGCAAGAAGCCCTCTGCCCTTGTCTTTGAATCTCATTATTTTAGTATCTTCACTTGGGTAGAATTCTGTGGTTTTGAGCCTTCAATGTGAGGTCCTGATCTTTTAATTTCTCAGATCCTAAAGAGAATGATTGTCCTACCAAAATTGCACAACCCAACTTCTTTGCCTCGATCATCCGTCGTTCTCTGTGCACAGTGTACAAATGTGCTTCTAAGGGTATGTGAGCAGGTGCGATTTTGTGGAAGAGGTGTGTAGGTGGGTGAGAGGGTGTGCATTATGAATTATGAGGGAGGGTGTACATTTGTGCAAACTCTAAATGTGACTGAAGTTTTGTGGGTGGATAAGGAGAAAGAGTGTGTGTATGTGTCTGACTGGGGAAGTTGGCTGCCTGTGCAAATACATGCTTGCAAAATTTCCCTCTCTTTCATAAATGCATTGCTTGGAAGGAAACTAATCAAATAAACAGGAAATGTATTTGGCCAAATGTTGGAGCAGCTGTCCCAGGAGTTACTGTCCTCAGAACAGAGCCAGAGTCAGTTCTGATCAATCCCAGGGGAGCAAGAAGAGACCTCAGGGTGGGAGGAGAGCAGGGTCAGAGGAAGGACCAGTAGCAGTTGCTTATTTATAGATAGCTTAGGTTGGACTCTGACATTCCTTAACCTGTTGAAATATGTATCTGCCCATTCTGGCCAAGGAAGACATCAAAGATCCAGACATGAAAATGAGGAACTTGAAGAAAACTCTTATTTCAACTTCCATCCATCTCAGGAAGCACCTACTTAAAATTTTTCAGAGTTAAAGTATCCTTCACAGTCATTGGGTAGCAGGGAGTCTTTGTGGATCCTTCTTTGTTGGCCATACAATTGTGGAAGAAACTGGATCATTTCTATAATTCCTCACAGACTAGACTTGATTAATGGTATCTTTGTGTTGTCATTTAGCAGATTCCTTTAACACCTATATAGCCCATGGACTGGTAGTTAGGCAAAGGGACCCTAATGGCACCGTAGTTAAACATTAGCCTGTTAAGGAAAGCAGTTTTAACTCCCAAACTACACCACTGGAGAAAGATATGGCAGCCAAGGAAACCTTACAGAGCAGTTCTACTCTATCCTTTAGGGTCACTATGAGTTAGATCCACAATTAACATCCAGGGTAACAGTAGCCAAGAAAACAAAAGATGTGTTGCATTAGGAGAATCTGCTGTCAAGGACCTCTTCAAAGTGCTGAAGAGTAACAATGTCTGTTTTAAGAGTAAGTGCACTTGATACAAGCCATTTCATTTTTTTTGGTGGTTTTTTTATTATTATTAAATTTTATTAGTTTTAATAAACATTTACAGAGATTTGGGGTTTTCATTCATTCATTGTTGCACTGAAGCCATTTCATTTTTAACTACTTCTTATGCATCTGAAAGTTAGACAAGAATAACAGAAGAATTGATGCTTTTGAATTCTGATATTGGTGAAGAGTACTGAATATGGCCACAGAGTTCAGAAAAACAGTGTGTCTTGGAAGCCAACAGAGCGCTCTTTAGATGCAAAGATGATAAAACTTCATTTCATATATTTTGGGTATATTGTCAGAAGAAGCTAATCCTTGAAAAAAAGAAATCTTGCTGGGAAAGGTAGAGGGTCAAATTAAGACTGAAAGATCCCCCCAACAAGATGAATTGACAAGATGACTGTAACAATGGGCTTGAGCATGTCAGACATTGTGAGGATGGAAAGGACAGTGCAAGGATCAGATCTGTACATACGGTCCTAGACATGAGTCATACGAAATGAGTCATAGACATCTAGAGGGTACATAACAACAATAACATACGTCAGAACCAACTTGTTTATGTTGTTATTGTTGTTACGTGCAAAGGAGTCAGAACCAACTCCTAGATGACCCTCAAAGGCTATAAATTGCAATGGAAGAAATTATCTGTCTTCCCCTTACAGCAGCTGGTGGATTCAAACTGCCTGCCTTTGGGTTGGCAGCGCAACACCTAATGCAACTAGGCCACCAAAGCTTCCAACTTGCCTATAGCCATTATTTAATTGTTACTGTTGTTAGATGTCATCAAATCTATTACAAACCATAGTGACCCTATGAATGACAGATCTGAATCCTACCCTATCCTGGAACACCTCTGCCACACTGGAACCCATCGTTATGATCGCTATGCTAATCCATCTCATTAAGAATCTTCCCCTCCTTTGCTAACCCTCCATTTTCCCCAGTGCCTGATACAAGCCATGGTCTTTTCAATTACTTTCTATGCATCAGAGAGCTGGGCAATGACTAGGGATGATAAAAGAATTGATGCCTTTGAGCTGTGGTGTTGGAGAAGAGTATTGAATATACTGTGAACTGCTATGAAAACAAACAAGTTTGTCCTAGAGAGGGTTAAACCAGACTGCTCCTTGGAGGCAAGGATTCTGAAGCTTCATCTGACATACTTTGGACATGTTGCAAGGAGGAACCAGTCCTTGGAGAGGGATGTCATGCTTGGGAGGGTGGAGGGACAGCGCAGGAGAGGAAGGCCCTCTATGAGGTAGATTGATTCAGTACCTGGGGCAATGGGGTAGGTGTGTTGGAGACAGTGAGATTGGCACAGGATAGAGCAGGGTTTAGGGCTGTTGTACACAGGGTTGCTATGAGTCGCAGGCAACTTGACAGCATATAATAACAACAACAACAATAGCCTTTTGCAAGGACTGGCTCCTCCTAATAGCATGCCTAAAGAATATGAAACAGCTTCTTCTTCTCCTCCGAGAAAGCACCAAAAGGCCATTGATGCCAATGCAGCAGGAGGGCCTGGAGGCCCAGAGGGCCCTGGGAGGGGAGCCCGAGGAGATTTCCGCCTGATGCTCTGGGTAGCAGTCTACAGTGTGGGGGCCGAGCCGTGGACGGGGCCGTGGGAGGGTCCGTGGAGCTCTAGAAGGCAAAGCCAAGGACAAAGAGTGGCTCCCCATCACCAAACTGGGCCATCTGGTCAAAGATATGAAGATCAAATCCTTGGAGGAGATTTATCTCTGACTGCCCATTAGGGAGTCTGAGATCATTGACTTTTTTCCTGGGGATGTCCCTCAAGGATGAGGTCTTAAAAATCATGCCTGTGTAGAGACAGACACATGCTGGCCAGCGGACCAGGTTCAAGGCCTTTTCGCCATTGGAGACTAGAATGGCCATGTTGGTTTGGGCATCAAGTGCTCCAAGGAGGTGACTACCATCCGTGGGGCCATTATCCTAACCAAGCTCTCCATCATCCCTATGCGGCACGGCTACTGGGGGAACAAGATTGGCAAGCCTCACACCGTTCCCTGCAAAGTGACCGGTTGCTGTGGCTCTGTGTTGGTGCCATCTGATCCCTGCACCCCGAGGCACTGGAATCATCTTGGCCCCTGTGCCTAAGAAGCTGCTGCTGCTGCTGCTGGCTGCAATTGATGACTGCTACACCTCAGCCAGGGATGCACAGCTACTCTGGGCAACTTTGCCAAGGCCACCTTTGATGCCATCTCCAAGACTTAGAGCTACTTGACCTTAGATCTCTGGAAAGAGACTGTGTTCACCAAGTCTCCCTACCAGGAATTCACAGACCATCTTGTAAAGACTCACATCAGAGTCTCCATGCTCCAGCTGTGGCTATCACATAGTGCATCTTGTATAACAAATAAAGTGAATCAATTTTTTAAAAAAATAATATGAAACAAAGTTTCATCATCCTTCCACCTAAGGAGCTGCACCTTCTCCAAGACATATTCGTTTGTTCTTCTGGAAGTCTATAAATACTCTTCTCCAGTACCACAAACCACAAGCATCAATTCTTCTGTCATCTTTATTCATTATCCAACTCTCAGATGCAAAGTAAATAATTTTTTAATTAGGGATTGTAAGTAGCAATTTTCTACCATTCTATCAGCATTTTTCACACTCTATTCAGTCTACAATATCTCTTTTTTATTCTTGTTGTTTTTATGTGCCATCAAGTTGCTTGCAACTCATAGCGACCCTATGTACAACAGACCTAAACCCTGCTCTATCCTGTGCCAATCTCACTGCCTCTGACACACTCATCCCGATTACCCCAGTCACTGAATCAATCTACTTCATGGAAGGTCTTCCCCTCCTGTGCTGTCCCTCCACCCTCCCAAGGATGATGTCCCTCTCCAAGGACCGGTCTCTCCTTACAACATGTCCAAAGTATGTGAGACGAAGCCCCAGAATCCTTGCCTCCAAGGAGTAGCCCAATTTAACCCTCTCAAGGATGAATCTGTTTGTTTTCTTGGCAGTCCATGGCACTAGCCAAATGAAAAAAAAATATTTTGGACCCCAAAGTGGGGTAAGTCCTTGAAGCTAAAATTTACTGTGATGATTGAGACCAGGAGAACTTGAGGGGACCATAGGGCTGCTAGAGCCCTGAACTAGGAGCATCGCTTGGAAATGTGTTAGACACACACACAAAAAATTATTGGATTCCCCATCACATTAATAAAACAAAGAACAAGAACAAGAACCACAGGATCATCTTAACTGATGCAGAAAAGACTTTTGACAAAAATCCAACATCCTTTTCTCGTTAGAAAGCTCAACTAAATAGAACTACACAGACATTTCCTCAACATGCTTAATAAATATGGTAAACAAAAAAAAAAAAGCCCCGTATGTGTTAAATCAAGAGCATCCTTAATAGAATAGAAAAAGATTATAGATATTCCCCTTATAAACAGAGACCAGGCAGGGATGCCCAGGTTCACCATTCCTATTTACTGTACTGGAAGTCTGCGTGAAAAAATAAATAGTGATTGAGGTTGTTAACAAGAGAAGGAAGTAAGAGGCATCTAAATTGGCAAATGCAAAATTGTGCTCAAGCAAAACCTATATCTTGAGGGAAGCCGACTATCAAATTTAATAATAGTAGACCAAATGCTGTTTTGGGAAATGAGGGAAGCTTGACACAAACTGAAGGCCACCTTGTGGCAATGGGGCATTCGCTAGGAGTTAACATTGTTCTTAGTTTGTGTCAAATGAACCCCTCCTTCTTGAGATTAGCATAAAGAGGAACTTGGCCTTATCTGTAAAAGACTTCACCATTATCCTTTGTTTTTGCTTTGTACTTCCTTGTGATTTTACTTTTTTTATCTTATGATTCTAAATAAATACTCAGAGAAGCATGGCTTGAGGTCTTCAGTCGAGAACTGCTGACCCCCTGTTTTATGCTCTCTGCTCTATCTCATTCCTGGATGTTTGTCTCTTTATTAATAATTATAAAATTATTCTATTCTTTGGGACCCTCAGTCTGCAACAATATCTAGACCAGGAAGCTGTTGTCTGAACAGAGCAAGGGAACACTGCATGGTTTAAAATCAAGAAAGGAGTGTGTCAGGAATGTATCTTGTCTCCACACCTTTTCAATTATATGCAGAACAGAACAAATCACTCAGGAGGCTGGACTTAATGAAGAAGAATGTGGCATCAGGATTGGAGGAAGACTAATCAATAAACTGTGTTTTGCCGATGGCACAAGCTTGCCCCCAAAAACTGAAAAGGACTTGGAGTGTTTGCTGCAGAAGGTCAAGGACTGCAGTCTTCAACATGGATTGCATCTCAACATCAAAAAGGCAAAGAGTCTCATCTCTGGGCCACTTGGCAACGTATCATCAAATCGGATCCTACTGGCACAGGATGAGATTAACCTTCCTCTTACAGTGGAGCATATGGAGGATTTGAACAGTGTGCCTTTGGGATTGCAGTGCAACTTCTTGCCACTAGGCCACCAGAGCTCTCTCACAATCCACATTCTTGACACCAGCAGTCAGGAAATCAAACCATGAGTTGCTTTAGGAAAGTCTGTTGTCAAAGAACTCTCCAGAGTGCTACAGAGCAATAATGTCAGTCTAGAGACTAAGGTGCACCTGATCTAGGCCATGATCTTCTCAACTGCTTGCTATGCATCTGAGAGCTGGACAAGCAGTGAAAATGACTGAAAAAGAATTGATAACTTTGAGTTGTGATGCTGGAGAAGAGTACTGAACATATCATGGACTGCCATGAGAATGAACAGGTCTGTCCTAGAAAGAGTGAAACCAGGCTGCTCCTTGGAGGCAAGAATTTTGAAACTCCATATCTCATACTTCGGAGATGTAGCAGGGACCAACCAGTCTTTGAAGAAAGACATCATGCTTGGAATGATAGAGAGTCAGCACAGGAGAGGAAGATCCTGGATGAGATGGATTGACACAGTGACTATGACAATGGGGGCAGGTGTATTAAAGAAAGTGAAATTGTTCATAGGTTACTGTGAGTTGTAGTCAATTTGAAGGCACATAACAACAACAAATTGGAGGAGGTATAACTCTCTCTATTTGCAAATAATATGTTAATGTACCTAGAAAATATTAAATACTCAGCAAGAAAACTTTTGGACCAATTAAGCAAAGAGACAAGAGACAAGATTAACATATGAAAGTCACATAGATTTCTCAACAATAGCAAAGAGAACACAGAAAAGGTAATAAGAAAAAAAATAATACCAATTATATCAGAAGGCTGGACAATGACTAAGGATGATAGAAGGAAAACTGATGCCTTTGAGCTGTGGTAATGGAGAAGTGTATTGAATATACCATGGATCACTAGGAAAACAAACAGGTTCATCCTGGAGATGGTGAGACCAGGCTACTCCTTGGAGGCAAGAATTTTTGAAGCACTGTTTCACATACTTTGAATATGTAGCAGGAAGGGACCAGTCCTTGGAGAGGGACATCATGCTTGGTACCCAGGTGAAGGGACAGCACAAGAGAAGAAGACCCTCAATGAGATAAATTGACTCAATCACTAGAGTAATGGAGGCAGGTGTGTCAGAGATGGTAAGATTGGCTCAGGATAGAGCAGGGTTTAAAGTTGTGCATAGGGTCACTATGAGTCGCAGGTGACTCAACAGCACATAACAACAGCAATTACAATTGCCAACCACAGGATGAAATACTTAGAGACAAAGACACAAAAGTCCTATATAAAGAAACTACAAAACCCTACTACAAGAAAAAAAAAACCTAGATAAATAGAAGAATATACCATTTCATGAATAGGAAGATTCAATATGAAAATGACAATTTTATCAAAAGCAATTGACCAGTTCGATGCAAACCAATGACTTTCTTTAAGGAGATGGAAAGGGCAATTTTCAATTTTACCTGTAAAGGAAAGAGATCCAGAATAAACAAAGCACTACTTAAAAGAAAAACAAAATAGAAGGCATCATACTCCTTGATCTCAAAAATCTACCTCACAGCTACATTATCAGAACAGCATGGTACTGATATAGCAACAGACATATAGATAAATGCAATAGAATCAAGAACACAGAAGTCAATCCATTTACCCACGGTCAATGGATCAACTGATATTTGACAAGAAGATAAAAATCAGTTGTTGTTGTTGTTGTTGTTATGTTCCATTGAGTCGCCTGTGACTCATAGCGACTCTATGTACAACAGCCCTAAACCGTGCTCTATCCTGTGCCAGTCTCACTCTCTCTGACTAACCAACCACAATTACCCCAGTCACTGAATCAATCCACCTCATAAAGGGTCTTCCTCTTCTGTGCCGTCCCTCTACCCTCCCAAGTATAATGTGCCTCTCCAAGGATTGGTCCCTCCTTGAAAAATGTTCAAAGTATGTCAGATGAAGCTTCAGAACCCTTGCCTCCAAGGAGAAGCCTAGTTTAACTCTCTCTAGGATGAACCTGTTCATTTTCTTAGCAGTCCATGGTGTATTCTCAAAGGCATCAATTCTCATTTTATCATCCCTAGTCATTGTCCAGTTCTCTGATGCATAGCAAGTGATTGCAAAGACCATGGTCTGTATCAGGCCCATGTTAGTCTCCAGACTGACATCATTGCTCTTCAGTACTTTGGAGAGGTCCCTACCAGCAGACTTTCCCATCATAATACGTCTTTTAATTTCAGGGTTGCTGGTGCCAAGAGTGCCAAGAGTGTTGACTATGGAGCCAAGCAAACTAAAGCTGATAATAATCTCAATCTCTTCACCATCTATCATGATGCTGCCAATTGGCCCAGTGGTGAGGATCTTTGTTTTCTTGTTATTGAGCCTCAATCCATATTGAAGGCTGCAGTCTTTGACCTTCTGCAGCAAGCGCTTCAGGTCCTCCTCAGTTTCAGCAAGCAGGGTTGTGTCATCTGCATAACACAGATTGTTCATGGATCTTGCTCCAATCCTGATGCCACACTTCTGCTCATACAGCCCAACCTCCCAGGTAATCTGTTCTGCGTATAGATTGAAAGGTATGGAGATAGGACACATCCCCGGTGTACACCCTTCCCAATTTTGAACCATGAAGTGTTTCCTTGCTCTGTTCTGACCTCCCAGTTCAAGTATAGGTTTCGCATTAGCATAATCAAGTGTTCTTGGATTCCCATTCTTTTATTTTTTAAAATTTAACTTGATTTTAATTTATATGGCCATGACTGTTGACTATTTTATTGAACAGTATAAATCTATATATTTCCAAGATTAAAAAGTGTGTATGCTAGTCACTCACTGAAAATATATGGTTATAGTACCAATACATACACATTTATACATACATTCTAGACAAACACATCTAGGTCAGTGATGGTCTCCTGGCTTGTCTATAAATTTTCTATGTCAATTGGGATTCCCATTCTTCTCAGAGTCAGCTATAGTTTGTTGTGATCCACACAAACGCCTTTGCATAATCAATGAAACACAGATAGATATTCCTCTGGAACTCCCTGTTTTCAGCCAAGATCCATCTACCATTTGCTACAACATCCCTAGTACCACAACCCCTTCCAAACCCAGCCTGCAATCTGGCAGTTCTCTGTTGATGTGCTGCTCCAGTCATTTTTGGACGACATTCAGCAGAATCTTGCCTGCATGTGATATTAATGATATTGTTCGGCAATTTCCAAACTCTGTTGGATCACCTTTCTTTGGAATGGGAACAGACTCTTTAACAAATGGTGCTAGGGAGCTCTGGTGGCCTAGTGGCAGGAAACTACACTGTTATCCCAGAGATGTGAGGTTCAAATCCACCAGATGCTCTGCTGGAGAAGGAGAAACAATCTCCTCCTGTACCATTCAGATTTGATTTGATGGTGTTGTTGTTATTATGTGCCGTCAAGTCACTTGTGACACACCAATTCTATAGGACACATCACCTTCACTCGTGAAACATTACCACTAAACTTGAGAGACACTGGTCACAGCATAAGAAACTATCAGCAGCTGATGTGTTTTGAATCACAGAAGCCAAGAAAGCTTCAGATATAAGCTATAAGATCAAGGCCTAGACAATGGGAGATAGATGTTAAAGGGAGTGGGTAGAAGTGGATAGGTATCCTGGTGGATGTAGGAGCAGAGAAATAAGTGGGTAAAGACACTTGTGCCAAAGGCAGGGACTATACTAATGGTTAACTCCACAATAAGGGATATATCTTTCACTTTTCTGTAAAATGCTTGTCTGTAAGATACTTCTCTAAATCTGAACATTCAGATTAAGACAGACTAGGAAGAAGGATTGGCCATCCACTTCTGAAATAGCAGGCCTCTGAAAACCCTGTGTACAACAGAACATGTGCTCGCTTCGGCAGCACATATACTAAAATTGGAACAATACAGAGAAGATTAGCATGACCCCTGCGCAAGGATGACACGCAAATTCGTGAAGCATTAAAAAACAAACAAACAAAAAACCAGAACACACATAGAATAACAGGAAGGGCAACTGAGGTGGAGCCTTCAAGTATGGAAATATAAAGGAAAAGGAACAGTTTTAAGCAGACACTAGTGATTGGGACTTGGAATGTGAGAACCATAAATGTAGGAAAATTAGATATTGTTAAGGAAGAAATGGAACGCATAAATATTGACATACTTGGCATTGGTGAGATGAGATTGACCTGGCGTGGGGCATTTTGAGTCAGATAATCATATGATATATTACTCCGGAGATGAAAAGGTGAGGAAAAATGGAGCTGCTTTCATAGTTAAAAAAGTAATTTCTAGATCCATCTTGAAGTACAATATTGTGAGTGACAGGATAATATCCACATGTATACAAGGAAGTCCATTGAATACCACTATCATTCAGATATATGCACCAACAACCAGAATCAAAGAAGAGGAAATAGAAGATTTCTACCAACTTTTACAGTCAGAGATCGATCAAACATGCAATCGAGATGCATTGATAATAATGGGTGACTAGGATGCAAAAGTTGCGAACAGAGAAGAAGATTCAGTAGTTGGAAAACATGAACTCGGTAACAGAAATGGAGCTGGAGAATGAATTTTGCACTATGATTTAGTCGTTGTTTTTTAAGAGACAAAATGCAGGTTATATACATGGATTTCACCTGATGGTATGTATAGGAATCAGATGTATTACACCTCCGAAAAGAACTGCTGGAGAAGCTCAATATCAGCTGTGAAAACTAGGCCAGGAGCTGATTGTGGAACAGACCACCAACTACTCATATGCAAGTTCAAGCTGAAGCTGAGGAAAATTAAACCAAATCCACGGGAACCAAAATATGACTTTGAGTCTATCCCACCTAAATTTCAGAACCATCTCAGGAACAGGTTTGAGGTCTTGAACACTAATGAGCGAAGATTTGATGGTACATGCACAAAAAAATAATAAAATACATTTTAAAAAAATGGTGCTGGCAAAATTGGGCATCCATTTGCAGAAAATTGAAACATAATCCATACCTCACACCAAACATAGAAACCAACTCAGCATGGATCAGGAACCTAGGAGTAAAACCAAAAATTCTGAATATCATCAAAGGAAAATATAGAAAAAAGTTAGAAGCTCAAGTGTATGGAATGAATGGGCTTGAAAACAGCCAAAACTGCACAACCAGGAGAGGATAAAATCAAAGAATGGGACCTTCTAAAAATCAAATCATTGCGTTGATAAAAAATTTCTCCAACACAGTAGAAAGAAACCTCATAGACTAGGAAGAAAATATTCAGAAACAACATATCTGACAAGGGATTAATATATAAAATTTATAGAACACTCCAATACCTCAACAAGAAAAACAATCCAATTACAAAATGGGCAGAAGATATGAAAAGACTTTTCACCAAAGAAAAATATTCAAATGGCAAACACATGAAGAAATGCAAAAAATCTCTAGCTATTTTTTTAAAAATTTATTTTTATCGTCTCTGTGTGTGTGTGTGTGCGCGCACACACACCCCATTAAATCAGATTTGACTGGTACAGGAGGAGATTGTTCCTCCTTCTCCAGCAAAGCATCTGGTGGATTTTTTTTTAAACTTTATTATTTTTGTGTGAGTGTACCTTGCAAATCAGATCTGACTGGTACAGGAGGAGATTGTCCCTCCTTCCCCGGCAGAGCATCTGGTGGATTTGAACCGTGAGCCTCTGGGATTGTAGTTGCAGCTCCTTGCCACTAGGCCACCAGCGCTCCCCTAATCTCTAGCTATTGTTGTTGTCATCTAGTCTAGTCCGATCCATAACAACTCTATAAACAACAGATCAAATTGTGTACCATCCTTATCATCTCTGACATTGTGTCAATCCATCTCTTTGAGGGTCTTTTTCTTGTTCACTGACACTCCACCTTTCCAAGAACGATATCTTTTTTGTGACCTGGTCAGGAGTTGCACAAACAACCCAAATATCCACGGTTCTAATTCACCAGTTGCATGGCAGGAGAAAGATGGCCAAGGTTCTCTTGAGCAATTAACTGCCTCTGAAAACTCAGTAGAGGTTCAGCCATCCTTTGGTTTTCACTATACTACACAACATGCCCAAAGTAGGTGAACTGAAGCTTTAACATCCTTGCCTCCAAGGACCACTCTGGCTGCATCTTCTCCAAGACAAACCTCTTTGTTTTTTTGATGTGGTGGTGGGGTTTTTTTGTTTGTTTTTTTGGGTTTTTTTGTAATCTATGGAATATTTAATACTCTTCTCCAATACCACAAATCAAAGGCATCTATTCTTCTATCAGTCGTATTCACTGTCCAGCTCCCAGATGCACAGCAAGCCGACGACGCTCTAAATCAGACGCACCTTGCTCTTTCCCTGCCACACTTTCCTTACTACTGATGTAGTATGTATGACTAGAGAGATCTATGTCTGCTGCGCATCGGAAGGATGTGCATCTAGAGTGTCAATATAACCTTTAAGAGGTCTGTCTGAGTAACACACGGTTATGCATTGCCACGAAGCCGTTTCGCGCGTATAACCACGCAACCAAGCATATCCCAGGCCGGGGGCGGGGCCAATTCTGGGAGAGGCGGGGCCGGGCTGCGGGGGCGGAAACTGATGTGCGGCGGCGGAAACGCGGCTCTTCATGGCAAGATGGCGGCGCCCATGAGGATGTGAAGCAAGTAGGTGGTGGTGCTGGACGGACAGTGCTTCAAGGGAGCGAAGTGATCAAATGCAGAATGTTTCGTTCCTTTTCAGAGTCTGCTCAAAAGGTTTTGTCATGCACGGGAGCGTCCACGGCCTGTTCAGTGCCGATATCGTTGGCATGTCTCTCCATTCGCGGACAAATATAAACTGGGAGGCAGTAAACTCATAATAATACTGGTAGCACTTAACTAGTACTTCTGGGGAAGCAGTCCTAGGAACTGTCTCGAAAAGACACCTGCTCTGGAGGCTAGGCTGCCACTTAATGGAGTCACAGAGACTGTTAAGAAAAATCAATTGGTAGTACTAATTTACAAGGGAAATTGCCCTTATAAATAGTTCTCGATGTAATCGATTCCAGCTTGGATTAGTTCTGAACAAGTCAGCCCTGGAGTTTATGAAAATAGATGCTGGTAACGTTAAACATTTTAATTGTTTTCTACGGTTTCTTTAGATGAATACCAGGCACAATGCAGAGATTTTTGTGCATTATCATTTAAGTTTTAACAAAAATTATATTTACAGAACTTATCCTTGTTTTATGTTTGTGGATGCTAGACTCTGTCTAACAAGTCGTAAAACCAGTATTTGACTTCTGTTAATTTTAAAGCTGATTTTAGCAATCCTAATTTCCTTTACAAAGTTATTATGACCCACCTTTATGAGGTGGGCTGGACTACATTTTTGGGTCTCTTGAATCCCTCGGATAGTAAGAGAAATAATTTTTCCTTATGTAGAACCTTAGAGAAGCAGATTTCTAGAATATTATAGTATCTCCTTAATTTAGCCTTTCTTTCGGTTTTTTTAGGAGTCCTTGTGGCACTTTGGGCTAAGCACTTGACTCAACCTAAAAGTCATAGGTTCCAACCCACTGTAGGGGTGAAAAGTGAGGCAGTCTCCTTTCCTACAGATTTACAGCTCTGGAACCTTGTGGAACAATTCTGAGCTTTTCTATGCAGTCAATACGAGTTAGAATGGAATCCACAGCAGTAGTTTTTGACTGGGATAGATTCCCCCCCCCCATGTTGATAAGGTTGTTTGGCAATTGGATCTAGTTTATAAACTTTATAGAGACACAATAACTAATAGTTTAAAACAGTAATATATAAAATGTTCTAATTACATATGCTCAATCTTTCATAAAATAGGTAGGTACATGCAGATAGAGAATATTTTCTGCATGTTACAGATGAGGAAACAGGTGCAATAGTTTAAATAGAATAAGTTAATTGCCTTAGATTATACAATTAATAAATGACATAGTCTTTATACAATTTCCAGAGTACATTTCTGTTTATCACCCATCCAGAAAGAGGTACGTTTATGTATATTCTTTGCTACTACTGTAGAAATATTTTTAGTTAGATGGATTTGGCACAGTGACTGCAGCAGTGGGCTCAAGTGTGTCAGAGATGATGGGGATGGCACAAGGATGAACAGGGTTCAGATCTGTTATTCACACTTGATCTTAGCCAAAAGGTGTAGAAGTGATCAGATTTGTTATTCGTAGGGTCACTGTGAGTTGTACTCAATCCAACACTACCTAACAACAACAGATGATAAGTTACTGAGTAAGGAGCTGTCCTGCCAAGCACATGGTTCAAATCCACAGCTGTTCGAAGGGTTAAAAATGGTCAGTCTCCTCCTGTGCTGTTACTGCCTTTGAAAACCTACCTACAGATCTTCTATGAATCAGTTCTGACTTGACATCACAGAACAGTTATAAATTCAGTGAACTGTCATGTTGTAGTCTGTTGCGCTGCTTAGTTCAAATCTACTAGCTGCTTAGGAGAAAGGAAAAAAAAACCAAAACCAAAAAAAACAGGCTATCCTCCTGGGGAATGTGTAGTCTCAGAAACCCAATGGAAGGTCAGCAATGAGTGATTGAATTAGTCAATTATAAGTCTGTGCCAACCTAAAGAACCAAAATTACAGACTAATCTTGCATACGTCATCCAATTCCTTCTCTTTACTGCTTTACTGTCAATATTTATCCTTGTGGTGAGCTCTGGTGACCTAGTGGCAAGAAGGTGTACTGCAATCCCAGAGGTGCATGGTTCAAATCCACCAGATGCTCTGCTGGAGAAGGAGGAACAATCTCCTCTTGTACCAGTCAGATCTGATTTGACGGTACACACACACACACACACACACACACACACACACACTCTAAAATAAATTTAAAAAATCAGCCTTGTTCCTATAATAATTATTCCCCCATGAAATCCTACAATGATGATTTTTCTATGTAATTAAATTACCAAGATATAATATGTATTTGTGTTTACCAAACCACCTCCTAGCCTACTTTCCTGGATGGGAAAGGTATGGTAACTAAGGAACGACTTGCAGTCTTGAAATGCCATTTCAACAATAATCATTTTTAATGTCTAGGCTTATGCAAGGAAAGAGAAGTGCTGAAATAGGTGCATTCTTAAAGATTAAGTATTTTGACTTGGTCTCCTCAGTAAGCTCCTTAAACGCAGAGGCTGGATCTTAACTTTTATTTGTATTTCCAGCCTCTTGTGTACCACTCTTTCCACAATAAATTGTAAAAGAAATAAAAACCAAAAACAACAAAAAATAATAACCTTTGATAATATTTTTGCTGTCATACCTTCATGTGATTGGCTTTATGATGGTGATCTAATTTTAATTTCTTTAATGATTTAAGTACAGTTGTAAATCTTTTTGGTAATTTCTTTGATTTAGTGCCAGTTGTGCCTTTTATATTTTTTTTTAAATCCTTTTTTTGTGATTTGAATGAAAGTTTACAGAGCAGATTAATATTCCATTCAAACTTTCATCTATGTTTTGTTTAATGACATTGATTACTATTTCCATATTGTTACATCTCTATTTCTATTCGTCCTTCCATTTTTTTGGGTTTTTTTTACCTTCTGAACTTTATCCCTGGGCAGTTGTTGCCCTTTGATCTTGTTTGGTTGGCTTCTCTAAGGACTGAGTACCCCCGATGTTATTGTTCACCTTATAGACACATCATTTGTTTGACTAAAGGTTGTGCCACAGGATTGAGTTAAGTTCCAGGTTCAAAAGTAACCAAGATTCTCCTTATGACTCAGGGTGAAGTGTCTCTCAGGGAGGAGTGATAGGGAATGGCAAAGGACACACTGACAAAGAAGATTAATCAGAACTGGCTTTGACAAGCACTGTGGCATTTGGACAAGAACAAACTGGGAGGAGGGTAGAGAGAATAGTGCACCAATGAATGAATGGAAACCCAAAATCTCTGTAAATGTTTATGAAAATTAATAAAATATAGAAAAAAAAAACAACCAAAAGTAACCAAGATTCATAGTCTCGGTGCCTTATTTGATTGGTCATTTCCCTAATGAAGGGAGCATAGTGGTTAAAAAATTGCACTGCAGTCCCGCTCCCTGTTCGGATCCACCAGCTGCTCTACTTCAGAGAAGGCTGGGCAGTCTTCTCCAGTTTGATTAACTGCCTCTGAAAACCCGCCAGTGGGTCAGCCATGTGTCCGTTCCAACTTGATGATAAGCAACAACAACAATCCAAAATCTCTAAGATTTACACCTTTGTTTCTTCTAAGAACTTTGTCATTCTAGTGCTTCCATTTACTTCATAGGTTCATTTTGAGGTTGTTGTTTTTTTCTTCTTTTTTTTTTCCGCTGTTCACACTGTTTATTTGCTTCTCTGGCATTTTGAGGTTTTTAATCATCATTCTTTTGCATGTAGGTAGCCCATTATCCCTGAGCTATTTATTGAAAAGGCTTTTCCCTCATTTAATTGTCTTGACACTCTCACTAACTGATTAGTTTATCTTAGATTTGGGAATTTCTTTTTGGACTCTTACCTTCATTGATCTGTGTGTTTGTCTTTGTGCTGGTACCACAGGCTTGATTACTATCGTTTTCTAGGTAAATTTTGAAGTTGGGAGGTATAAGCCTTTCACATTTATTCTTTCTCAAGATTGTTCTGAGTTTCTTCCATTTCTATGTGAATTTTAGGATCTGCTTGTAAATTTTTTTTAATAAAACTTTTATTTTATATTGGTATACTTAAAAGTTCATATATATTGTTTTTCACACCAGATCTTTCCCATTTCCATTACCCCTGTCTATACTTGTCAGTTTTTAAAAACAAAGGCAGTTAGAATTTTTATTGGAATTGCATTGAATCTGTAAATCAATTTGAGGAGTGTTGCCATCTCAATATTCAACAACGCTTTGTGGTTTTCAGTATGCAAGCCTTAAACTACTTTGGGTCAATTTATTTCTAAGTATTTTTGCCTTCTGGTGCTATTTTAAATGAAATTGTTTTCTTATTTTCATGTTCTGATTGCTCTCTGTTAGCATATAGAAGTAAAACTGCTTTTTATATACTGCCTTTTACAACCTAAAGTTCTTATTGGTTTGAACACCTTTCATCTAAGCATGTTCTCTTTAGTTTGTTACAGAAAAACCACTCTCTGTTATAACATTATCTGCTTGTCTTCTTAGGAACTCTGCTATTTGTTCCTAAGAATTTAATCACCCGTCAGTTTAATTTGTCAGTAAATATGGTTGGCTAGAATTTAGGGAGGGTTGCATGGGGAGGGAATGGTAATAAGGTATGAATGAGATTAAATGGGTTTACATGGATCCAAGGAAAAAGAGAGTCTTTTCTGATGCACAGTAAAGAGTTCATCATATTTCTCATACTTTAGGAGTAAGTGGGACATTCTCACACTGAAGCACTATTGGAAGTATTGCACTGAGGAGGCAGCTGCAGTGGCAAGATGCTGTCGAGACCAAAGCCAGGGGAGTCTGAGGTGGACCTGCTGCGCTTCCAGAGTCAGTTTCTTACAACTGGTGCAGCTCCAGCCGTACACCTGGTTAAGAAAGGAAGTAGGAAAAGTGGCAGTGCTAATGTGGACCCACCTCAGCTACAGGATCATCGGGATGTGGTGATGTTGGACAGTGAGTGCTTGGGGGTATGAAGCTGAGCAGGCAAGAAGATGTCCTCCGGGAGGCTCCCTTTACTTCCCAATATAACTGGGCTCTGCCTCATTATTATTGGAAACATTGTCTAGCCTCTACTGCTGCTTGAAACTGAGCCTCAGAGAGGTTAAATACCTAAGTTTATGCAACTTGAGTCAGGGTCACAAAATGGCCCCTGTTTCTTTATTTTGTAGTTTACCAGCCCTGGATCGTTGTCTGGAAAGGGATGAGTATCTTCATATCTTTTTGTGGGTTTTTTTTTTCTTTCCAAGGTCTCCCAGATTTGCCCCCAGCTCTGGTCCCTGCTCCACCAAAGCGAGCCAGGCCCAGTTCCAGCCGCCACCTGCCAGAGGATGAGGACCCTGAGGAAAGGCTGACCAGACATGACAAACACATCACTGCTGTCTTGACTAAGATTATTGTGCGTTTCATCCTGGCTGAGTGGGACATGGTATCCTAGAGCACCAAGGGTATTTATAGGGTAGGATGTGAGCCTTGTGAGAGTACCTCTCAGGAAAGCAAAACTTCTTCCTCTGTTCAGGTTGGGAGCTGGGATAGATTCACTGTGCCCTGAGAGGCAATAAGTTTGGTCTTGGTAGTATAGAAACCAGTGTGAAGAAATCCCTATCTTTGTGCTTTATTGCTGCAGGAACGAGATACAAGCTCAATGGCTGTGAGACTGCCTGTGTCCAGTGGTGTTGCCTTCCCCCCTGTTTTCCATCGCTCGCAAGAAAGACAGGTAGGCCAGAGCAACAGGGAATAGTGTTTGAGTGACAATAAGGTGATTATTACAGTGCATTTTCCCAAGATAGGTAGTGTTCACAATGCTAAAATCCCTTCCGTTCTTAAAGTAGCACATACACAGCACTTGAAACACATTACCACCTTGTAGGTGTCATCATACCCTTTTTCAGATGAAGAAACTGAGGCTCTCTTAGAAGTAAAAGAATTTGTCCAACATAATACATCTAATAGGCAGAAGATCCAGAAATCAAACCCAAGTCGGTCATTCCTAACCTATTGTTCCTGCTAGGACCCTGCTTTACTAAGGACCAAATTTGTGACTTCTAAAGATTAAGCGGTCTATTACTCTTTGTTCCAAAGACCTTAGTACAAAGGAGTTGAGAAAAATGTAGAACCATGTTTTCTGTTTGCTCCACAGGCGAAGCCAGCACTATCTAGTAAGAAAAGCATCTTTGCCCAAGAGATTGCAGCACGGAGGATGACTGAAGCCAAGGTCCCACCAGCTGGGGAAGTTGTACCTATGTTGGACCCACCAGAAAGTGAGTTGAAGTTGAAGAGACACAATCTTTTTAGCAGACATCATGCTAAGGTTATGTTTGTATACATATCCCTGCTTCAAATGAGAAGTGCATTTGAACCACTTAAGGGAAATATCCCATGTCTTCACTGTGTGAGTGTACTTGGTAAGGCTGCTTGGGTCCACTACTTAGTTTTAGAAGAGAAAGGGAGGGTAAATATCTGGCAGAAACTTGTAAGCAAAATTGTAGGCCAAGATTCCTTTAATGATGTGGATTATTAGTAGAATTACAGAGGACAAGCAGCAGTAAGCATATGGCTGCCCAGATTTTTGCTGGAGGAGTCAGAAACTAGGGTTTTTCTGAGGGGAAACATCACATAAATCTTACAGAACTAGTGAAGGGAGAGACCAGCCCTGACCCCACCCCATAGGGTCCAGAGTCTGTCCACTGCTGGGGGTCTCCACTCTGCCTGGGATAGCTGTGGAGCCTTCACCGGTGTCCAGGTCTGGTAGGTCAGAGAAGCAGACCAGAAAATCTGGTTAGACCCATGACACTGATTGATAACACTTCTCCAGGTCCTGTGACACGTGAAGCACCCGTTCCTGGAGACCAGATGTGCCAACTTCCAGGGAGCAGCCACAGCTTCCAGGGACCCCATCTAGTCACAGGGAAGGGGCTTGTGAACCAAGACGCCGAGCTTGAAGCCCAGACCATCCATGAGGAAAATTTAGCAAGACTACAAGCCATGAGTCCTGGGGAGATCCTGCAGGAGCAACAGCGCTTGCTCGCTCAACTTGGTATGAGCCTGAGCTAGGATGTGGCTGCCACTTGCTGAGGAAGTCTACCCATCTGTCATACTCTGTGCTGAGTACTTTATATTCATGATTTCATTCTGCCTCAAACTAGTCCTGTGAGATAAGTGGTATTAATATTTAAGAGGAAAGACTTTAAGAAACTCTTCCTCCATGTCACAGAGCTGATAAAGAGAAAGAATGGGATGTAAACCCAGGTGTATCTAGTCACAGAGGCCCTGCTCCTAATGTCATACACACTGTATATCCTTTATTATTGTATCTAGTTCACATTACAATATGCTCTATAATTTAGTATATTGGATACCACCTTACAGGAGTGATGGAGTGGTACAAATGGCTAACACATTCAGCTGTTAACTGAAACATTGCAGATTTAAATCTATCTGGAGGCACTTTCTAATTCCAGAAAATCAGAGACTGTGATCCCTGTGAAACATAATTATGCTCTGTTACATCAGAGTTGTCATGACTAGGTGTTAACTCGATTATAACTGGTGTACTACACTATACCTCTGCTTACCCAAAAGGAAGAACCAGTGCACTCCTGTCCCTTACTGTACGTGTAACACCTGTGTTCTAAAGGCCAAACTCATTTAGTCAATTTCGACTCATATGACGGCCCTTTAGGATAGAGTAGAACTGCCCCACACGATTTCTAAGGCTATAAATCTTTAGAAGCAGGTTGCCAAATATTTTTCCCCCTGAGTGGCTGTGAAAGTTTGTACTCTTGACCTTTAAGTTAGCAACCAGGTGCATAACCAGTATGTTACTGCGACTATTGTTGTGTGCTGTTGAGTCAGAACCAATTCATAGCTGAGCCTCTAGTGGTTTTTCAAAGCAGCAAATTGCACGGGAGGAGATTCTCTCACGGAACAGCTTGTTAATTCAGACCGCATTGTGCCTGTGGGATTGCAGCACAGCTTCTTACCACTAGGCCAGTAGAGCTCCCACCAGGGCTCTTAGCACTTGGCATTTTGTAGATGTTCTGTAAATATTTGTGAATAAATAAATTAGCTGTAGAAAGTGAGAGAAATTGTTCCTTTAAATGTCTTCTCCTTAGTTCTAGTTGACATTCATTCATTTATTCTACAGTGTTTTTTTTAGACTTCTGACTGGGGGATTGGTGGGCACTTCTGACCAGGGAAGGTGGGCACTGAGACCCCACACGTGAGGACAGCCCATGAAACTCAGCTCAGTCTGGGAAGTAGCATGTCTTGCTTTCAGGCACCCACAGGCAGTTAATTTTCAGCAGGTTTTAGGTCTCCTGGAAGCTGGGAAGGATCTACACTCACTCTCTTCCCCCTTCCCTTGATTCTAGATCCTAGCTTGGTTGCTTTCTTGAGATCTTGCAGCCACACCCATGTGCAACCAGGAGAGAAGGCCACAGAGGGACAGAAGCCAGGAGGACCTTCTGCTGGAGTCATCAAAAAGGAGCCCATTGAGCCACCTGCTGCCAGGGAGCCCAGGAAGAAAGTTGAACTGGCGCCAGAAACCTCAGGTTGCAGGGGTGGCTGAGGAGGAAGGCAGCCTCTTTTAGGAGATAACGTAGAGGAATGTCCTTTCTTTTAGTCTGACATAAGAGAGATGAAAAGAAAGTTCTCTGTGCTTAGACAGCTAATATTAACCCTTATTATTGGCTTCAAATCAGTCTTCATTTGCTGATGCATATCATCTTCCTGCACTTGCTTCCTGTTTCCTTGACCTGCTGTTGCTCTTTCTCTCCCTCCCCTGTAAGAGGAGATAGAGTGTGATGTGGAATGACTCCCGCTCCCCCAGCAGACCATCATCTCTCTGCCTTTGCTGTAACTGCTCTGGCCTTTCTCTGTCCTGCCTCTGCTCCCAGGGCCAGGATGATGGGAGAGGAGGGGTCTGATGCAGGTCTGTATGAACATGCCAGACCAGAAGAAAGGCCAGTGGGAGCATTCCTGCCCCGTCCCCCCTCCCAGGTCCCAGGAACTGAATTATTTTATTAGTGATTAACAAGAAAAGAAATTGAATTATGAGAGCCGGTAACCTCCAGCCCTGGAGGAGCTCCAGATTAGCTGAACTGCTTGGGTGGGGGTAGGGTTAGGGATGAGGAAGGAGAAGGGTATTGCATGAATGTGTTTTTGCATCCTGCTGTCCTGGGGAAGGATAGCTGCCTCCCACACTGAGCCCACTTCCTGCTCTGAGACTTTACAGGGTTGGTACTGAAGAGTAGAGCTACATTTTCCCACATATATATAGTCTTGTCTTTTACCTCTGTTCTTCCTTTCCTCTGTTTTCCTTTTTTTTCTCATCTTCAACAAAATTTTAAGGTAAGAAAGAGAACAGCCCAGGATTGAGTATGTTCTGCCATATCTCTGATGTTCCAGCCCCTGGACCAAGCTGTTTAACCACAGTTGAGGGTAGAGAGTCAAAGCCTTAGGGTTAGATGTGAATGTGGCAGCTGCCAGGTGATAAATAGGACCCTTGTATGCCTGTGAGCCAGGTCCCTTAGGGAATACTGGCATTCTTTCATTTCTTCAGCTGTGACATTGCCCGTGACCCCCAACAAAGAATGGCTACACATGGATACTGTTGAGCTGGAGAAGCTCCATTGGACTCAGGACCTGCCCCCACTCCGGCAACAGCAGATGCAGGAGGTGAGGAATCCAGCTGATCTGAAAGGGTGGGGTGAGGAGGAGCTGCTGTTACTACCATACCTGCACCCAGAACCTTCTCACCTGACCCTGAGAGGCATTTCTCCTTTGCACTTACCCTCATCTCCCATCACCCTGTCTAGCCCCTTTTCTGAAACTTTAGTGGGTGGTTACCACAAGTGCGCAGTGTCCAAACAGAAGTAGCCTTAGCACCTGAGCTCTGAGATGCCTAACGTGGTTAAATGTGAACAGGGGGTATGGAGAAGTGGTTGTGACTCCCAGCTCATCATCTTTCTCTTCCCATTAGAGGATGCAGGCTCGATTTAATCTTCAGGGAGAATTATTGGCTCCTGACGTAGACCTGCCTACTCACCTGGGTCTGCACCACCATGGAGAGGAGGCAGAGGTGAGGCATGGGGCAGCTTTTGGCAAGAGCTTTAACAATCATGTGAAAAAGACCTACATCTGCTGCCTTGAATTTCTTATGCCCTTATCCCAGTTGATGGCCTTGCTGTCCATTTGCTTTCTTATGTTCAAAACGTTTCTGTTCTCACATTTTAAGTTAGTTGCCAGAACATGGCAATTCTGTGTTTGTTAGTTCCCTACAGTGCTTCCTAGAAAAGAATTTCTCAGTCACTTTTCCATTCTCCATAGGCTGATGTGCTGATTTCCTGTGACCCAAGGGGTGATTTCCTGTGACCCAGCTGAGACTATGCCTTGCCTTGGAAAGCTTGGCTCACTTCTCACAGAATAACCCTCTGCCTTCTTGGCTTGTCAGGGAGTTTTCCATGATGTGTCCTTTCTGACTTTACAGTTCTGCCTCCTTCACTCCCTCCTCCTGTGCCTTTCTGCTGGTTTCTTCTCACATTCACCTTTAAGGCTCAGTTCTTGAACCCCCTCTAGGAATTGCCTATATCCTTTGTTCTATGTCAGGCCATTAACATTGACCAGATAATTTTTCTAGATCCCTCTTCTGTCTCCTGTTCTTTAGTTGCAAATTACACATTGATTACCACATTCCTCCTTGTTTGCCTAAGGTTGTGGTTACTCGTGTCTGAGACTTGCTGCCTTTACCACCCATGACTCCATGAAGAGGAAAGGCAGGAGACATTACTTACTTATCTTTGTTTCTCTGAACATGTCTGACATGTAGGGGATATTGGGTACCTGTTGGGGGTGCTGACTTCCTATTTCTGCCCCAGAGAGCTGGGTACTCCCTCCAGGAGCTGTTCCACCTGACCCGCAGCCAGATATCCCAGCAGAGAGTCCTGGCACTACAAGTATTGGCCCAGGTCATCAGCAGGGTAGGTGGACTGCTGGTCCCTGCACCTGCCCACCTGTTCCCTTCATCTTTGACTTCCCCACCGCCTTCCCTTTTCACTCATTAGCCCAGTCACCAGCTGTCTATGAGTCAGACAGGAATCGGGTAAACCAAGGTGGGTGAGTAAGACTAAAAACTGACTTCAGCATCTTTAATAAGGCTTTATCCTCCTGCCCTCAGGCCCAAGCTGGTGAATTTGGGGGTCAGATAGTGGGCAGTGTCTTGCGCCTTCTTTTGGATGCTGGTTTCCTCTTCCTGCTACGCTTCTCCCTGGATGACAAAGTGGATAGCGTTATTGCAGCTGCTGTCCGGGCACTTCGAGCTCTGCTGGTGGCCCCTGGCGATGAGGTATAGCAGAGAAGGGAATGGGAATGGAGATGTGAGGGTTCTTACTTACACTGGACAATTCCTAAGTGTGCCAGGCTCAGTAGAGAACAGAGGGCAGGCAACACCCTCTTCTCCTAGAGCCCCCAAAACCCAGAGCTTTATCTTTTCACTGTTGGGTGGTTTTCACTCTCCTGCATCCCTTTCCTGGCCTCCTTTCCATCTTCCCACCCTCCGGCCCTTTTCTCTGTTAGGAGCTCCTAGACAACACCTTCTCCTGGTACCATGGGGCTTCTGTGTTCCCTCTGATACCCAACCAAGAGGACAAAGACGATGAGGATGAAGATGAAGAGACCCCAGCAAGAAAGGGGAAAAGGAAGAGCCCTGAGGAAGGAAGCCAGCCTCTACCTGACCTGGCCCGACATGATGTCATCAAGGTAAAGATGCTGTAAGCACTGTGAACCTGACCTAGGCCAGCTTGTTTCCCACAACCCTAAGGTAAGCACATGTTGAGCAGGAGGGGAGATCAGTGCCCTGGATCTGGCTACACTTGGCAGTGAGTTTAGCTCTCTTGTCCTCAGGGACTCCTGGCAACCAACCTACTGCCTCGACTCCGCTATATACTGGAGGTGACATGCCCAGGACCTGCAGTGGTACTTGACATCCTGGCTGTGCTCATCCGCCTGGCTCGGCATTCCCTAGAGTCTGCCACAAGGGTGAGACAGAAAGGGGTCAGGGATAGGCAGAGAGCCTCAGTGGCTTGGTCTTGACCCTCAACCTCCCTACCTCTCCTCTCCCTCAATCCCCCTAGGTCCTGGAGTGCCCTCGTCTAATAGAAACCATCATTCAAGAGTTTCTGCCTACCATTTGGACCCCCGTGGGGATGGGGCCTGTGCTTAGTCTACACGGCATGCCCTGTGCTATTGCCATGAAACTATTTCGTGTCCTGGCCTTGGCCAGTAGGAATATTGCTGCCCGACTGGTGAGCAGGACACAGGGTGATGTATGGGGGACAGGTAACAAGGCTAAGCTGGGGCTAAGGGTGGCCCCTGATGCTCAGTGACCAGCTCTTACTATTTTCCTCTCTGGCCAGTTACTTAGAAACACAACAGGCAAAGAACCTAGTTACCTAGAGGCTAGTTTGTCCTGTAGTCCTGTAGCCTGGTCTCTTGTGAGAGGAGAACTCCCTACCCCTGGAACTAATGAATTAGATCTAGAGAGCCAAATACAGATAATGTGCTTAGCATGTGTATCCAAGTAGCTCTAGAAAAGGAGCCCAGTACTTGCTGAAGAGAAGAGCGGTTGAATAAATGGATAGATAGGTTATTTTATGTACCCCAATCCAGAGAGACAAGGAGTTCTGGTGGTGTGGTGTGTTGCACTACTAACCAAAAAGGAGTAGTTTAGATTCAGCAGCTGCTCCGTGGGAGGATGGGGGACAGGCTCCTTCCATAAAGATTTACAGACAGTCTTGGAATCCTTGGGAGGGTCTCTGTGATTCAGAATTAAGTCCACAGCAGTAGGTTTGGTTTTATAAAAGCTGAAGCTATGCCGCTGTGGCACCAGAGTGACCTGGAATAGTAAGGAATGAACTAAGCCTGTCTCCTTAGTAAATGCGCCTGAGGCTAGTTAGGCTGTGACTCCCAGCTGACTTGATCTCCCGCCTCTCTGCCTATCCCCAGTTGAGCAGCTTTGATCTCCGGAGCCGCCTGTGCCGCTTTATAGCAGAGGCCCCACAGAAACTGGCTTTGCCCCCAGAAGAAGCTGAAACATTGAGCACTGAGGCTTTCCGTCTATGGGCTGTGGCTGCCTGCTATGGCCAAGGCGGCAACCTTTACAGGTGAAAGGTAGAGGAGGGGCTTACAGACCCCTCCTGTTTTGTACTTCTGGCCTAACTTGATCCCTCAGCCTTCAAAGTCCCAAACTTATAGGGAGGCTATGAATGGGGAAGAAAGGGAATCAAGGGTTTGATACAGAATTAAAACTCAATGTGACAAGCCAGGGTTAACCACATTCTATACACAAAGATATTAATACCTTGAAGTTTTCTTTTGGGGGCCACTTTGAAGAAGAGCCCTTCTCTCCCATCTTAGGACCCAACCTTCCTTCCCTCTTGAAGTCTTCCAAGTGGGTTCAGCCCTTGGGATCTTCTCCCTCTTGACTATCCCTAAGCAGCCTGCAAATTCCTGAGGTGCTTTATGTGTTACGTCTCCCTTCATACAGTGAGGCTCAATCACCATTCTCTCCTAGGGAGCTATACCCAGTGCTGCTTCAGGCCCTGCAAGCTGTGCCCCTGGAGCTCAGCACTCAGCCCCTTCGACCTCTAGCCATGCAACGCATTGCCTCACTGCTCACCCTCCTCACCCACCTGACCCTGGCTGCCGATAGCACCACCTCTAAGCTCAACAGGTAAGGTCTACAACCCTGAACCTCCCAGCAGGGAAATCCTACAAGGACAGGCAACCATGTTCTCCACATGGAGAGGATGATGGGTGCTCAGAGGGGAGTAAGAGACAGATCCTTATGGTGGCCTTCTTGTCACTCCTGTAGTGACTCTGCTGAGGACAGCGTGTTGGGAACTCCTTCCTTGATCACTTGGACGCAGGTGTCTGGGCTCCGACCTCTTGTGGAACAATGTCTGAGACAGACCTTGAAGCTGCTGCCCCAGCCTACAATGTGGAGTGCCCTGGGTCCAGTGCCCACAGCCTGCCTACTTTTCATGGGTGCCTATTACCAGGCCTGGAGCCAGCAGGTGAGTGTGGCCTACCTTCGTCCACCCTGTGCCCTACCCCTTACCTTTGTGTGTTCTCTATCTCCACCTCACTACACCTGCTTTCCTTCTCCCATTTCTCCATGCCTATCTTTCCCCTATTTCCCGCCTTCTCATTCCTACCTTTCTTCCTCTCCCCAGCCCAGAATTCCACTGGTGCTTTAAAGACTCATCTTAGTGAGGACCAGGGAGCCTTAAGCAACAGCTCAACTTCCCTGTAGCCTTTATGCTTTCAAGGCCCCTAGACATCAAGTACCTGAGCACCTCAGGGTTGCTCTCCCTTTAAAAGACTCAAAAATAGAAGCTCTACTCTGACTCTTTCAGCTCTTAGAATCATGGAGTTGAGCTAGGGTTAGAGGGTCTAGGATAATGAGTGTCCCAGACCTTCAACTCAATGAACCCTTCAATTCTCCAGCCCGGCTTGTGTCCAGGGGATTGGCTTCAGGACATGGAGCACCTGTCAGAGGAGCTGCTGCTGCCCCTGCTGAGCCAGCCCTCTTTGGGCAACCTGTGGGATTCCCTTAGGTACGTGCTATGTGTGTAATGGGTGGCTGGGGGCAGTTTCTCCATGTGGAATTCCTAGGTCTATCCAGAGTAGAACCCCTCGACCTACGAGAAACCTGAATCTTTAGCAGACTGAGTTACAGGAGTGGGAGAGTGGAGCTGAGAAGGGTGGTGTCTAAGGACAAGTGACAACATAGAGCATGGTGCACTGTTCTTCTACAGAGCTCTGCACTCAGGGGAACCCCATGGACCTTGGGAATTTGAGTGCTAATCTGCACAAAAGCCCATTAGCACTTGGTCACAGACCAACCCAGTAGCTTTTTCCAGCCTAGCTTTCATCAGGCCAAACCTTTCCCAGAACCTCCCTCAGCTTCTCTGTTCTGTCCACAGACAGTGCTCCCCTCTCTGCAACCCACTATCCTGTGCGCCAGCACCAGAAGCTCTCCCCAGCCTTGTGTCATTGGGTTGTGCAGGAAGCTGCCCCCCTGTCAGCCTGGCTGGCTCAGCATCACCCTTCCCATTCCTCACAGCCCTCCTCTCTCTGTGCAATACCCTGTCTCGGATCCATAAGGGGCTTTGTGGCCAGGTAAGCCCTCTGGTTAGGTGTCAGGCAGAGTCAAGGTAACAGGTTTCAGAAAGGAAGGGAAGAGTACCTTGTGGGGGAGGAAGGGGGGAGGACCTCCTATACCAGCACTCATTTTAGTCAAGAATTTAGTCAAGAGGTGGACCCTCAGGGAGATCTGGTGGCCCAGTGGCAAGAAGCTGCACTTCAATCCTGAAGGTTCATGGTTTGAATCCACCAGATGCTCCACTGGAGAAGGAGGAGCAATATTCTCCTGTGTCGGTCAGATCCGATCTGACAGTGCACAACAAAAAATTTAAAAAAAAAATAAATAAAGAGGTGGACCCTCAGACCTATGCTTCCTGCCATCCCCTGGTATGGTTCATGTGGACAGAAGAGATCCATGTCAATTTCTAGAACTAAACAAGCTTGCTTCCCCTCAGCTGGCTGTCGTATTGGATACTCCAGGACTTCAGAACTACTTCCTCCAGTGTGTGGCCCCTGTGGCTGCCCCACAGCTCACACCTTTCTCAGTGTGGGCCCTGCGCCACGAGTACCACCTGCAGTACTTGGCACTCTCCCTGGCTCAGAGAGCGGTGGGTTCCTCTGATTACTGGCTCCCCACTATTCCCCTCCTGTTTCTCTAGAACTTTTCTCATCTTCTAGGCCATGTGACATATGCTTTTTTCTAGATGGAGCCTGGATCCAAGCCCCTCCACCTTTCTTGTATGCTCTTCCTCATTTCTCTCTTTTCTGTCTCCCCACACCCTTCCCTACCACTGAATAGCTCCCTGATTTCCATCCACAGGCTTCACTCCAATTGGTGCCAGCCACCAATGCCACCCTCCACCATTCTGTGGCCTTGGCTTTGCTCAGCTGGCTGCTACCTGGAAGTGAACACCTTGCCTGTGACCTACTGCTGAGCTTCATATTCCGGTCAGAGTTCCTCCCGTAAGTCTAGCATTGGTGTAATCAACTCAAACCTTTGAGAGAGGCTGCTGCAGCTTGACAGAGCAATCTGCAATCTGGAGCCAGGAAACCTGAGCTTCTCTCTCATCCATGGATTATAATTTTTGGAACTTTAGTTTGCTCTTTAGTCGAGTCAGCCACACTAAACAATTATGGTCTGAATTCAGCTTGATTGTATGTGTAAGGTGGTAGATAAATTAGCCACATACATGTAGGAACTGTTTTTGAGTGTTTACTCTGTATTTGTCACTCCTGTAAGTATATCAGTATTTCCATGACATAGATACTGTTATCATACCCTTTTCACAGTGAGGAAACTAAAGCACAGTAAACTTATGTAAATTTGAACTCAAGTAGCTCGCTGTGGTGGCCATCCTCATAACTGCTACTCTTAACTGTGCTTGACACAGTGCATGGGAGTTTAAGAGGGGTGGGAAAAAGGAGTAGGATTGGTGTCTAGAAGCCTCTAGGAGGCCCTAAAGAGCTGGCCTTCTAGGTCATGGGTTCCAGCCTTTATTTATTTTCTTTTGGGTTCTGTTACAGGGAAAGAACATCTGGCGGTCCAGAGGCAGCTGACTTCTCAGACCGCCTGTGCCTCAGAAGCCATGGAGACCCTGGGTGTGCGCGAGGAGCTCTGCTAGCTCAGGCCTGCCAGGACCTTCCCAGCATCCGCAGCTGCTATTCAACCCACTGTTCACCGACCCAAACCAGCCTGCTGGCCTCTCAAGCTTTATACCGAGGGGAGCCACTGCAGCTCCCAGCACTGTTGTTGCCTGTGCCCAAAGACCTGCTATTGCCCACTGACTGGCCTTTCCTGCCTTTGATCCATCTCTACCATAAGGCCTCAGACACGCCCTCAGGCCTCCCTCCTGCTGACACCATGGGCACAGCCATGCGGGCCCTACAGTGGATACTAGTCCTGGAGAGCTGGCGCCCCCAGGCCCTCAGGGCTATTCCTCCTGCTGCCCGCCTGGCACGGCTCATGTGTGTGTTCTTGGTGGACAGTGAGCTATTCCGTGAGACCCCAATACAGCATCTTGTAGCAGCCCTTCTGGCCCGACTCTGCCAGCCCCGTGTCCTGGCAAACCTCAACCTGGACTGCCCCCTTCCTGGCCTGACTTCTTTCCCAGACCTCTATACCAGCTTCCTGGAACATTTTGAGGCCGTCTCATTTGGAGACCACCTTTTTGGGGCTCTGGTCCTCCTTCCCCTGCAGCGTCGGTTCAGTGTGACTTTGCGCCTCGCCCTGTTTGGGGAGCACGTAGGAGCTTTGCGAGCTCTGGGCCTACCTCTGTCTCGGGTATGTACTCCATCTGGCAGCAACCCTGGGAGCTTTTCTGTGCAGCGGGGTACCTGAGTGGGCCTTGGGATCTTCATCTTATCTCTTGGCATCTCTGAAAAGATTAAGTAACAGGATTCATGTCAAGTATTTAATTCAGCATCTGCCATATTGTAGGTTTTCATTATTGTTCATAAGATACTACAGTCCAGATATGAAATTTGTAGTTTAAAATTACCCAGATTTTAAGTGTCAAGTTAGGATTTGGAGAAGGAAAAGAGCAGCACAGCATGATCTTTCCGGAAGTTCGGCAGAATTTGAATTGTTGAGGAGGAACAGCATAAGCAAAGACTCACAAGCAGGAAGGAGTTGATAAATGGTGAGAGGAGAAAGGTGACCAGATTTCTGTTTCTTTTTTTTTTTAATTAAATTTTATTAGTTTTAATGAACATTTCCAGAGATTTTGGGTTTTCATTCATTCATTGTTGCACTGTTTTCTCCACCCTCATCCCCAGTTCG
>NW_006399776.1:5497797-5521686 GCF_000299155.1 Elephantulus edwardii
AAAAAATTGAAAAGCAATAATATTCTGAGTAGAGGTTCTAATAGTGGCACAAATCAAGTTACAGAGGTAAGGTGGTTCCATTGCCATCCTTACTCTAACTTAATCCTTTTTTTTTTTTAATTTAAACTTGTTATTAATTTCAGTGAAAATTTACAGAAGCTTTGGATTTCCATTCATTCATTGTTGTAGACAGATTTCTGTTTCTAAACTTGTTGGAACCAAGTCTGAGGAAGCAAAGTCTTGGAGGGCTTCAAATATAAGGCTAAAGAAGTTTCCGTGTTTAAACTGGATAGTTTTTTGTTTTTTAAAAAATATATAGTCTTTCAAAAGGAATAACAATAGAAAAATAGTCACTGTCAACTCCAAAATGGATAAATGATTATAAGGCAACAACAACAAAAACATACAGTTTTTCTAAAAACTTATTTAATGAATTTAAATATTTTAATATTAAAATTTGTAAATATATTCAGTATGTTTCTATGAAATATTTTAAGGAATTAATAATTAGTCATCTGTGGTCCCACTGCTATGGGATAACCATTGGTTTGCTTCTAGTTTTTACATTTTGTTTTATCATTTTCTAATCTTTTTTATCAATGCCTTTAGTGTAGCTTGAACTTCTTGTTTTATCACCAATGGTTTGGGGTTTTTTTCTGGGTTTGGTTTTGTTTTTTTCCTTTTTTGTGTACCATGGTGTCTGATTTTTCTCCAGCAGAGCATCTGGTGAATTTAAACTGCATGCCTTCAGGATAGCAGCATAGCTTCTTCCTGTTAGGCCACCAGATCGCTCCATTTTCTAATCTTTTTTAACTTGCACTTACTTTTATCTAAAATTGGGGTCACTGCTTAATTTTTTTCCTTTTAACATTACATTTGTAAGTTTCCCTCTTCACTATATACTCTAATAAATCAATATTATTATCATCATCATCATCATCATCATCATAGACCATAGTATGATGTGCCTCAGATAATTTTATTAGAACCTTGATGGGCATGCAAGTTCTTTCTCATTTGTTCACACTTTTAAAACACACTGTGGTAAACTGCATTAGACATAGATTTTGTTTAGATTTCTCTGGTAATCATTTGATGTATGGAATTAAGTAAGGATAACTTTTTAGAAAGAGAACTCCTGGTCCAGAGAACATGAACTTTTGAAAGGTATTTGATTATGTAATTGAGCAATTTGAGCGTGACATTTTTTATTAATGTTTTAAGTTGATTATTAAACAAGCAGTGATGGTTAGTAGAAATTCACATGTGCTTTTCCCATCACCCATTTCCCAGTTTCCCCTGCTTTCTGGCTCTGTCGTCTTTACCCTTGATTCTTGTGATAGAGAGGAGTGAGTATCTGCCCAGGACTTGACCTCCATAATTACATTTCATGTGAACATCAGGCATCCACTCTGCTGTGCATTGATAAACATTCTTACCCTGCATATGTCTCATTTCCGTTACAGTTGCCTGTGACCCTCGAGTGCTACACAGGACCTCCTGAAGACAACTTAGCCCTACTTCAGCTCTATTTCCGGACACTTGTCACTGGTGCACTCTGCCCACGCTGGTGCCCCGTGCTCTATGTTGTGGCTGTAGCTCATGTCAACAGCTTCATCTTCTCCCAAGACCCAAAAAGCTCAGTAAGTGATAGCACCATCTCCAGAGGGAGGAAGGAGCTATCAACTGCGCTGCCTTTGGGCCAGCAAGGGGAAAAATGAGCCTGAGCAAGGCCAGTAGTCGATGCCAGCTTTCACCCCAGTGCCATCCTCTTCTTCTTCTAGGATGAGGTGAAGGCTGTCCAGAAGAGCATGTTGCAGAAAACCTGGCTGCTGGGAGACAAGGTAAGGGGCACATCCTGGAGGGTCTAAGGGGAGAGAGACTCAGTAGGACATAGTACCTACTTCATACATTTTTCTCCCCTCTTCACAGGGTCTTCGGCAGCACATCCTCTACTATAAACGTCCCAATTTAGCCCTCCCAGAGGGCTTTGAACTGTACCCTGAGTTGCCCTTTTTGCGTCAGCAGCATCTCGAGAGACTTATCTCAGGGGTGCTCCAAAGAGGGGTATCGCAAACCTAGTATAGCTGCTACATACAGATGGATGCATAGACATGTTCTCCTGGGGTTCGCCAAGAGACCTTCCCACCTGGCCACCAGGCACAGTGGCACTTTGTGAGCAGGAGACAACACAGCAGAGGCTTGCCTTCTCAGAGCAGGCTGTTTGAATGCCTTTGGAGAGAGTGAGTTCTGCCTTATATCCTGAGATCTAAAGTTTAGGATCTGGGTGGGGCTCCTAAGGGTCTGTGCTAGAAATGAAAAATTACTTTATTATTTACTCCCACTCTAGGGATAAGACAAAGTAAACTTCCACCTTCTCTGCCTCCCAAGCCAGAATATGAATTATAAAAGCTGTGCTTAAAATAAATTTTTTTTTAATCTCTTTGGAATCTAATTTGGACTGATTTCAGACATGTTAGTTTAGGATTTACTGTTGAAGGGTGGATTCTCTCAAGAAAGGATCATTGAGAGAACTAAAGGAGAGGTGTGAATGAGAGGTGAAAAAATGAGTTCCTCTCTGGAGACCATGGAAACATGGATCTCAGGTCAGAGGTAAAGTCAGACCAGAGTAGAGATTTTGGGAATGGCAACATTCCTGGAAGGACTTTCTCAGTAGATCAAGCGAAGTCTGAGGTCTGAGTGTCTTTAATGAGATTAGCATCTAATCTCCTTATGGTCTCCTGTTTCTATAAGTTACTATCCAAAGACATGGAAAAGCTAAAAATGAGACTGGTACAATAGTCATCCTACACTACCACTTCCATTATCTACTTTATTAATGGTAGGTGGAGCTGGAGGGCAGTGGAGGAGTAGGTCAAAACGGACTGGCTCGTTCCTATTCTGTTCTGGTTCTTTTGTCTGGATTCTAGCACTTGGACTTTCTTGGATTAATTTGTTATATAAAGGTAAGGATCATTCTTTTTGCACATCATCAGGGTGAATATAGTATACTAGGTGTGTCCTTTTAGGACCCCATTAATAAAGCCTGTTCTCTGTTAATGGAGCTACTGAACACAGATTCATACAATGTTGTTATGTATCCTGCGACTCATAGCGACCCTATGTACCAACAGCCCTAAACTCTGCTCTGTCCTGTGCCAATCGCACTGTCTCTGACATTCCCATCCTGATTACCCCAGTCACTGAATCTATCCACCTCATAGAGGACCTTCCCCTCCTGCCCTGTCCCTCCACCCTCCCAAGCATGATGTCCTTCTCCAAGGACCAGTCTCTTCTTACAACATGTCCAAAGTATGTTAGACGGAGCCTCAGAATCCTTGCCTCCAAGGAGCCACCCAGTTTAACCCTTTCCGGCATGACTCTGTTTGTTTTCCTACCAGTCCATGGTACTTACAGTACTCTTCTCCAGCACCACAGCTCAAAGGCATCAATTCTCCTTCTATCCTCCTTGGTCATTGTCCAACTCTCTGATCCATAACAAATGATTGCAAAGACCATGGCCTGTATCAAACGCACCTTAGTCTCCAGAGAGACACCATTGCTCTTCAGTACTTTGGAGAGGTCCCTAACAGCAGACTATCCCATGGAAATGCGCCTTTTAATTTCCTGGCTACTGGTGCCAAGACTGTTGACTATGGAGCCAAGCAAACTAAAGCTGTGAACAATCTCAATCTCTTCACCATCCATCCTGATGCTGCCAATTGGTCCAGTGGTGAGAATCTTTGTCTTCCTGACATTGAGCCTCAATCCATATTGGAGGCTACAGTCCTTGATGCTCTGCAGCAAGTGCTTCAAGTCCTCCTCAGTTTCGGCAAGCAGGGTGTGTCATCTGCATAATGCAGATTGTTGATAGATCTTCCACCAATCTTGACCCCACATTTCTCCTCATAGAGCCCAGCCAATAGGATTTATTAAGCAAATAGTGCACATGCAAAAGGCCTGGTGATATGCATGAAAAGCATCAGTCATTGAAAACCATATGGAGCATAATTCTACCCTGACACACATGGTGTCACCAGCCATCAGAATTGATTTTATATATAAATTCTGTGTACATATGGTCTAGTAAGTAGTTGTACTGCCAAACCAAAGACAGGTGGTTTGAATCCACCATCTGCTCCAAGGAAGAAACATGGGTAATCTTCTCCCCTGTAATTTAGTTGACTAAAACTGAGTTGGTTCCAGCTCAGTGGCACAGTGTAACAAGTACACATAGCAACAGTAGTTCTTACAGTGTTGGGATGTGATAAAACCACCTGGAGTTGATTGCATTTCTAACAAGTTACCAGGTGATATGATGGTGCTATCTAGGAATCAACCATACTTTGGGAACCACTGGTCTTCAGGGACCTTGCAAAATAAATTCTGTCACCTCACCATAGGGTATCTTCAAAGTTAACTAACTAGTGGGAATCCAGACCACAGAACCATTGTGTCCACATCTGTCACAGTATACTCAAAAACTATCAAGCAGATAAGTACTTGAGCTTATTTTTTCCACGTGTTTTCTATTAAACACAGGCCTCAACCTTTAAAATGACACAACAGATTTTGCTTTGTGTGGGAGAAAAATTTAGCATAAAATTCATATTCACACACACACACCAAAAAAAACCCCCCAGACTACTGGCCTGATAAATCTAAAGACATCCCCCTCCAAGAGCATGGCCATAAAATAGCCTTCTCATCAGGAACTAAAACCACTCCAGGATATGACCCATCAGTCATAGACAATAACATACTTACGGAATGTATTCTTTAGGATTATCATGTTAGGTGTTGTCAAGGACAACTCATAGTGACTGAGCAACAGATCTGAATCCAGTCCTGTCCTATCTGCCATCCTCACAATCTCTGATACACTCAAACCCATTGATTGCTGCAGTTACTGTCAGTTCACCTGGTTGAGGGTCTTACATACCTTCATGTCCTTCCACCTTTTCTAGCATGATACCTCTCTTCAAGGAATAACCTCTCCTAGCAACATACCCAGAGTATAGGAGATGAAGTTTTTATTATCTTTACTTCAAGGAGCACTCTGGCTGCACCTCCTCTAAGACATACCTGTTTGTTCTTTTGGCAGTTGATGGAATATTCAGTACTCTTTTCCACTACTGCGTTGAAAGACATCAATTCTGTCATCCTTATTCATTGCCTAGCTCTCAGTTGCATAGCAAGTGACTGAAAAGACCGTGGTCTAAATGAGGTGCACCTTAGAAACCAGAAATCTCTGCCATTGAGCCAATTCCAATTAATAGTGACACTACAGGATTTCCTAGACTATACCATCTTTCTCCACCCCAGCACCTGGTGGATTCAGACTGCTGACTCCATACATTAGCAGCTCTGTATGTTAAGTACTACACCACCAAGGCTCCTTAAGGAGAGCAAGGGGGAAAAGGCAAAGGTATGAAAACAGGAAGGAGCATGGACACTAAACAAATGACAATGATCAAACAAGAGTGGAAAAGAATGATGACATGGTGGGATCATGGTCAGTGTCACAGAGCAAATTGTATATGAGCTATTGAGTGAGAAACTAATTTGCTATGTAAAATTCTTCCTGAAGCACAATAAAGTGTTAAATAAATAAATAAAATTGTTATTAGAAGCAAAATAAAGAAGATCCAAGACAAAACATCCAGAAGGCTAAGTGATCCTTTGCAGAATGTAGTGGTCTTTCATGAGTTCAGAAGTGCTAGGGGAGGCTGGCAATACATTTGTGACTTGGCAATATCACCCACCAACTGGGATTCTAGCTCTAGCTTACAGATCTGGTATCTAGTCATCTTTCACTGCATCACAGTTGTATTAAGAGACTGCGTCAACGCACATTTGAGGGTGTTAAGCCTCGCAGTTAGAAAGTCAAAGGCACTGAAATGCCTTACTTGGCCACTATTACCACATTTCTGTTCTAACCACATGCCTCCTCCCACTTTGCCACTCATTTCACCATCAAGAAAGCACACTGGAGACTGAGAAGCCTGTTTGGATGCCTTCAATGTTCTTCACTGCTTTCTCCAGAGCCTTTCACAAAAAGGTGGGGCATAGACCCCACCTTTCTCAAAAAAGTGGGGAACACACCACCCTGCATACATACACGCTTTCGTACATAGTCGTGGAGCAGCGAATAACCAGCCTAATGGCTAGAGACACAAAACCCTGACTGCAGAAGGCACCTTGAAGTGTGAGGACACTCCTCCTGGAGGCTCCCCACCTGGCCCGCCCTTCATAAGGTTGCTCGGGGGTGTCTGAGGTGGGCTGGACTAGGTCGGCTTTAGGACCCAGAGAGTAGCCTGGACTTGCAGGGGCTGGACACGCCCTTAAGCTGTTGGGGACTTTGGTGTTCCCAGCCAGAGTCTGCAACCCAAGCTAGGGTGGATGAAAAGGTCAATGGGCTGCCGCTGCCGGCTGCTGCTATGGCTCGGAGCAGTGGGTGAGTTCCGTCTTGCTGTTGGGCAACCATGCAGCACCTTCCTAAGTTTTAGGGAACATCATCACGGCCGACCTAATTATCAGCGGCTCCTCCAGAGGCCTGATGCCCAAAGCTCCTTGTCGGTGGGAGCTCCTGGAGTCTGGGCAGAGAAGCTTGGTGCACCCCGGAATCCCTAGAATCTAGAAATGCAGATCACCAAGCTTGGAGAGAGAAAGCTCCCCTACTGCCTGGAGGATGAAGGAAGGACTAGCAAGGATGAAGGAAGGGCCTTGGGGTCTAGCCTAGTGCAGCATCCGGAGCCATTCTCTTAGGGGTAAAGTCAGCAGCTTAATCAGTAAATTCCCAGAGGGAATTCTACTTCGGGGTGCTGTGTGCACTGGCTAGACAGAGTGGAAGGGTGTGGCTGCGAGCAGTAAGAGCTGGGGGGGTGGTGCGTGAGTCTCCCTCCCTATTTACATCCTGTACCCTTTCCTTTCCCGCTCTCTATGCCATCCTTCAGGCGCCACTCTCTGCTCCAACTTGGAGTTCCAGGTGCCTTTTGTGCCATCCTCAACCACGGAGCCACCAGCTTCACGTTCCCACGACGCTCATGCCCGCGGCCCACCTCGAGGTTTGGAGCTAGCTTCTCCCCTTGAAACCCCAGGTTAGCTCCGAGTTCCTTCCTTCTCCAGCACTCACTCAGACCCCAGGTTGGGAAAGGCCTGGAGAAGGAGCTCCATTACCCTTTCCTCCCTTGCGGCTTCCAGACTCTGAGGGGCCTTGGGTGTTCTTCACCTGTGGGGCCAGCGGCCGGCAGGGGCCCACACAGACACAGTGCGACGGGGCGTATGCGGGCAGCAATGTGGTGGTGACGGTGGAGGCCGCAGGGCACCTGAGGGGCGTGCAGCAGTGGCGAGCTCCCCGGTCTGGCCAGTACCTGTGAGTATAAAGCGGGGACGGCTGGTGACCCTCGAGTCAGCGGTTTTATAGCTAGGAAAACCACAGACCCATGCGCACCACTTTGCGTCACAGGTTATTATGCAGCTACTTCCAATTCTTGCCTGTCTCTTTCCAGAGGAACTGAGGAAGGGTGGCAATAGTTAGCTTGTACCTGGTAGCTTGTTCCCATTGCACAGAGTGCCCTTCAAAAGCGACAGGACCAATGAGTGTCTTAAGCACCCCTTATCTCCATTAAGGGATATCTGAACTGCCCTGCCCATACAAAGCTACATGGTTCAAATCCACCAGCTGCGGGAGAAAGATTGGCAAGCTCTTTGTTTTGCGATTTATTACGTCTGTAAACCAGCTGGAGGATCAGCTATAAGTCTGTCCGACTCAATGGTAAACAACTATCTCCATTAAGTCTCAAAACTAAATGTAATTTATTATGTTGGTGTGCAAACATAGTCTCTCCACTCGGTCAAAGTTGACTGCTGTCTCTTGGCACTCGTGGATGAGACATTTTGGAGCTCTGTCGCCCCCCTCGGCACCTTGGTGACCCCAGGTGAGAGCGGTGGATGAGTGATTGTTTCCTGCAGGATCTCAGCCTACGGAGCCGCGGGCGGCAAAGGCGCCAAGAACCACTTGTCTCGGGCGCATGGGGTCTTTCTGTCCTCAGTTTTCACCTTTAGTCGCGGGGACCCACTCTACATCCTGGTGGGACATCAGGGAGAGGACGCTTGTCCAGGAGTAAGTGGAGTCAGTGGGAAGGGGGCGGCTCCAGCTCGCTGGGTGTGCTGAGGGTTGAGGGGTCTTCCGTGCTTGGAGCCGGAGCTGCAAGGGCAGAAACGACGTCTCCCCAATTCCGGGCCCTCTGCACGCAGGGGAGCCGGGAGAGCCAGCTGGTCTGCCTCGGAGAGTCTCTGGCCGAGGAGCACGCGGCAAGCAATGATTCCGAAAGGGTCCGGGGGTCGCGGAGCTGGGCCGGGGGCGGCGGGGGTGGCGGAGGCGCGACCTACATCTTCCGGGTACGTGGCTGGGGGGGGGTCCCACCACCCGTGCCCCTCAGCTGGGTCCCAAACCTCTTCTCAGGGATGCGCACGCGCTCGGTGTACGGTCCCGGGCCCCTCCTTCCCTAGGCCTGGTTTGGAGCCCCTACCCTCACCCCGGTCGCCCCTTGTCCGGGTCACCATTGGGCGGCTGGCACATGCAACCCTAGCACGCCAGTGTCCCCGCAGTTGCATGCCGACGAGCTGGAGCCGCTGCTGGTGGCGGCCGGAGGCGGTGGTCGGGCCTACCTGAGACGGCTCGACCGAGGCCAAACCCAGACCGCCCCCGAGAAGCTGGAGACCCGCACGGCGGCGCCTGGGAGCGGCGGGCGAGGCGGGGCGGCAGGTGAAGGCCGGGGCTGCGGGGAGAGGCTGCCGTGCACGCCACCCCGGTTGCACGCCTGCCTACTGTCGCTCTGCAGGTGGAGGGGGCGGCTGGACGTCGCGGGAGCGCTCGCCGCAGGCTGGCGGCTCACTGCTGGAGGGAGCGGAGGGCGGCCAGGGCTGCGCAGAGGCCTGGGCTGCTCTGGGCTGGGCCGCGGCCGGAGGCTTCGGGGGCGGTGGCGGGGCTTGCACTGCCGGTGGAGGAGGCGGCGGTTACCGCGGTAGGTCCTCCTTGGGGAGACTAGCTTGGCAGCCCCGGGGGTGAAGTTAGATTAGAGCCTTAGAAAGGCCCAAGTCCCTCGGAAAGATAGATGGCGCTGAGCTCAGATCCCAGTTACAGCAGATAACGTTATTAGTTGCCCTAGAATTGATGCCCACTCATAGCAACTCCACGTGTGTGCAGAGACCATTTCTCCATAAAGTTTTCAAGCAGGCTTTTTAGAAGGAGATTGCCAAGCCTATCTTCCGAGATGCCTGTTGGTGAGGTTGCCAACTTTTTGGCTCATAGAGTTTAACCATTTGTGTTACCTAGGAGCTCCAGGTGGAGGCAGGTGACTTCGAGTCTACTACAACTCATAGCAACCTTATGAATAAACAAACACCCCGAACTTGGCCCTATTCTGTGTTTCCTCATCATCCCTAATATACTTGAGCCCATTGTTGCAGTCACTGTGTTAACTCATTGATCCTCCTCCACCTTTGCAAGCATGGTATCCTTTTCCAAGGTCCAGTTCTTCTTTAAATACCCAATGTGTGTGAGACAAAACTTCATCGTTCTTGCCTCTAACAGGCTGACTCAGTTGCCGATAACATACACACAGAATGGACTCCCTAGATTTCCGGTTGTGTCCAGGACTTCACAATAGTCCTAGGAATTTAGAACTGGCTAGTTAGCAACTGAGGGGAAAGCCAGAAAGGCTGGATAGATTTTAACTCAGTACTTCTCAGAGTATATTCTATTTACATACTGACCTGCAGCATCACCTGGTAGTTCATTAGAAAAGCAAGTTCTCAGTTATCTCCTCAACTGATAAAAGCAGAAACTCTAGGTAGTGGCACCAAAAAATCCTTCATTTTAACCAATCTTCTAGGCAATCATTTCTCATGCACTCCAGAGCCTGTGCATCTGTCTGTGTGGGCTGTACTGTTCACAAGTACTTTACACCCGTCATCTCAGTTCTCACAGCAATAGAATATGTGGGTTGGGCCTCTCCCACTTTCTAACTGAGGACACTGGGACGAAGAGGTTCAGAGAGACATGTCCCAGCCAGCCTGAGCCAGCCCTTCAGGCTGCAGATGTTTGTCTCCTTCACCAGCCACCTCTCTGGCCCCTTGGTTCACACTGGTAGTGAAGAAGATCTGCACTGGATTTTCCTGGAGACTCCAGCTTCCATTTTGTTCATAAGTCACCTTCCTAGCTATGAGGTGTGTGCCCCGCCTATTTTAGAGTCAAACCATCTAGTCCTTCTCAATTTCTAGGAGGTGATACCTCAGAGACTGATGTCCTCTGGGCCAATGGGGAAGATGGGGTCTCATTCATACATCCCAGCAGTGAGCTCTACCTGCAGCCTCTGGCAGGTATGGACCTCACCTTCCCAGCTCTCAGCTTCCCCAGCCCTCTTGCCCTCAGTTCCTAAGCCCATCCCATCTGAGACATCAGTTCTGCACTGTGTTGTATTTGGTTTTTTGATGGCAGGAACACTTGAGAATTAGACTATCAGTTGTGATGTCCCTAAAGGACATTTGGGGATGCTGGTCAAGTAACCCCTTGTTATGAAGTCTCCTTAAATACCTAAAGTTTCCAGAAGAGGGAGTATGAAGACTTGACAAGTCCATCAATCCTTCCACTTACCCTTCAACTCCCGACTCTGCTCCTCCTGCTCCAAAGTACTGGCCTTGAACTAACCATGTGGCTCAAAAAAAGCTGTCTGTGCCCCCTCCAATACAGCTTTCTCCTCTCCCCACAGTCACAGAGAGCCACGGAGAGGTGGAGATCCGTCTGTACTTCAACTGCAGTCACTGCTCTTTCAAAGAGTGCCAGTGGCAGGCAGAGATCCAGTTGGCCAGGTGTATGTGCCCAGAGGGCATGCAGCTAGCTGCAGATAATATTACTTGCTTGGGTAGGTCCTGCCTTTGCCCAAAGACTGGACCCCTAGGGCTGGAAGGGGCGGTAGGGCACTGTAGAAAATGGTTTAGAGGCCTATTTTGTCCCAGGCACTACAAGCATCATGCTGGGTGCTGGGCAGGGTAATGGAGTCACATCAATGCCCTCTGTGCCTTCAAGGAGCAAATAGTCCAGTGTGGGAGGTGAAGTATATGGTTCAAGATGACAATTGCCGTGTAAGCTGTAATAAATATTTCAAAGTGGCAGTTGCCATGTGAAATGTAAAGCGTTTTAGACATTTTCAGGAGGCTTGCTTTTGTCTAGGTTCACTGTTGAAAGCAGCATGGTTAACGTTTCAGCTGGGTTTTGAAGAATGGGTAAAACGCGGGGGTAGAGGGACAAAGAGGAGCTTCTCATTAGATTTGTCTTTGTCCCTAGATCATCCCACTCCCACAGGCTCCCTGGTTATGATGGTGGCTGCGGTGGCAACCTTGATACTGAGCCTCCTTGTGGTGTGCAGGGTGCTAATTCTGGGTATGAAGTATCCAGCAGACAACTGCTTCAAGGTTGCTTTCCCTTCCCCTGAGTTAGGATGGCCTCTGAGCTGTGATGGGCAGCTCTGGAGTTCTCTCGAAGCACCTGGGGAGACCTTAATGGGAGTGTGGCCTGGGTAATTGGAGGCAAGGTAAGCCTGGTGAGCAAGTAAAGGTCATACATTGCTCTCCACACCTGCAGTCAACCAGAGGTGTCTGGGCCTAAGGAGAACGAGGCTGCCAGGCCCTGAGCTCAGGCTGAGCAAGCTTCGTACCTCGGCCATCTGGACAACCCTCAACCCTTACTACCGCCAAGTGGGGTTTGGCTCAGCCCAGGCTTGGCCTCTTCCCCCAGGGCTCACTGAGGTTTCCCCAGCCAATGTCACTTTGCTCAGGTGAGTCTTCAACATCCTTTTGAGAACCTACTCATCACCTAAGCTCCCTCACTGTCTTGGTAAATAATAGACCTCAGGGAATATCTGACTCCAACTCCTCAAGTGAAGGGTCTCTTCCTCAGGCTTCAATAATTGTCTGTTACCCTCAACACTCACTTTCTCCCCTCAATGGCTTGACTGCTCAGCTTTCAGCCCCTATTCTAGGATAAGGGACCCTACAAAGCAACTCTTTCAGAGCACAAGGGTTGCTCCTGTCCTAGATGTCTGCAAGGATGTAAAGGAAGGAGATAGCTCAGATTCCCACCCCTACCTTGACTCCACAGCTGCCTGTTCGTTCACCTTGGCTCATGCCAGTGAACACTGCTCTACTGGGCTTTTATCTACCATGATATGAAAAGAAGTGCAGATCCCTCAGAGGGCCAGCTGGATATATAGAGAGCAGGAAAGGTAAAGGAGGGACTAGAATCTCTAGGATCCTTCTCCAGGCCCAACTACCCACACCCTTCCAACCTGTCTCCCTGCAGAGCCCTGGGTCACGGTGCCTTTGGGGAGGTGTACGAGGGACTGGTAATTGGTCTTCCCGGGGATCCCAGTCCTCTGCAGGTGGCTATCAAGGTAAGAGGGGGTAGGGCTTTTGGCTTTTGGAGAGAAAGAGAGTACCACAGAGGTAGAAACCAGAGTGCTGAACTAGGTTAGTGGGTGCTCCTCACACATCCAAGGAGCTCAGGAATTCCATGCTGTTTGCTTCCCCAGACCTTGCCAGAACTCTGCTCCCACCAGGATGAGCTGGACTTCCTCATGGAGGCGCTCATCATCAGGTGCACATGAAGCCTAGGGGCAGCACTGAAATGTGGAGGGGAGGCACCTAGAACTGCCTGTGGGAACAGCTTCTCCTCACCCTGGGGCTGAAAGAGGCAAGTGGAGGGACACAGAGGTCTTCTCCAGTCGCACGGAGCATAGAACATGGTTTCTCTCCCTGCTGGTGACGGGGTATGTGCACCTCCCACTCAGCAAGTTCAGCCATCAGAACATCGTGCGGTGTGTGGGCCTCAGCCTCCGGGCCGCCCCTCGCCTCATTCTGCTGGAACTGATGTCTGGGGGCGACATGAAGAGTTTCCTGAGGCACAGTCGACCCCACCTGGTGAGACTTCCCATGCCCCTCTAAAAATCCTAGCCACCCATCCTGAGTCCTGTGTGGACTGGAGTGACGTGGCCTCTGCTGGCCCAGGGCCAGCCATCACCTCTGGCCATGCAGGACCTGCTGCAGCTGGCCCAGGACATTGCCCATGGCTGCCATTATCTGGAGGAAAATCACTTCATCCATAGGTTAGAAATTTGGGGACCCACCTGCATATTGGGGAATCTACCCTAGCCCAACTCCCTTCCCAGGGAACAGCCTTTTCTCCCAACTTTCAAGGAAATCCATCAGAAAAGGCCAGATCTGAGTTCTCTGATTTTTTTTTTCTGACCCTGTAGGGACATTGCAGCCCGAAACTGCCTGCTGACCTGCAGTGGAACCAATCGAGTGGCCAAGATCGGGGACTTCGGAATGGCAAGAGACATCTACAGGTGCAGTGCAGGGGGCCTGGGGATGCAATTGCTGGGAAATTTACTGGGCACCTTGATGTTATTTGAACAACTTACTAGTCCCCTCCTCCCTCTTATAGGGCCAGTTATTACCGAAAGGGTGGCCGGGCCTTGCTACCAGTTAAATGGATGCCCCCAGAGGCCTTCCTGGAGGGCATCTTCACATCCAAGACAGATTCCTGGTGACGGCACTTCATTCTTTTCCCTGCCTATGAACTGATCCTATCCTTTCTAGGCCATCTCACGTGAGGGTATTGGAGGTGATGCCTATGGTCCTCATTTGGATCCCCACCTATTCATGATGCAGGTCCTTTGGGGTGCTGCTCTGGGAGATCTTCTCCCTGGGCTACATGCCTTACCCTGGCCGAACCAATCAGGAGGTACTGGACTTCGTTGTTGGAGGAGGCAGGATGGACCCTCCCCGGGGCTGTCCAGGGCCTGTGTAAGTGTGGGTGCAACCCAGGGAAAGATGGCCATCACAACCTTGGATGGGCAACAATCCCTGCTTCTCCTTAGGTACCGTATCATGACTCAATGTTGGCAGCACCAGCCTGAGCTTCGCCCCAGCTTTGCCAGCATCTTGGATCACCTTCAATACTGCACCCAGGTGTGTCCTGCAACACACCCTGACCATCTGGTTTGGAAGATGAGGAGGAGCATTAAAATGTCTTGGCTCCCTCTTTCCTCCCTCCTATTACAGGATCCTGATGTGCTGAACTCACCCCTACCAGAAGAGCTGGGGCCCACCATGGAGGAGGAAGGGACTTCTGGGCTAGGGAGCATGTCTTTGGAAGGCATAAGATCCCTACAACCTCAGGAATTGAGTCTAGGGAACTTGAAGAGCTGGAAAGAGAGCCCCTTTGGACCTTGCCTGCCCTCTGGCCTAAAGTCCCCCAAATCCAGGTGCCTCCAGCCTCAGAACCTTTGGAATCCTACATACAGCTCCTGGGTCCTGAGGGACCGTGAGGGTGAAGACTCAGGCATTGATACCAGTAATCGCTTCTCCCTGCACTCCTCCCCAGGCATCTAGGTGGCTTGTTATTATTCCAGCAGCCTCTGCCCCCTGTGGTCTGTTGTGCGTGTCCTGGCATGTCTCAGGGCTGGCCTAGCAGCTGGACTCTCCATTCTGGAAACCAGCCCTAGGCCCTACAGGAGGAGGGCCTGGACACTCAAAAAGTCTTTGATCTTTGGACTCCTCAACCCTCAAAAAACTCCTGAAAATTACTTCTTGATGGAAGCCTTTTCTGGCCTGCCCACCCTCTGTGAACAGCCTTCATTTGGGCTACTGCTGCCTTTGCAGATGCATTTAATAAAAAACTTTTCTCTTCACATCTCCCATTAATCCAAAGAGATGTGAGGAGTGCTAGGAACTGAAGAAGCACATGCCAGCAGAGAGAGGGGATGAAGCTTAGGAATGAAGTAGTCGCCACAAAAGCTAGGATCTTTGAGTTTTATTGAGAAGGAGAGTCCCACTGTAGTGTACAAGGCTGGACCTATTGGTGTAGCAGTGCCTGCAAAATAGCTGACGATCTAGTCCCCCTGGAAAGCTGGCTAGCCGCCGCCTCAGAAGAACCAAACTGAGGATGCAGCCCATTGCCCCCCTTCCCTACATATTAGTGTCATTTGGCTCTGGGAACTGCAGTTCCTGAAAGCACAGGCCCCCACCCAACCCCCCCACCCCCGCCATCTGCAGAGCGCCCCCTGCGGTTGTCATTGGTCCTGCAGGACCAAGTGAATCACCCTGCCTGGCGGGGACAGGGGGCTCCTTCTCTCCCCTGGCATGCACCGCCTGGATGAAGCCATAGGTCCGTTGGTCAGGTCGGCTGATCACTGCAGAGACAAGAGGCCCAGCCTCATCTCTCAGCCAAGCTGGCCAGAATGCCAATCAAATTGTCCAATCCCAGCAAATAACCGTCCTCGCGGTTGCCCTCCTCCCAGGGCAGCCTGTGGTCCAGCGTCTGGCCGTCAGGGAGGAGCGTGGTCTTGCCAAAGTCGATGAGCCACACGCCGGCGCGATGGCAGTGGTCGTGCACGAAGAGGAGGGAACTGCCGATCACCTGAAGGGGGTCTACGCTGTTAGGCGCTGGGCCTTTCTCAGAGAAAACCTCCGCCCTATTCCCAGCTCCAGCCTCACTGACCACACCCCCTTCACCTTTCCCTCCTGGCCGCCTACCTCATGCCTCCTAAAGAACTCAGAGACTTCCAGGGTGTCCCGGATCTGCTGCAGCCGATTCAGATACCTCCTCTGCAGAGGACAGCGTAGGAGAGGAAGGCAGATGAAACACTAATTGAACATTAAAAGCCAACTGAACGTTTGCTAACTAGGGCAAGATCAGCTTGGTAAATAATGATGGTGAGGCAGCCACAGACCTCCTCCCATGCCTTCCCCCACGGGGCACAACATATGAAGCGTGCGTGCACGGAGCAGAAAAATGATAATAATAAGATGAATGCTACACTGTGGGACATAAAAGGTATCAGACTGGATGACCTAGGGGCAGCCCTCAGTTTCAGAGTCACTGACACCCTGGGTTCTGTGATCCAGCACTCACCAGTACTTCAGCATCTCCTTGCACAAACTCTTCAAAGACACGAATCACTTGCTCCCGGCTCCGAGTTGTCTTGAAGTCGGTGCTGCAGGAGCCATCGGCTTTCTAAAGTAGGTGGGATGTGGAATGTCAAGCACCCAGATTTGTTCTTAGGGAGAAGATCAAGCGAGGGCAGGGCAATACTGTCCAGGACTTTGGTGCGGGATTATGGGGTGACAGGGTGGGGCACCCGAGGGCATCCCTTTAGGGTCGGGCCAGCAGGGAGGGGGCATGGGTACCACGAGAAGGGGACGGGAAAGAGCACAGCGAAGGGAGCCAGGCTCACTTTGATGCCTTCGATGCGGAAGCCTAGCGTAGTGCTGGAGCTGATGCCTTCGCGCCACTGCATGTAGCGCGGTTTGGTGACTGCGCGCTGTGCGTGCTCCTCCTCGGTAGGAGCCGAAGGGTCTACGGCCAGCATCTTCTTGTACATGTCCTTCCGCAGCTTGGGTCGCTCTCGAGCCTTGGTCAGCTCGTCCTCGAGGTAAGTCCTGAGGGGGGTACAGAAGGCAACAGGGTATAGAGAGCTCTCCCTGATACCCGTGATTGCGGGTGTGTGTTGGCGCCCCCTGCCTGGCCCTAAGGAGCACGCATACCTGACACCCATCTTGCAGTCAAGCACACAAGGTCCATCGAAGCCGTCGAGCAGGTCCTGTAGCTGCAAGTAGCTCTCGCCATCACGCTCCACCACGCCGTGGAAGGCGGGCACGCAGCCTCGCAGTGCATCTGCCATCAGCCGCGCCAGGCAGGAGCGCTCTGGCTCCGAGCTGCGCTTCAGGATCAGCCCATTGGCGCCCGCTGCCTTGAAACTCCCTGCAGACAGTCACACATGAATGCTGCTCAGCCTCCTCCTGCCCTGGGCACCCTCCTCATACACCTGACCCTATCTATGCTCACCCGTGTGCCCCGCCAGCTGCACCCAGGAGTAGCGCTTCTTGAAAGGGCTCATGACTGGAAGATTCACCATGGTCCGGATCTTCTGCCAGTGACTTTTCTGAAAGTGACAAGGCACGATCTAAAAAGTCAGCTTCTTTGGAAAAGGGTCTCACCTCGCCCCTGGCCCACCAGAAGCAGCAGGGCTATAAGGATTCATTCATTCTTTCCATTCGCTTGACACTGAGCCAAACACGGGGGGGGGGGGGGGGGGGGGGCGGGGGGGTTTGGGATGGAAGTGTAACAGCTATCCAGCTTCTGGAATGTGTGACCCTTTAGAATCTAAAGGGTCAAGTCTTCAATGACTCAAAAGTTAAATGAGGGGTGGGGTGGGGGGGCAGGGAGAGGGGTGCAACAATGAATGAATGGAATTCCAAAATCTCTGTAGATGTTCATTGAAATGAAAAATAAATAAAAATAAAAAAGTTAAATGAGCAAGTCACCAAACTGCTCAGCGGAGGTAATCAAACTTATATGAGAGTCAGAATCCTGATAAAAATCATGCAGATCTTCGGTTTACCTTAAGGAAATTGACTGAGGAGCTCTGAAGTGGGGCCAAGTATTTGCATTCTAATAACCTGGGGCCAAGGAATCACAGATCACAAGCTTCTAAGTATTAGTTTCTTATCAGTAAAATGGGAAATAAACATCTTCACTAGGTGGTTGAGGGAGCTCTAGTTGTGTGGCCTGTTCAATCCACCAGCAGTTCTGAGGGAGAAAGCCAACCTCCTTCCTTCACTCTGTTGTTAGATGACCTTGCCCTGTCCAGCATGAATCTCTTGGTGGATTTGAATCTTTAGATGGGCAGCACAACTCCTTAGCACTAAGCCACCTAAACTCTCTACATTTTACAGTCTCCACAAGTCAATGGAAGGTTAGCTATGAATGAGTTAGTTCCAACTCTAAGGCATTGAGAGAGCTGAGTTGTTATGAGTGGTAAAGGAGTCTTGGGTATGCAGCGTCCAACCCCCATGCTTTCCCTTGGAACTAACTTCCTTCCTCTCCTTTAAGGAGATAAACTGGGAGATAAAGCTTTACAATAAACAGCACAGGGAGGGGAGAACAGTCTAGCAGGGACTGAAGTGGAAATGAGCAGGAAATGAGGTCTTGTTATGCCTGGATGTGATGCACTCCTATAAATTGGCAAGGCCTAGGGCACCTTCTTGGAGAGGATGAAATCAAGTTGCTCCTTGGAAGCAAGGATTTTGAGGCTCCGTCTCACATACTTTGGGCATGTTGCCATGAGGGACCAGACCGTGAGAAGGACATCATGCTTAGAAGGGTAGAGGGTCAGTGCAAAAGAAGACCCTGGATGAGTCAGGATGGTGAGATGTAGATGGTCAGATGAGATGTAGCAATGGGGTCAGGTGTGTCAGAGATGGTGAGGTTGGCTCAGGATAGGGCAGAGTCTTTGTTCATAGGGTTGCTATGAGTTGTAGTCAGCATCTTTTTGTCCTAATCTAGATCCAGAAAACCTGAGTCCTGAAAATGGGCTGCAAGGCTGAGGGCCTGACACTTTGGACAAGACTAGGAGGGAAATGCAGATTTTGGTGTATCCCTTGCCTCACAACTATTACTGCTAGACTCCACCAGCCTCTGAAAATGTCTCCTACTCGGGATTTTTCAGCTTTCTTCTCAGAACTCATTAGCCTTGTGTATATCTCTATTAAGGGCACAGGTTTGCTCATGTTAACTATGTGCTTGCTGCCTCCTTTCAAGGATCCTTGCTTTTGGGAGTTCCACATATGCCCTTACAGGACCGGAACCCAGGAATCCAGCTTCCCTGACAAGAAGAAATTCTAACATAGAAAGAAATGGGGAGCTGTCTTAGGTAGGGGAAGACTGATGACCATAAAGCTCCTTTCTATGGGGAGAAGACAAGGTTAGCAAAAGAGCACTGAATCTGGTATCTGGACTTGGTTTCAGTCCTGGCTCTATCACTTTCAAGCTGAGGAAGCCCATAGAAAGTACTGTTATCTGTGTGGGCCCGTTTCCTCCCTGCCTCCAGCCATCCAGCTGCTGCCATAATGCTAGCCACCATTTACTGACCGCCTACTACACGCCAGGCATTTCTCATACCCCATCAGGAAGCACTGTTCCTCCTTTCTTACTGAAGTCCTTATATGGTACACTTGGGTGTGATCACATGTCCAATCCCCAGGGATCTGGGGGTGTAGCCAGAAGCAGCCCACCAGACGCATGACATCTCTTTCAAAACTCCTTTTTAAAATCTTTAAATACATATGAGGTTTGCATTTTGCTGCATAATAAATTCAAGTTTTATTATAAAACTCCACACCTCCAAATCCTCAAGTAAAATTCCAAGAATATGTACGTGCCATGTGTATTCAGTAGCACCATCTTGTCTCCCACATTCACTTTGAGTATCCTGGTGATGGGTGTACACTAAGGCATGTTGTATGTACCACTAAGTCAGAACCAACTCATACCTGACCTAGTGGGTTTTCAGAGGGAATAAAGAGGTGGTAAATCACAAGGGAGAGATTACCCATCTTTCTCTTGTGGGCAGCTGGTAGATGCAAACCACATGCATGAGGTAGTGTTATTATTCCCATTTTACAGAAGGAAATCAAAGCTCAGAGGAGTTAAACAGCTCAGGCCCTAAACAGCTTAGGTTCTGAAGTCTACTTTATTGCTTCTCTTTGTGGGTCAAATGGGACACCATGTGAGAGAAAACTTGGTACAAGGTGAAGTGATTTGTAGCTTTAAGGTGGTGTGAATGTTTTGATGGGGAAGGGGACCGCTCTTTATTGGCTGAAGAGAATGGGTTTAATTTTTGTGTCTCAGGTACTCTAGGGGCCTACTGATGGAATGTAGAAGACGACCAGAGCAGCATGAACTTAGTACATCTAGTTCTGCAGTCACTCCATTGAAAGAGCCCTGGTGAGATGAGGGAACATCACTTTTCTTTCTGGGACATGTGGGAGAAATGAAGGTGATAGAGGATTTGATAAGATGTCTGAAGTGGCTACTATTGCTTGTTGACGTGTCATAACACAGCCATCAACTTGTTTCCATACTGAGGTAAAAGGGAAGATCACCTACTCTCCCTACCCAGATTTCATGAGGATCGAATAAGAGAGCAGCATCAACCAAGGTTGGTTCCAGTGATACAGGTCACAAAAGACTTTCACACTTATGATCTCTCCCAGGCCCCCTAGGTCTTCCTGACATTGGTAGCCCCTGAAAGGGGCTAGCCTTCCTGGCAGTTAAGTGGTGTGGTCAAATCCAGAGGGAGGTAAGACAGGTGTTGTGGAATTCACTGTCCTCTTCCTACTTAAAGAGCTACCTCCCCCAGGGAACATAATGCACAACAAGACATATGTATCTAAAAAGGCTCCTGAGAATCATTCTTCAGCGGGTGGGGATTTGGGCACATGAACAACAGCAGGGAAGATATTTTTGAGCTGGTGAAGTTTTTACTGTTTGGATATCAGAAGGCATATTTATTATCTTATAGTGTGAAATCTAGCTGCCAAATTGGAAGCCAAAGCCCCATCCTGTGGCCCAATCTACCCCTCCAGAGAAGTACTCTGTGGGACACCAACTATAGGCCTAGGTCACCTTGGTACCTAGGGGCAAAAGTCAGGCATTCAGAAGGAGCTGGGTGCATAGAAAGTCTAACAGAGTCACAGGAGGACCCTCTGAAAATTGAGGTGGGCAGGGTTGGCTGGATACTAGCCTCAGACCTTCCTTTGCCTAAGCTCATTTTGTAGTTCTGAGGTTCCTGCTTCTTAATACTAGGGACTCAGAGTATATGAGAAGCTGAGCTAGAGCAGACCTTTTGTTTCATCTTTGGCACTTAGCCTCATACTCCCTGAACCTCACCCCTGGCCTCTAAGTGCCCCAATCTCTAAAGCTTTCTACCTGCCTGACCTTCTCCCTTTGTTCCCCTTTGGTCAGAGCAATAATTTTGTTATAAAATCATTTGCACTAAGGTATAAGTGACCCACGACTTCATGTTCCCAGGAGCATTTGCTTTATAAACTGAAGTCTGTTAACCTAAATTCTGCTCTATAATTAGTGAAAAGTGACGTGTGGGAATTTTGAGTCCAAGATGGGATGGCATCCTGGTCTCCTTACCGAACCTGTATCACTGAGGGAAGACAGCAGGTGAACTAGAGCCAAATGCCCTCTCCTCTGTTAGAGAAACACCCCTGAATTGTTTTTAGGAGGTAGGCACGACCTCCTAAAAGCAGAGTCACAGGTGAGTCTTCAGCTCCTCTCTTGGCCCATTTGGACCTCTCTGTCCATGACTTTTCTGTGTATCACAGGAAAAGACTGGAAAGCCTCAAAAACCCTCCAGGGAGGCCAGTTTCAGCTTTGGGAATGCTGGAAGGGACTCCTGAGGAGGAAAAAGAGAAGAATGTGCTCACCTTGCAGAGACAGGTAGTGCAGCAGGGAGGGGGAGGTGGCCTCCTCTTCTCAAGGCTGTTCTTGTTACGAAACCAGTGGCCTAGTAGGAGGGACTCTGAGGTAGAAGCCACCTTGCCATCCCTCAGCGCTGCTGCAGCACTTGCCCTCTTCCCTCATGCATCCTTCCAGGTCAGCAGGGCAGACTCTGCTTTCTGCCTGGGGAAGCCCTATGGGCGGCCTGGGCGGGAGCACTCCGTTGGTCCGGACTGGCAAGGCAAAGTCCGCCCTGTGAGCCCTTCCCAGGCCACAGGAGGCCTCTGTCAACAGGCCTTGGCTTATCTGCCTCAGCCGTGGCTGTTTGTCTTCGGGGAGGCCCCGGCGGCCTGGGGGTTGGGAAATCCTGGGAAATGTAGCCTTGGAGTTACAAATGGCCCTCACTGGCCATCTGCCTTAGCTCATGGAAGTCCAGGGCCAAGGGAAGACCCTAGCCTGGGCTGCCCACAAGTTGTGCAGATGCAGGCAGCTGGACTCCTTGGTGCAACGTGGCCCAGCCTCCCCCTCTGTCACGTCATTTCCCAAGTGCCCGGTCTCAGTGGACTAAAGTGGGCAGTGGGGGCTGCAGCTAGCCCTTCGCACTTGCTGCGCATTTTATCCTGCACCAATATTCTGGGGTGTTGGTGATTTGCTTTAACCTAGTAGCCGCCCCAGGGTCGGATGAGGAGAGGTGTGAGGGGTCCTATCCCTGACACATTCCTGGGAAACCACTGGGTGAGACTTGTCCATTTCACGAGCTCAGGTTATTCTAGAAACGACTACCCCCCCCCCATAAAGGGAGGAGAGACAGACGCGGTAGGTTCGCGATGGGACGGAGACCCTGCACCCTACGCCTCCTCATGGTTGCGTTTGGGGTGTCAGTCGTGCTCTGTAACACGCTTTCTCTACTGTGTCTTTTGCAAACCCTGCCAGACTCTGGATAAGAATGGGGGCGGGGTAACTGAGTCTCGGAACCACTCTAGTTGTCTGAATGTCTTTTCATCTCAACCAATCCGAGTGTGTGGCAGAGCGCGAGTCCAGCCGGCCCAGGCCCGTCCCCTTAGCGTCCAGGCAACCCGGGCGCGCTTCTCACAGCCTAATCGCCAAGACATTCCGGTCAGGCCTGGAGCCTCTGGGGCTCGGTGGCGCTCCTCTCCCCTCCCTCTGCTCTAGGGACACTTGCGTAACGGGAATCTGGAGCAACTCCTTCGCGCTTAGCAGTTAAAGTATCTGACTTTTGGTTACAACGAAGGGAACAGGTGTTTGTCCTGGGCATCACACACCTCGAAGGGGCGAGCTTGAGGAATGATTTCACCTCACCCTTGCCCTGGTTTATCTGAGGATCAGATGCAGCCCAGAACATCAGGCTGATCTCAACCCTTTCAGCCTCAGTTTACCTTCTCGCGGGACCTGCTTAGGAGCAAATCGCCCGGGAGAGTGGAGTGCACGTAAAGCGGACTGTGTCTGCTCCCAGCTCGCTCCTCGCCTTCCCGCGTCCACGCCTCGTGCGGGCCCAGGAGCAGACCGTGGCGGCTCCGGTGCAGAACCTGGAACGCCGCTCGGCTCCCACTCAGGAGAGAGAAACCCTGGCAACGGCGGGGGTGGGGCCGCGGCGCGGGGAGGGGGCGGGGAGAGGGAGCCGCTCGTCAGCGCTCTCTCCGAGGGTTCCCCGGCAAGGCCAAGCCCCTCGGGTCTTCCAGCCCCACCTCGTAGCCAGCCAGGTATGTCTCTCTCTGCCCTGTCTCCGCCGGTCGCGCACTCCTCCTCATCCTTAAATACCTCAGGACCCGCACCACGACCCGCCTGCCGAGTTGGATGAAAATCTCCCGCCTCCCTCCCACCCCCTACTCTCCTTCTGGACAGCGAGAATCCGAGCCTCCGAGCCTGGGCAGGATTCTGTCTCGAGCGTCCACGGAGGGGTCCCCCGCGCGCAGCCCCGGCTCCCAGGCTGGCCCCTCCTCCGCGGCCCATACCTGCCCAGTCTCCTCGCTCGCTTCCAGCTGCACGTTGCCGCGGCTCCGACTCTCGCTGTCGCTCAGCAGATCGTCCTCCGAGTCTTCGGGCAGCGACGAGGAGCCAGTGGAGGAGATGGACGAGGTGGAGAGGCGGCGGGGCTGCTGCAGGTGCGATGAGCCCGCGGTCGGGAGCCAGCCGCCCTCGGGTTCCGGAGGCCCGGGACTGGCCGGAGGCATGTCCGGCTCCTCGGCCGTCACAGTCAGCTGCGGGATGACCGGGGCCGGGGCAGCCCGCGGAAGCCCATTGGGGACCTGCCCCCCACGCCGCTTAGCCCCGCGGGCCCGGGGATTCCCTGCGGCGGCGGCGGCAGCGGCGGCTGCACAGCGCGCCTCGAAGAGCAGGCGCAGCTCCCCGACACTCCGGCGCGGGGACCGCTCCAGCCCCGGGCTACATGGCCCCGCGCCGCCCGGCCTCGCCATGCCCGTCGGGCCCCCGGGCAGGGTCATCTCCGGGCTCCGGCGCCGCAGCCGAGCCCAGCAGCCCGCGGCGCGGCGGGGACTGGAAAGCCTGGGCGC
>NW_006399776.1:5521801-5559686 GCF_000299155.1 Elephantulus edwardii
CCACCCCTTGCACTTTCAGAGAAAGCGCGGGCCTCCTAGGGCCCGGGGCTCGGCGGGAAGGCCTCCGGCTGCTCCTCGGCGTGGCCGGGAAGTCCAGCCCTCGTGGTCACACACCAAGGCCTGGCCCTCGCGGCCTCCCTCTGCCCGCCCTCCGAGAGGCGGGAGGGGCCATCTGGTTCCCAGGCCTCCCTGCCTTCCCGGGTTCAGGACTGGAAGGATTCCTTCCGGCGGTTCCCAGGGCTTTGACCCCGCAGGGGAGGAGCGGGTCTTGCTCTCGTTTGCCCACCGGGTCCCTCGCGCTCCTGTCCGCGTTCCAGCCATCTCTGGCCCCAAGGTTTCCAAGTCGTCGGGCCTATTCCCCAGCCAAGGCCCCTCCAGCAGAGTTAAGTTCAAGGCCATCGGCCTTCCCAAGGAACCCCACCCCCGGGCGTGCATCCAAACCAAGACTGTCCATGGGCGAACTAGGGCTGTTCCCCCAAAGTGCTCGACTTTCTGCCGAGCGGAGAACAAGGTCAGGGGGCGGGGCCTGGATTTCTCCACGTGTCTCAGCCGAGTCCCAGGCAGCCGCCCGCGCGCGCAGCTGACCTGCGCTGGGCCCTCTTCCCTCCTTTCCTTTCCGAGGCAGGCATCTCCGATTTTAAGCAGTTTGTGCCAATCCTTTGAACTGCTAATTTTCCTCCACAATCGTTTGTCGTGACGATAAAAGGAAAGATGTATCTATCATGTCTTTAAACCGTGAGGATATTTTGTGTGTGGTTGAGGCAGTTTCAGGTCTGCCACACAATCTAGATGTGATTTGGGGCAGCTCTTCTATCATTCCCAGTTCTTCCCTCATTTACAACTTAGGGAGACTTTACTGTGCCACCAGATTCACAGAGTTGGAACGTTGATACTGGAACGGGAGAGCTAGTGTTGGTGACAATGTAAAGCAAACACCAGTCAGCGTCATTGTGGTGAGGTTCTGGCAACTTCACATGTTAGTAGTCCGTATTTCACTGCACTTACTGTCTTCTTCGAATTGGCGGAAAGACTGAGACTCCCCAGCAGCACCTGATTCCCAGGTGCCTTGTGGGGAGAGCACCCCTTGAAAAGTTGCCTCAGGAAAGTTCCTGCCTCATCTCCCTTCACTCAGATTCTGGATTCAAGTCCCAGAGAAGTGAAAAGGGGGGGGGGGTAGGTTCAGACGGAAAACTAGGATGCTTAACAAAGAAGAAAGGAAATGACAAAGTAAAACAGTGGAAGAAACACTGAGGGAGTTGGTGAAAGAGAGATGGAGAGAATACAGAAGCAAACAGAGAAAGAGGGAATAATGACGCTTGAGTCCTCCCGGGAGAACACAGGAAATCACATAGCCACCGTCTCTGGGGTCCAGAGTCCTTTCTGGAGAAGCTGGGTGTTTGTGTGAGGAGTGTGCCCTGAAGTCCAGGAACACCCATATGTCCTCTACTTCCTCCCTCCTTCCCTGTTTTGGAATTACCTGGACTATAGTAAGGCTAAGAAAGGTGTGGCCCTCACAGGGCAGGCTGGGGGTAAAGCCTGGGTGAGAATGTGAGTTATGACCCAGCAGAACTGGAAAGGCTGGGGGTCGGGGAGAATGAAGGGAGGTAGCTTGTACCACCATGCTGATGTATGAGTGGTGTTGGAGGCACTCAGAAGGCTGGATACTGGATCTATATATATCCTGACTGCCAGGAGAAAACGCAGCGGCAAGACCTTGTCGTCTTCTGTCAGGGACCTGCCCAAGTCTTAAGTCTATCAAACCCAGAACCAAAGAATAGTTCTTTGCCATCTCTGCCCTGGTTTCCCCTCTCTGGAAAGATAAGGGCAGACCTGGGAATATGTGTTAAAATGAGAGCTAGTCCCACAGACTTTGCAAGATGGGAAGAGGCTGTCAATGCTTTTGTTCCACCTAAGTCACATTAGAGAAGTAAGAAGTGACTCAAGTGGGGAAGTTAGGGCCCTTTCACCTAGTCATGCAACTGGTTGGTGGCAAAGGTAGGGTATGTCTCGAGGTCCCCAATTGTCCCTACCATTTCTGTGCTACCCTAAATTCCTTTCACAAATGTTTGTAATTCAGTACTGAATTCCTTGTCCTATGAAGATAAGGTCTGTCTCTATCTACTATAGGCATAAAAACCATAAAGGCACATTCTGCAGCAGAAGTGGGGGCTATTGTAGTTGTGGGCCAAAGTCAAGAGATTCTTAGTTGAAACTTCGGGATTATGGAGCACCTGGATTTTTATGCCTCAGTTTCCTACATCTGTAAGGATGATTAGAAGAAATATAGAGAAAATCAGATTGGTCAGTATATATAGAAGAAAGGAATGCAAAAAAATAGGGGAAATTGGGACATTTAAAGATGTTCCAAGGTTTTGATGGTCATTCAGTAGCTGACTACTAGGTCATGACTAGGTCATGAGGATCTCCCTGCCTTTTCCACAGGCCAACTACATGCCTGAGGAGAGGACTTACTCTCTTTTATTTAACATCTCAGCTCAGTGATCCTCCTGTATGTATCCTAGACACTCTTTCCCTGGGGCACCTAAGAGCTCACCCCTTTCTGTAGCTATCAGGATTTGTGATATTTGAGGGCTGTCTCCTAGGGGGCAGCAACCCTGGGGGAAATGTGAGACAGGGAGTGAAGGGTTTCTGTCTCTGTTTTCACTCCCTAGCCTGCCTTATTTATCCCCTCTGGAAAAAAAGATTGAAATTGTCAATGATTTATCTTGCTTGGATCCACAGTCAGCACCTTTAGTACCAGCAGTCAAGAGATAAAGAGACATATGGGGCTGGGAAAGTCTGCTCTCAGGGATCTGTTCAGAGTCCCAAAGAGCAATGATGTCAGTTTAAATGTGGGTTGTTGTTGTTTTTTAATCAGTGTGAGTGTGTGTGTGTGTGTGTGTGTACCATCAAATGGGTTCTGATTGGTACAGGAGGAGATTGCCCCTCCTTCTCCAGCAGAGCATTTGGAGGATTCAAATCGTGTACCTCTGAGACTGCAATGCAGCTTCTTACCACTAGGCCAACAGAGCTCCCCGCAGTGATGTTAGTTTAAAGACTAAGGTGCACCTGCTTCAAGCCATAGTCTTCTTAATTGCCTACTATGCATCTAAAAGCTGGAGTAATGCATATCTCGTGGACTGCCCAAAAAATACAATGTCTTAGAATAAGTGCAATTAGAGTGCTCCTCAGAGACAAGGATAGTGAAGGTTTGTCTCACATATTTTAGACATGTTGTTGGAGAGGCTATTCCTTGGAAAGGGTCAGCAAAGAAGAGGAAGACCCTCAACATGACCGATTGATACATTGCCTACAACAGTGAGCTCAAATGTGTAAGGGATGATAAGGATAGCACAACATAGGACAGGGTTCAGATCTGTTGTTCATAAGATTGCTATGAGTCATGCTGTATCACTTAACATGATCCCAGGACAGCAGCAGTGGCCCAGGGAGGGTCAGAAACAAGCTCACTGCTCACATCTCCTGCTCAGTTTAGTGCCAGCTTCTACTTCTCAAGAGTGTCTTATCTTGTGGAGGGGAAGTGGAATCCAGTCCTTTGCTTCTGAATAGGATACTTGTTGCTCAAAGGCATATGTAAGGCATGACAGGTATGACGTATGTCCTGGATGTCATTTGAGGGAGGGGGACTGCCGAGCAGTTTTTCCATTAACCATCAGTTTCCTTAACTGTGTGAGACCATTCAACAAGTTAAACCTGACACTTTAAGAGCCTCAATGGGTCTACCATGAGATATTGCTGAGTATAGATAAAGAAGAAAAATTTCTTTCAGTGAATCACAGACTAGTTTTCATTAGTTAAGACAAGGAAGCTGCATCTTTAATTTTCATATAACCATAATGTATTATGTAAAAGGTTAACAAGATTGGCAGGGAGTTCTGGTGGCCTAGTGGCAAGAAGCTGTGCTGCAATCCCAGAGGTATGCAGTTCAAATCCACCAGATGCTAGATTCCTCCTGTACCAGTCAGAAAAAAACCCCAATACTAACAAGACTGACTTGTATTTTTGAGTTGATACAGGTGTCAGATGTTTAGACAGCAATTTCCAGTGTTTGCCACAGGCACTATTTTCCATAGATATGCCCCTGTTATTCCTTTGAGGGGACTTAAAGGCCTCTCCAGAAGTGTGAGATCTATTTTGGGACAGAGTGACTGTTTCTGTAGATGAGGTGCAAAAGAGTTTCATTCTAGTCAACTCCTCCCACATATGCTGTGTAGGGCTTGGTGTCCTCCGAGGGCCTTTCCAACTCCAAGAGTCCAGTATTCAGTGGAAAGAATTATACTTGTTTATTCATTCATTCATTTATTCATCAGCATACAAACTTCACTGAGCAGCTATGATGAAGAAAGCATTGTGCTGGATGTTAGGGAGACAGGCACAAGTGAGGCATAGGAAGGTGCCCTCTTCTTACTAGGAGTGGCAGCAGAGCATTTTGCATTCTCTTCTGAAAAAGTATGATTCAGCTAGTCCAGGCATTCAAATACTTACTGTCTCCAAAGGATGCTAGAGAGAGTGCTGGAGGGTTAGCTACAGCCAGGGTTCAACAAAATTGAAGGATGAGAGGAATTGGAGACCTTCTTATTCTAGGGAGATTGAATGGCTGACCTCAGCCCCAAATCCAGACTATCCATACCTGGCTTCTGGGTTTCTCTTCTCTATACCCACTGTCCACTCCAGAAATGGACTTCGTGTGAATATTCTGGAATGGGTGCAAGGATACTTGCAGAGTTCAGAATTTGGCAGCATTCTGTGACCCTCCACTATCTGAGTCACTCTTGTCTAAAATGAACAAAACGTGTCACCACGACTGTGTGTATGCGCAATAAGAACATTTTCTCTCCTGGCACTTCAGAAATCAGGTTTTTCCATCCCTCCCAGGAGTCTGTGTTCTTGTGGTTCTCCTCCACCGCCGCCCTCTCATCTCTGTAGAAATTCAGAACCCGTACAATTTCTCCCAATGGCAAAGCGAGGCGGAGGGGCTTAGGAGGGTCTGAGGTCAGGGACGCTGCCATTTGCCCACATGGAGGCAACTGCTGGAAGAGCACCCAGGATGCAGTCATGCAGTCGGCTTTCCCTCCTCCAACCGCCTAGAATTTCAAGCCATCTAGCAGCCGCGGTGAGTGCCTCCCGGATAACTACCCTTTGGGTACATAGAGGCAGCAGCGGCCAAGGAGGATCGTGGTGGAGAAGAATCTGAAACCTCGAGGAAGGTGCCCACAGTCAGAGAAACTGCGCTGCTGCTGCGACTCCGGGGTCTGCAGGCCATAGCAGAAGCCGCGAGCGCTTCCCCCGCTTCCTGCTCTGGAAAGCACAGAGCGCGCCCCAGCTGGCCCACGCCCGGAGACGCGCGCGCGCGCACGTGCAGGCGGCGTTGGCGAGCACGCGGCCGGCAGGCTTGGCGTAGGCGCGCGGGGACGGTTTGCTCGTCGCCGTCCGTTGGGACAGCTTGGTTCCAGGTTGGGCCGGCCGCCTCCCTCCGCCACAGTCCTGTTTTTAGGAGGCCTGAAGCAGGGCATGAAGCCTGAGCTCTCGCTGCTGGAGCCTCTGCTCTGAAGAGGTCTTTTCCTGGTGCTCTGGGCCTACAGGGGCAGGATGGGAGGAAGACCTGTACCCATTGCGATGTTTTTTTACTCACAGCGACACTATAGGAGAGAGAACTGCCTCATAGGGTTTCCAAGGCTGTAATCTTTATGGACAGGGACTGACACATCTTTCTCAAGCTGTGAGTTCCCACCACTGTGCCACTGGGGCTCTTCCGGAGGAGAGGATGGGTTGTAGATCCTAGAACACCGTAGCCTGAACTGGATGACCGTAAGCCTAACACCCCTGGACTACCTAACTCCTTCACTCTACCACATTTATTGAGCATTAAATAAGTGCTAGGGGTTACTGAGAGCAGGGGCTAAAGACAGAAGTGCCTGGACACATCAAGTACCTCCAGACTGGGAATGTAGACTCACAGTACAGTGTAGTGGGTGCTGCGCTAGAAGAAGCGAGTGTGAGGGGCTTTCAAGGCAGGTGGAGAAGAGGTAATCAGGACAGACTTCCTGGAGACTTTTCACTGAACACTATAAAGGGTGAGTACAACAGTAGGGAAGTGAAGATAGTTCACTGCATTCCAGGCGAGGTGAATGAGTGTGTGTGGCTGAGGAATATTCAGCCTTTGCACATTAGAATAAAAACGTATTTTTAAGCCAGTATCGAGTTAGTTATGGAAAGGAACAGAACATTATTGTTGTTGAGTATCCTCCCCAGAGCTGACCCTATGGGGGGTTTTCAGCAGTTAAATCAAAGGATAGAAGATTGTCCATCATTCTCCCAGGGAGCAGCTGGTGGATTAGAACAGAGTGACTTCAGTATTGCAGCACAGCCTCTAGACCACCAGAGCTTGCTGAGAACATCATTAGACTTCTGTGCAGACCCTTGAGGCCCTGTGGCACCCACCCGCTGATGTTTACCCCAATTCTGACATCTTTTGTGAACAGGGATACTAACCCTGCAGTTGAATAAAGTACGTGTGGTCCTGGGTTTCCCTATGCCCTAGTAGCTGACTTAACGTGAGCCAAGAAAATGCCTCTAGATTGTACTTGTCAGCCAAGGGGCTAACATGGGAAACATTTTGATAAAGCAGGCTGCCATTCCCTCTGGATCCTATACACACACCCTATCGGGGCTCCTTGATCAGGGAACCTTGGAAAATGAAGTTGAGCCCAGCATCCGCCCTCAGAGCAGTCAGCTCAGGCAAGTAACTAACTGCTACACAGCACCAGGATTCTAGGTGAGCTAATTGGACTTGACTGTCCTCTGCTCAGTATTCTTGCTAAGGTGTTGGAATCTAGGTGGGAGAATACAGACATCCCATGGATTGCAAAAAGAATGTGTCTTGAAGGATGTGCAACCACAGTACTGCTTAGAGGCAGAATGTTGAAGATGGTGGGAAGAAAAAAAGTAAAATATCCCATCTCATGTCTCATATTGGGGCATGTTGTTTGTTAGGGCCATTCTTTGGAAAAAGACATTATGCTTGGAAATGTGAAGGGTCAGAGGAAGACAAGATGGGCTGACACAATGACTACTGTGAGGATGGTATAGGACAAGGCAAGGTTCAGATCTGTTGTTATTCATAGGGTCACTGAATCATAGTTGCCTCAATGGCACCTAACCACAAGGTCAAGGCAGGCTGCCCATGGAGCCCACTTCCCAACTCCAGGGGCGGCTTGAATAGGCTCCCAAGGTTGTGATTTTTAGATGGGACTTTACACTTTTCATTTCAATAGGGGGGTAAAAGGTCGAGAATCTTGTTGAAATAGGATTAGGAGTCCTTACACATCTGTTCAGTTTTTCTTCTAAACCTGTGGTGTCCCATTCATACCCATGATGGAGGAAACAGGACAGCTCCAAGTTGGAAAGACCAGACTCCGAGGCAAGGCAGTAACTTAAGGGTTTACTTACTCTGTTAAAGTTACTGGTCTTTCATCACAATAGGAATCCAGCCAGCGGTGGCTGCCCTGGTTCTAGAAAGCTGTCCTACCAGTGAGGCTTTGGGGGCACCAGGCTGCTAATGGACTGCCATTTTCATTTTTGGCTATATAGGTCTGCAAGATGGAAAGGAGTAAGAGAGACTCTCTTTAGACTTTCAAAAGGCACAGTTAGAACTGTCACTCAGGATGCATCATTGGACTAAATCTGGTTCCCTTGTTGAAATAGGTCATAAAGTTTATTTACATTTATCTGTACAGTTTGACAAGTCAGAACTTCACAGAAAAGAAAAAAGCATTCTTTTTGAAAGTAAATTGCAGTAGCAGACTTTCCCTGCATCTGCCACAAAAGACACACAGACCTATACACATCATGAGATAGGTAAACGTTGGCCTTTATGTGCTTGGGAGGAACTGAAGAATGTGTAAAAGAGCCTTAGGTACTGCACCCTTCAACAATGAAAATGTGTGAGGCAACATGGGACCAGGGTAGTAATTCCCCAGCACAAGAAATACTGTGAATAACCAATAAGGTCCAACTGGTGGAAGAAAAGCAATGTTTTATGTCTGGTCAAGATCTTGGTTCAGAGGACTCATCTCAGCAAAGCGTGGAGGCAAAGCCTCAGTTCTGATCCCAATCACCATGTGGCCTATTCAGACAGTAGTGAAAGTCAGCTTTGGTTGGCTTGTCTCATCAGTGTGTTGGTGTCTCAGAATGAAGGTTTCAACAGCTGTGTGGAAAGGTAGGGGGCAAAATAGCTACAGTGTGATGCAGTTTTAATAAAAATTTTATTATACAGTAATGTAATTGACACATCTCCAAATCCAAATGATACTAAATACAGATCTACATGGTGGATCAGAATGACTCCAGCAAATTATATGGATTCTATATGTTTTTCAAAACCAGAAAACAAAAATCCAAGTTCATGATAGGAGAGGTCCCAGCAGCCCTCTGGACGCTGCTGGAGTCACTGCAATGTTTAACAGTCTGTGATTCCACATTTACACAATTCTATACAAAGAGTTTTGGTCAATGGACTTTTCAAGTATGTATGATTTTATAAGTCCATTACCATTCCTTTTCCCAACCAAACTGTCACAGCTATTACATTAGCTGTGCTACAGTTACCAATTTTACAGTCACAATACTTTTAAAAAATCATCCATTGCTGCTTTTAAATAAAAAAAATGTGAACTAAGTTAAAGCAACACTGAGGGCTCTGCTAAACCCAGAAGCATTACGAAGTTCATTTTTTTTTCTGTTCAAATACAACTTCATTAACTCCAGCCATGATTCCCCACCATCTCCCTTCCTTATACAAAAGTTGGTGAAAAAGGTAGATTTCTCTCCCTCTTCTGAGAATGAACTGCTCTCAGCTGTTTCTTTAGCTTAGTTCTTCATATATATTGTCAGCTGTACTTTGTTCTGAAAAGATTTGTTAAATGCCACTTTTATTTACACTTGGAGCTTTACACCTGAGAATGATTATCAAGCAGTCAGCTTATCTCTTTTTCAAACATTTCATAAAGACATACACACCTTTTTGCTGGCTTCCCCCTAGCTGCACAACAATATATATATGCTTACCGTATATATATGTATACACACACAAAACTGCACATGCTTGTAACATTTGCAACCTAAATCTTTTTTGGGGTTTGTACTCTCCACATTGAATACTTTCTCTTAAAACAAATTATTCTTGCTCAAATAGCAAAACACACTAGAAAAAAGACAGGTACACGGAGAAGGAAAAAAGACACTCTATGTTCAGCCAAGAAACTGCTGGTTTTGCCATGGGATGAGCAAGATAACCTGCACTGCCTTCCCTGATACTGAGCCTTGGGCTTTCCTCCCACCTGCCAGGATACAGCCTGCAGGGCAGGGGCTAACCTGGAAAGTTTTCGCCAAAGTAGAGGGGAGGTAAAGAGGAAGTAGGGTGGGGAAGTTACACAGCTACAGCAGTCAGGCCTGTTTAGTAAGAAGAATCACATTTAATGAGTTTCTTTCTTGCAGTTTCAGATGCTCAAGTACAGCTGAAAAAAAATCTGAAACAGCTATACACCCATGACAGACTTATACAAAGAGTACTGCATTTTTAAAAAATGATAAAAAAATCCACACTTACCACACACACACACACACACACACACACTCTCTCCACACTCAAGTAAACCCCTCCCCCCAAAATGTACACTTTTGGAAACTAAAATCAGTTTTGAAAATCCCTCTTCCGTAGACTTGGGAAGAGGAGAAAGATGAAGAGAGAGGAAGGAGGACTGCAGGTGCTCAATCCCCATTCCCTCCAAAAGGGTCAGGTGCCAAAATGTTCAATGGTTGGGTCAAGGCAGTCCAGATGAGACCACCGAGTGCTGCTGCTCCGCCACTGAGGGTTCCGCAATAAACCCAGCTCCATGGTAATACTGAACACGTGCAGAGTGGCCAATGGACTGCGCTGGCTTTAAAAAAAAATATAAAGGCAAACACAAGTCTAAAGACACGGATAAAGCCCAAGAGAGCCCAGGAACCCAGATCCACCACACTGGGCGGGACTCAGGGGTTTTGGGAGATGGTGCAAACAAGGGAGATCTATACAGGAAATGGTTTATATTACAGGTGACCGGCGGTTTAGAGTCTCTTTCCCAGTTCTTCTGCTGCTTCAGCCCAAAAAGGGCAAATGAAAAGAGAGCTGGGAGGGAGCTGTGATGGGGCATGCAGGGTCAGAAGCAGCAGGCTGGATGTGCTCAAATAAGCCCCCGTCGTTTTTTGTAATCTTCCAAGTTCAGAGATCTCCTTGGAGCCCCATCCTTGGCTGGCGGTGCTTTAGAGGTGATGGCCAAAGCCTTTGACTCTATTGGAAAGAAAAGCAGATTATTGGCAATTAAGTTTCCTACAAAATCCTTCAGACAAAGTACCTCTAGACAATGATGAGCAGACACTCCTATTTCTTTTCTAAGAATTCCTGTTTGCCAGAAGAAATCAATGATCCATTTGGTCTTATGCTGGAACCACTCACTCCCCAACCCTCACTTACCTGAGCTGGGAACTTGTAAATCAATCTTTACATCAAAATCATGTACTTTGAACAAGTCTTCTGAGAGGTCACTGGCTGACTTAGAATTCAAATCTTTATCTTTTCCCTGACCCTGCAATAAGAGAAAACCTAATTGTAAATTCAAGCAGCAGTCACTAATGGAAAAAGATCTTGCTCAAATTCTTTACATCTTCCCACTAAAGCTCTAATTCCTGAAAGAGAATAGAGAAGACTAATGCCTGCCTGTAGAGGGGTGGATTTAGGATGAGCTACCTTCTGTCCTAATATCTCAATAATTCTTGGGCAAAGTAGTTCCACAGGAAAAGCCTACCCCAGGAAGAAAACTACTTCTAAATGGGCACTTTCTGTCTTTAACATTTATTTCACTTTCACAATCATTTGATTCTTATACATTAACTTTTCCTAACAGTTACTCTGTGAAGGAAGAGGAGAATCTAATATTTCAGTTTACAGAAGAGGAATTGTGTACCACTGGGTCAGAAGACATCTGCTGAAGTCACAGTCAAGGATCTAGTTAAGTAGTCAGATTTGAAATTTAGACTACAACTTTAAAATATAGGAGCAGTTTATTATACTTGTAATAGATGTAAATGGACAAAGAGAAAGATCATTTTTTTCAAGGAAAACTTAGCCCAAACTAGGCAGGGTACTTGTTCTAGTGTTCTGCCCAGGGGCAGAGCTCAGCAGGCCACAGGACAGTACTGCACTTGCCTTGTTCATTTCCTTTGGAGCATCTGGTAGCACTCCAGAACCATATTTTGCATTCAGCTGGGCTAAGATGGCAGCTTGAACAGCTGGGTCTCTGGACTGGGAGAGAAAATAAATTATATTACAGAATGCTTAACATATACTACACAGTCCTCCTTTAAGATTTTTTCACACCTACTAATGTCAAGTATCATAGTGGACCAACCCACTGACAGTGAAGTAGGGGTTTTTCTCAAAACAGCAAAAAGACAATTAAAACCCAGGCTTCCCCTCCATATGTCAAATATGGAAGTCCATCCCTTTGGGATGTAACTTTCTAATTTATCTTTTACTATGTTATGCTAAAAAAAAAAGAAAAGAAAAAAGAAAAAGAAAGAAAAAGAAAAAGCTTTAAAACCCAACCCCACCAAATATTGCCTGGGTGACCCAGTCTACATAATTGCTGTGCTGGCATACCCACCCTAGTACAAAAGGTTTTTATGAACCCATGTCAGTTTTTCACAGACAGCTTATAGCAAGATAAAAAAAGGAAGTCTTCAGACCCAAGAGCTCAAGGCAATCAAATCCCAGGTAAGACAACATTATTTTTAACTTCTTTATTAATCTCTTAATGGAACTTAATTTATGTCCCAGAATCTAGGTCCTGACTAAAAATGTCCTCCTTAGATACTTACGTTAGAAACGATGGTAGGTTTGCACTGCCGCCTGGTAAAGGGATCCATCTGTTGGTTTTTCATGTTGTGACTCTCAGCCTGAAACAGAGGATGCATTATAAACCTTTATCTCCTTCTCCTGTCTATCATAAATTTACATCTTAACAGCAGTATCTAAAAGGAGTGAAAGATCAATTTTTTTTCAAGAACATCAGAGTAGATTTGGGAAAATAACCAAAGAAATGAAAACAGAAATTGGGTGGAATTCAAGGGTAGGAATGAATAAGGTGGGCAAAAGATTGTTGTTGTTGTTGTTGTTATGTGCCGTTGAGTCACTTGCGACTCATAGCGACCCTATGTACAATAGCCCTAAACTCCACTCTGTCCTGTGCCAATCGCACTGTCTCTGACACTCCCATCCCAATTATCCCAGTCACTGAATCAATCCACCTCATAGAGGGCCTTCCTCTCCTGTGCTGTCCCTCCACCCTCCCAAGCATGATGTCCCTCTCTAAGGACCAGTCTCTCCTCACAACATGTCCAAAGTATGTTAGACGGAGCCTCAGAATCCTTGCCTCCAAGGAGCCACCCGGTTTAACCCTTTTCAGATTACAGTCGTCCATTATATATTGGTAAAATTTTATGGGTGTGTGTGTGTATGTATGTGTATTAATATATACACACACATACACATATATGCATACAATCTGTCTTTGAGTTTGCTGTACTGTAGTGGTTCACCTGTTGGTGTGATACTGGAAAATGCACTAACTGTATGTCAAATAACAGGGACTCACCCATGATAGATAGGTTTTAGCAGCGTTTCCAAAGACCAGGAAGAAGAGCCTGGAGATAAACATTTGATAACTAGCCAATGAAAACCTTTTAGATCACCACAGAAAACGTTGCTTTTACTCACCACAAGGGCCTTCTCAGACTCTACAATGTTCCACTCTCGGTTACGCTGGTTGATGTAACTATGGAATGAGTAAAAGGGATGAGTCAATGGACTGCAAAAAGGAGGGAACTGAACACTTCCCTATAGATATGTGGAGTCAGTGAAGCACAGTGTATACAAGGTCACAGATTTGCCTGATTATTCTGGAAAAGGTCTGTAATCAAAGGATAAAGATCCAGCCTTATTCTTTTGTTGTTATTGTTGTGTGCCACAGAATTGGATCTGACTGGAACAGGAGGATCTGGTGGATTTGAACCACGTGCCTTCGGGATTATAGCACAGCTTCTTGCTACTAGGTCACCAGAGCTCCCTTCAGACTTATTCTTGACAAGCTCTGTTACACACCTGATGGCAGATATATTCTTGGTCCGCTGGCGGTCCAGGGCTTCTGCACGTTCCTCCAGCTCATTCAGCTGGTCCTGAATTTGTTTGGCTTTGTCCTGATCCCCAAGGTCCTCAGCCATAGCCTGTAAATAAGAGAAATTGAAGAGTTCTTGGCTCTAACTAGTCCTACATCAAGTCTTCCTTTACGTCCAGCATATGGAAGATAGCTCACGTGAAGAGTATATTATAGGAGGTATGAAAAAAACACAAAGTACTTTACAAATGCAAAGCATGCTTTTTATTACAGCAGTCGTGCCTTCCCATGGAGCTGCATGGCTCTAGGATGTGTATCAACATCAAGTTTAGAACCCAGGCATCATATGGCTAATGCACCATAACAAGGCTCATCTTATCTTGATGATAAACACTCACCACATCTGGGCTTGACAACATTAATTGTCTGTTCAGACTTAGTGTTAACTACTACCTTGGGGTCTCTTAAGGAATGTCACCCAGGTAATTAGGAAGCGCTGTGTTGCTTATAACTGAATCCAGAACTTTCTCCCAATTTTGCCACACTAAGAGGATGGAGTAAGTTTTATTTATAGGGTACAGAAAGATGCTAGAATTCAAGTTCTTACCTTTTCTTTTAGCAGTTGAGTCTTCTTCATAGCATAGTTGGGAGGAGCTTTTCTGAACCTTTCTTTTTCTTTTACAATCTGTATCAGAGAGGAGACACCAGCAGTGAGGCATTTCTAAGCTACATTTGCAGACAGGCTAAGTGAGCCCATTTTGAAGTTAAGTAGTTAGTTAAAAGGGAGCTGCTCTTCCTATGGCGGTGTCATGCCCCAGAGAGTAAGCCACTTCATTCCAAGAGACACCACGCTGCTTCCTGGGTCATGGAGATTCTTCTGGGACAGTCTGAAGGCATATGCACCAATAAACAGCAGCACCCCAAAGGCCTGGTACTGTAAGGCTATCCACTGTCCAAAAGAACAGAGATCAAAGAATTTTACCAAAATGTTTTGGAGAAAGAAAATCCTTGAAGGATTAAATCTAGCAGAGTATTTAGAAATATAGGTTCCTACGATTTTGAATGAGAATGTATGATAAAGGCTTGGTGACAGTGGCCAAAGTGCTTGCCTGCTCACTTAAAGGTTGGGGGTTTAAGCCCACCTCCCCTTCTGTGAGAAAAAGATGTGGCAGTCAGCTTTTGCACAGACTATAGCTTTGGAAGCTAGGGGCAGCAGTGGTACTCCTATAGAGAGGCCAAAATTAGACTTGACAGCAAGGGTTTAACTTTTTTTTTGATACATATGAAATATCATGAACTGAATAATAAAACAGCAATCAACAACAGTAGTAATATTCTTTCATCTTAATGTGAAAGAGCATAGCTAAAGACATAGTTAAGACATAATGTGAAGAAAATTATGATTTTCTCAAAAGAGCGGTTTTTAATAAACCTCTAGGTTCTCGGGTATCAGGTAGCTTACCTCTTCAATGTCCTGGTCATTGAATTTATAATTAAGAGCTTCTTTAATCGACAATTCCTTCTTATTGATTTCATCTAGAGTGGGCAACTGCATGCCAGCCGAGAACATCTGGACCAAAACATGATAAATGATTACTAATAGGAATTTTAGAATTTTCACGAACACTTAGTAGACAGTCTCTTTACTTACTGCTTCTTTCCACTTCATGAATTCGCTTTCAGTGAATTCCTGGTTTGAGACAAACTCTAGGCGGAACACTCGTTGGTCATTTCCATGCCTATATTAAAAAAAAGGCATCTTGAAACATGTGCATACAGACCACAGTATCAGCAAGCAACCCCATCAAACTATGCTTTCTCTGAGGGTCTCAATTCTGATTATCCTTTAGAATTACCTAGGAAGAACTGTAAAAATTCCAATATTATTCCCCACAAAAGGGCCACCTGCAGTGGGCTGAGGCCCCAGTTATATGCAAACTCATGCTCTTGCGCTGAAGCTTAACATCTGGCACCTTGGGGGCTACCCCTTCTAAACCCAGCCTGGACTTCTGGCTGTTCTCTACTAATGTGCTGTTCCAGTTGTTTTTGGATAATCTTCAGTAGAATCTTGCTTGCATGTGAAATCAATGATACTGTTCTATAGTTTCCACACTGTGTTGGGTCACCCTTCTTTGGGATGGGAACAAATATAGATCTCTTCCAGTCAGTTGGCCAAGTGGTTGTTCTCCAGATTTCTTGGCACAACTTGGTAAGCACATCCAGGGCAGCATCTGTTAGCTGAAATATGTCAACTGGTATACCATCTATTCCTGGGGCCTTATTTTTTGCTATTTCCTTCAAAGCAGCTTGAACTTCTTCCTTCATCACCATAGGCTCTTGCTTATATGTTGTTTCATGAAATTCTTTTGTGTCTGCCAATTCCTTTCGATACAGTGACTCAGTATATTCTTTCCATCTTCTTTTAATACTTCCTGGATCATTTAATATTCTGCCTAAAGCATCCTTGATTATAGCAACTCGAGGTTTGAATTTGTTCTTCAGTTATTTGAGCTTAAGACATGCTAGGGGAGCTCTGGTGGCCTAGTGGCAAGAAGCTGCGCTGCAATCCCAGAGATATGTGGTTCAAATCCACCAGATGCTCTGTCGGAAAAGGAGTGGCAATCTCCTCCTGTACCTGTCAGATCTGATTTGACGGTACAGACACACACAAAATAATAAAATTTAAAAAAATTTATAAAAACAAAAATAAAAAAAAGAAATGCTGAGCAAGTTCGGCCCTTTTGATTTTCTGACTCCTGCTCATTGCACATTTCATTGCAATATTTTACTTTGTCATCCTGCGCTACCTTTTGAAATCTTCTGTCCAGCTCTTCAGTATCAGTATCTTGAATTCTTCCTTTAGACAAGTAAAAAACCAAAACAACTATGAGGTATCATCTCACCCCAGTAAGAATGGCAAAGTTTAACAGAACAGCAAACATCAAATGCTGGTGAGGTTGTGGAGAAACTGGAACCCTCATCCACTGTTGGTGGGAGTGTAAAATGGTGCAACCACTATGGAAGGCTGTGTGTCACTTTCTCAAAAAGTTGCAAATAGAAATACCATTTGAATCAGCAATTCCACTACTGGGAATATACCCCAAAGAAACCATAACCGCCACCCAAGCAGATATATGCACACCCATGTTTATTGCAGTTTTGTTCATCATAGCAAAGAGCTAGAAACAACCCAAGTGCCCATCAACAAATGAATGGATAGAGAAGCTCTGGTATATTCATACAATGAAATACTATGCTGCATTGAAAAACAAGGAACTCATGAAATATTACACAAAATGAGTGACCCTGGAGGACATTATGCTGAGTAAAATATCTCAGTCACAAAAGGAAAAATACTGAATAGGGTCACTGTTGTTAAACGAGATTGACATTGGAGTTGAGGGAAGGTTGAGAAAGAGAGAATAAATAATGTATACTGCATTGAAAGAGATGAGGGAGAGAACTGTTTTTCTAAATTAAAAAAAAAGTAATCTCATAGGACTCAAACTCATCACTGTTGAATTGGAATTGATGCACAATTGACCTTCTAGCAGGTTTTCTAAGGTTTTAAATTGCACAGGAGGGGAGATTACCTATCTTCTCCTGTGGAGTGACTGGTGGATTTGAACCACCAGAGAGGTGCTACTTTTGGGTAAGCTGTGCAAGTCCCACTAAGAGCTCAAACCATTAGAAGACAATCAGAAAAAGGAAGGAAGGGAAATATAAGAACATATTCAAAAGAAATAACTTCCATGTGATTGGAATTCTGAATAATAAGAGACAAAGTACAAAAGAAATCATTGAAGATTTGCTGGTAGAACTTTCTGAAACAGTATGAAAAATGAGGGAAAAAAATTCATTCAAGAAGCTGAACAAATCTCAAACAGGATAAACCCCAAGATTTATTATAATCAAGTTTTTAAAAATTAAAGGCAAAGAAAGAATACTGAAAGCATCTCAGGCAAAACAGAATTGGCTACAAAGGAGAACAAATAAGAGTAAATTCTGATATTTTAGCATAAACCGTGCAGATAAGAAAACACAAGATGACTTAACGAAAAAACAGCCAATCAAGATTCTATAGCCAACAGAATTATTCATCAACTATGAGTGCAAATTTAGGATATTTCCAGATAAATAGAAACTAAGAGAATTTGTGAAAACTAGACCAAAACTACAAGAAATCCAAGAGATCTTTTTTGGATTAAGAACCAAAGGGAGAAAATAATCAGACATTAATATACATGACAACATCATTTAGAAATTGACTCAGACACAAGTGCACAATGGATAATAAACAAATAACACTAAAAATAGGAAACCAGAGGTTTCAGTTATTAAAAAAAAGTGTAGTTAGTTATAGAATTTTTTTAAAAATTTTTATTTTTTCCACCAGATGCTCTGCCGGGGAAGGAGGGACAATCTCCTCCTGTACCAGTCAGATCTGATTTGACGGTACACTCACACAAAAATAATAAAATAAAAATTTTTTTTTTAAAAAAATTAATTTTTGTGTGTGTGTACTGTCAAATCAGATCTGACTGGTACAGGAGGAGATTGCCCCTCCTTCTCCAATAGAAGTGTGTGTACCGTCAAATCAGATCTGACTGGTACAGGAGGAGACTGCCCCTCCTCCTCCAATAGAGCATCTAGTGGATTTGAACTGCGCACCTCTGGGATTGGAATGCAGCTTCTTGCCACTAGGCACCAGGGTTCTCTTAGTTATATAATTTTTAAATAGAGAGGAGATTTCAAGGTAAAGTGAATTATTTTAACCTTAGGAATGAAATAGTGTCTTTGGGTCACCAAGAACTTCTCCATCAAAACAAAAAAGTGGAAACCATAAAGAATAAAAACCAAATATAAACACTAAACAGCAGAAAAGAAGAAAATAGATATCAGCAACATTACAAGAGAGTGGCATAAAATTTATGAATCTAAACAAATTATGCTAAAGGACAAAAATCAGTCATAAATAAAACAATTATACTATAAAACAACTATTATGAAAAGCTAAGGTAAGGTTTATACAGACTCAATCTTGTAGGATTAACAAGGATGGAGAGGGAAGGAGAAGGGGGTAAAAATTAATAATATATAAACTGGATGACAGGAAAAGTAATATACAATAAGGGACGCCCTTATTGTGCTTATCTGAAGCAGAAGCAGATGCTGCCACAGGAGTATCACTCTTACCGTAGCTGCAGCCCTTTGTTTGTTCTGGTGCCACCCAGCTGGTAAACTTTGGCAGTTTCCACAACACCCGTGATCTCAGCTACCTAAGTGACAAGGAGAGATAATTACTAAAAACAGATTGTAAGAGCTCTTCACAACACTCTTCCTTTGGCTCTACTGAATATACAGGGATCTGAGTAGCACAAGTGATTGACAGCTTAAATGTTAGCAGTTTGAACCTATGCAATGGCTCAGAAGAAGAAAAGGTCTGGCAAACAGTTTGTAAAGAGTACAGCGAAGGAAATGTTATGGGATAGTTTTACTCTGCAATAGAGAGGGTTGCTATAAGTAAGGGGCTGACTTGTTTAGAGTCAACCTAAATTACAAAAATCACTACCCATATATAGTGTAGATGAGCTGCCCCACATGAAAAGAAGCCAGAGGCTACCAGGTGTTCCAGGCATCACTTTGTTTTAAAGCTCAGTTGGCAAAAAGCATGGTTAGCTCTGAGGCCAGGCTATGTGAGCTCCAGGAGCAGCTTGGTGGGGCCTACTAAGGCCTTCCCATCCAACCTAATTTTACTTTCCTAAGGGATGCACTTGGGACTAGAGTCAGTTTTTATCAAGCAAATATGAAAGTTCCCAAGGGCACTTTCTGTGGCCAAACTTTTCCATGGTATGTATCTCACAGAAATAGCTAAAACTGTGAAAACCAGATAGTTAAGAATAATGACAAAAAAAGTTAAACCTCATACAGCAAAAAAAAACAAAAACACCCCAAAAAAACCCACACCAAAAAACCCAGAAGTCAAACAGCAATCCAATTTTTCAGTAAACTTATGTTAAAATCATAATTAAAAAAAAAAATCAGCTATGTTTGAACCATCAAGACCATATTAGAAGTGCTAAACCTCTACAATAACAACAAGAAATAGCTAACACAGTATCAGTACAGTTTCCTGGTTCAGACGTCATTTGGAACACAACACAGGGTATCCCCATGTATTTATTTTTCAAATGAATAAACCATCTAGATTATTAAACGTTCATCAAACATTTCATGAGTATATCCCTTCTCCCTTTTAAACTGAAGGAGGATAGAGAAAATGGTTTTCAATCTAAACCCACCCATCCCTTGGACTCCAAGTATTTTTTTTGGCAGCAGGTCATGCATGATCCTTGGCCACTTCAGAATGTCACTATTCTGTAGGCAGCTCAGTTGGAGCCTGTTTTCAAGTGAAATGATGGCAGAAGAGCAACAAATCTGTTCAGAAGCCTGTACCCCCCAGCTGATAATTATATTTAAAATATAGAGCAAAGGAAAAAAAACCAACCCTGTACACTGGTTTGCTGTTGTGGTTTCCAATGCCAATTCGTACAAAACACCCTGTGACGGTCTTAGCAAAGAAGGGCATGTGACACCAGCGTTCCAGCTTATGCCGTGACAACCGAACTCGATTTAATTCTTCAGGTAAGGAGACTGGTTGTGATTTTGGTGGGATTTCTTCTTTCCTAGAAGGAATAAAGATACATTGGGCAAAAGTTTATCCTAAATACAGATCAAGAATACTTATTTCTCAAAATTTACCCAAAGTATATGTGATTAACCTACAGGAGTAAGAAATGAAGTGCCAGGAAGGTAGAATTCCCTTCCTAACCAGTAATGTGAACTGTTCTGTATGAAATTTAATAAAGGTAACTACTAAAAAAAAAAAAGGTAACTACTGAAAGCTGGCCAAATGAAAAGTGACACACTATCAGTTGCTACCCTTAGGCCCAGATAAAAAGATTAGGGATATAGACTAAGAGCCAATGGCAGAAGAAATCAATGGGTCGATGTGCTGGAGAACTCAGTTTAGCAATTCAAGGTACTAAACCAAAGTATATGGCATACACAGGTATATTTTAGAACCTTTTCTGAGCTTTTCCTCATAGGGCCCACCAATGCTGACTACTAGATCAAAATATACACAGCTTACTCTTCTTCTTCATCAGATGATGATGTTCGGGAAGAGTGATCTGACTTTTCACTGGATTTGTCATCCTCCTCTTCTTCCTCATCATCAGAATATACTTCACTGGTTTTTAATGGCTGCTTTTTGGCAAGGAGCTCAGCTGAGAAGAAAGGGAAATCTTTATTCGCTTTTCTCAATAATATATGGAAACCTCTTTGATTTGTAAGAAAGAAATATAACTGGGAAAAGGACTCAAATGTACAGTTCTACTTGCCCTGTACTAGTTTATGATAACGTGGGAGATAGTGAGAAAGACAGAGTGATAAAATCATTCAAGTACCAAACAGGCCTTCGACAGGAAAAAAGAAGATAAAAAGAGGCTGGAAGAGTGTTACTTACTTTACAAAAAGAGTCACCACTACTCCTGATAGATGTCTTTTATTATACTCAGGGCATATAAAACCCTCAGGTAAGCTGCAGATATTTGAGTAGGAACATGAAACTATATATCTAAATGTGGTGTACTATGTCACACTGAATTACTGTGGTTAAAGGCTGATAATATCATAAAATAAGATGTGTGCCTCCAGATGGAAGTATACACCACCAACTAAGAACCAGCTTCACCAAAAGCCAAATAAAACAAGACAAAGGGAGCTCTGGTGGCCTAGTGGCAGGAGCTGCGCTGCAATCCCCAAGGCGTGTGGTTCAAAGCCACCAGATGCTATGCTGGAGAAGGAGGGGCAATCTCCTGTGCCAGTTGGATCCGACTCGAAGGTACACAAGGGAGGAATAAAAAGGATAAAAAAAAAGAAAATAGAAGGATAAAAACCAAACAAGACAAAAGTCAAACAGAAATCTGACCAAACCTCTAGATCTATCATTTTAAGGCTCAAGAGATATTAACACATTCAATGACAACAACTGGATGCAGAGCATCTTGCTGGTAACTATAGCAAAAATGATCCAGTTTCTTCAGCCAATAAAACTGCTAGAGTAGGAGGGAAGATAGAAAGGAAAATCTATAGAGTAGAAATTTAAGAAATATATTAACAAATCACCATATGTAGACTTTATGAAAAATTCTGATTAAAAAAATTAAAAAAACTAGAGGAACTTTAGCACTAGATAGTTGGTGATGTTAATGATGAATTCAGTGTTGCAAATAAAATAATTATATTTCAAGAACTCTTCTCTTAGGGATCCATACTGAAAACTTCATATTTGAAATAATATGATGGTGGGATTTACCAAACCATATGCTCAAAATCCTAAGTCATTACATTCCCCATTACCTGTTCTGTTCTTCCGTTTTTCTCTTTCTGCTTTCAGCTCCTCCATGGCTTGAGATTTCTTATCTAGTTTCTCATCCCGTTTAGAACGCCGTTCCTTGTTGTGGGATGTTACCTGGGAAGAGGAGAACATGCGTGAAAGTTCCTTTTATCAACTGATGATGAGATTCTTTATACCCAGCAATTAATCAGACCCAGTCCTCTAATGTGAATGTGAAGTGAATAAGGAGAGAGAACATCCTCTTGTGGACAAAGATGAAAGAGCAATAAAATCATCCTGTCTCATCTAACAGAAAACAAGTTTAGGACATCAGAATAAATCTTTCTTTGAAGAACATCTTAAATCACAACTATTATTGGTTGATATTATCAATAAAGTTCTTGATTAATGCAGAGACGACCAATTTTCCCAAGTTCAAGAGGACTTACACTTGAGTGAACATCATAATCCACTTAGCTACCTGGGAAAGGAGGCTTACCAATCTTCCCTTAAAAGTCAGCCACAGACCAACTGGCCGCTTTTAAAAAAAAAATTATTATTTTTTTCTGTGTTTACTGTCAAATTGGATCTGACTTTTATAGGAGGAGACTGTCCCTCCTTCTCCAGAAGAGCATCTCATGGGTTCGAACTGTGTACCTCTGGGATTTCAGTGCAACTTCTTGCCATTAGGCCACCAGAGTCCCTTGGCTGCTTTTTAAAAGCAGACTTGGGTAATGAAGTCTTTAGGATTTAAATAGTGAGTGTAGTAAAGTATGAAAAGATAAATGTCTAGAGATTAACTGAAACTAACCAACCTCTATCCTTCCCTCCCTCCCTCCCTATTTATCTATGACTTAAAATCTTTGAATTATTGACTTCAGTTGATTAATATAAACCTTTTACACAAACATACACTCAAAATAAAGGTCTTACTCTTTTTTGGGTCAAGAGGGTCACTGAATTTCTTACCTGAGATTCCTGAATCTGGTTTAGCTTTTTCTTTTCTTGCTCCTCTTCTTGCTTTTTCTTTTTCTCCTTCTTCTCTTTCTTTTTGGCTGTTTTTAGTTTTTTCTTGATTTCAAATCTGGTTAAGATATTGTTTGGTTTTTGAATAACAGTGACTATTTGTAAAGTCTTACTTCTATTAGATAGGGAAAATTATGTAAGTTAAAGGGAGTTATTAAACTTTTTGCCATCACTGCACAGAACTATAACCAAATATTTTAATGTATTACATTAAAAAGAAACTTAGAGAAGATGGAAATAGGAAGGAGGAGGGAAAAGGAAATAGGAAAGATCCAACAGGGATCTGGAAGGACAAGGTCATGATGGGCATGGTTCAAAGGGGATTGATTTTATAAAACATAATGAATGAGGATAATTGTATGAAAGAAAGTGTGATACACAATATATATGAACTTTAAAAAAAATATATATATGAACTTTGTATGCAAACCAATGTAAAATTAAAAAACAAAAGAAAACACAAAAAAGCAAATGGAAACAATCATGACATTGCTGTATTACACTTCAGTTTTTCTTGCTAATATACAACTCTCCCTAGACATTTGCATTTTAGAAGAAAACAACTGATTGTGAGATCAACCTAGTAGGTAAAACTAAACTCCAATGGTTGTCTACTAGACACAGGCCAAAGAGAGCCAATGTGACATTTAAGGTCGTCAGGATAAAAGCTATATTTTAAAACATCACTTTCTAGTTTTCTTCATTAGAAAAAATATTACCCTATTCTTTATAAACAAGCGGATAAATATGCTGTTCTCTTATTTAAACACAATCTAGTCTCTCTCCCCGTACCAAAATCAGGTTCTTACAAAGTATTATAAAGTTAAGGAACTTGACAGACTAAAAGACTCTAATAAAATACTTTAAGATGAATGAAATGAATACAGCTAAAGAAGTGCTGAGAGGGAAATTTGTGGGTGTTAATATTTAAAAAGAACAAAGATTTCCAAGGAACTAACCAAGATTGAGTGGAAATCAACTAAACAGAAGAGAGAGATAATTGATGAAACAAAAAGTCAACCCTTAAAAAACACCAAAAGTACTGACATATCCATGCTACACATGGGTGAACGTTGAAAACATGCTAAATGAGAAAAACTAGATATAAAATGCTTCATATTTTATGACTTAATTTATACAAAATGTCCAGAATAGGCAAATCTACAGACTAAGTAAATCAGATATTGCCTAGGATTTGGAGAAGGGACTCATATTTAAAATGAGAAATGAGAGAATCAGTGTTTGAGTCACTTAATCTATCAGAGCTGTAATTTGCTCTTTTTTTTTCTTCTTCTCTGAGTGTAATTTGCTCTTGTACTGTCAAACTTAGGTTTGTTGTTAATTCCAATTTTTACTACATTTGCTTATTTGATCTGTTCTACTTGCATAATGTCCTATTCTGCTACTGAATTACTGTTAAAAGTTCTTATTATTTGAATCTCATCTTTAGAGATTGCATAAATACAGATGCTAATTTATTACCTTAGACATTCAACAACTAAAGTACATAAGGCAAGATGTCTGATTCCAATGAACTTGGGAAGATGCTAGCCTTAAGTGCAAAACCCTCTTAAAAACTAAAACTAAAAAAATAAAACAAAAACCCCAGAAGACTTTAACTAGTATCAAATTCTCATTAAAGGAGATGCAGAAGACCACTAAACGTGAAGGGCATATGAACGGAGATTAAATATTGATTTACATAATGCTTCTGCTGGGATTTTGAAAGTAATGAATATTGAAAAGTGAAACAAATACTAACTTACTGTCTTTTGGCTGTTATCTGGTATCAGCTTAATGTAAATCCTTTACTAATTCATTGTATGATCATGTATATGGTAAACTTACCTTTCAGGAAAAAAAAAAGAATTTGAGTTCTGTTCTACATTTTTCTCCCTTTAGAGTAGGACCTGCATACCATGACTGTGATCTGATCAGAATGGTTGATATTACTCCCAGGATAGATGAGGCTGTGGTTTATACACTGGTCCAGTGTTCTTTCCACTCTAACTACCTTCATTAAGAGGACGTAGCTTTTCCTGAAAACCATCTATTTTAAAACTTGACACAGAAATGCTTTTCTAGTCTTATAGACTAGTTTCTCCTCTCAGTCTATTTGTTTAATTTTCTTTTGCTCTGGATGAGAAGACTAGTTTTGTTTTTTTTCTTTTTAGAAAACTAGTTCTAAACGTTAACTTTGTAAATGAATTTAGAATGGAGAGCTTGAAAATTTAAAGTCAATTTAAAAAAGCAAAGCAGCAAAGCACTAGTAGTTGAGTTCATTTTTATATTATTTGATATGCTTACTTTTTTTTTAAGGTGAAAGAAATGATAGATCAGAACAGATACATCTCAGAGAATGTCTCTGAGATAGGTCAATCCCTGGAAATTAACAAATGGAAAAAGATTGTGCTTACATATTACTTAAAAAAATTAATGAATTCAGATTAGAAATGAAGACATTAGGTAAATTTGTTGTCAGGGACCTTGCCAAGGCTACTGAGAAGGAATGATGTCAATCTAGAGACTAAGGTGTGCCTCAGTCTTTGCAATTAGTTGCGGTGCATCAGAGAGCTGGACAATGATTAAGGATGACAGAAGTATTGATGCCTTTGAGTTATGGTGCTGGAGAAGAGTCTTGAACATACCAAGGACTGACAAGAAAACAAACAGGTGTGTCTTGGAGAGAGTGAAACAAAGTTTTTCCATGGAGGGTACGATTTTGAAGCTCTGTCTCACATACTTTTTGGGCATGTGGCCAGGAAGGACCTATTTTTGGAGAAGAACATCATGCCTAGAGGGTGGAGGGTTAGCACAAGAGAGGAAGTCAAGTCACTGGATAAGATGGATTGATACAGTTAACTAGGGCAATTGGATGAGTGTGTCAGTCAGTGAGACTGGCTCAGGACAGGGCAGGCTTCAGAGCTGTTGTACATAGGATTACTATGAGTCACAGGCGACTTGAAGGCACATAACAACAGCCTTTTGCTCAACGAAAACCAAATCATGTACCAATCTTTATCTGAAGGGATAAACAAAATCTCTTCACTTACCAACCTAATATAAGCTCACCAGCCACTGTGAGGGAGAAAGATGATACAGTCTTCTACAAATATTTAGGGCCTTTGAATCCCTACAGGACAGCTCTATAGAGTTGCTATCAGTCAGGATCAACTCTATCAGCAGTAGGTTTAGTTTATTTTGGGGTTATGATTCCTTAAAATGCTACATGTTGAGCATCTACTTTAAAATATATAAAATAATAGGAAATATTAGGCAGGAGAGAATGTTGCCCCACAGTGTATAGGGTCAGATGGTCCTCAGTTTGCCAATAAGTTCTTACCACTTTACCAGCTAAATGACCTCAGGCAGGATGCTTCGTTCACTCACTGAACAAACATTCAGTGTTATGTGTTAGACACTGAGAAGTCAGAAACAGAGCAGTGAACAAAACAGACCAAGTCTTTGCTTTCATGGAGTATACCCCTACTTAATGATCTGAAGTCTAAAGTCTCACCTTTCTAAATTCATAAAACCAATTTCAAAGGATGTTAAGAAGATTAAGACAGTGCCTATAAATAATTTCTCATGGATACTTTGTGAATAATGTATATTAGCAAAGTCAAAGGTATTGAGTAAACAATAAATGTGTTCACTTTAATACATGCTTTGCATTATGTTAATCTTATCTGTAAGTTTGAGTTTCTATATAAAAGCCAGATACTAATGAAAGGGGGATGTCCAAAGGATAGAAGGGAAAAGATAAGTTGCAGTATCACCAAAATTTTACCTTCTTTTCAACACCTCCCTCTTTTCTATGCGGTTGAACAGTTCCTGCTCTCTCTCCTTCTCTGTCATTTGTTCCAGGCGGGCCCTGTCTTCCTCATCACCCATTAGGTCCTCTCCATAGCCATCATGGAATTCCTCATCTTCGGAGGAAGAGTCTGAATCTGAGCTGGAGGAGGAGCTATTGCTGTCAGAATCTGATACTTCACCTGCAACAGAGGACCAAATACAAGATTAGACTATGTTGCAGAAAAATGAGGATATACGTGACCCCTCAAAGTAATCACTCTTCCAAGTGAAGTGGTACATTGCCATCTCAACTCCTCTGGGGTTTGTTTTCAGTAAATGCAAATAAAAGTTTAGGCTAGAACAAGAAACAAGCTTGTTCTTTATAGTTTAACTTCTTATTATGAAAAAAGTTTAGACTTACAGAAAAAAGTTATAAGAATATTTTTATGCTTATGTATTCTTTATTTAGATTTACTTATTGTTAATACTGTAAATGATTTCTATATAAATAAAAATTATGTATAAGTTATTTAACCAAACAAAAATTTACTGAATCTTTATCCTAAAAACATGCTAGCATTACTAATCATATAATTACAGAAAATATAACAATAATTACAGGAAATATAACATCAATGCAAAGCCATTACCTAATTCACGTTGTAATTTTACAGTTTCTCCAGTATTGTGTTTATAGGCCTTTCCCCCCAGCCCAATATCCAAAGGAGGAGCCAATAAGGATCATGCATTGCATTTAGTTACCTTGTCTAGTATACTTTTTTTAAAAAATTTATTTTATTTCATCATTTTTTGTGTGTACCGTCAAATCAGATCTGACTGGTACAGGAGGAGATTGTTCCTCATTCTCCAGCAGAGCATCTGGTGGATTTGAACTGTGCACCTCTGAGACTGTAGTTGCAGCTTCTTGCCACTAGGCCACCAGAGCTCGTCGTCTAGTATACTTTTATGTGAAGCCTTTTTCTTTCATTTTCACAAAATCCTTAAAGCATATAGGCCTACTGTTTTATTGAACAGCATTGTCCCACAGAATTTTCTGTGGTGATGATGAAAATACCATCAGATCTGTCCAATAAAAGAGTTACCAACCACATGTGGCTAAACTCCTGAAATGTGGGCAGTGCAAATGATGAACTGAATTCTTAATTTTATTTCACTTTTATTAATTTACCTTTAAATAGCCATAGTAATAAAATATCTCCCAATTTGGGTTGGTCAGTTTATCATGGAATTATTCAGATCATGCATTTTTAGCAAGAATATTACATAAGTGATCGTGTCCTTTTAAAAGCTATCACACTGGGAAACATTTGAACACTTATTATGGAGTATTGACTAAGAACCTCTCATTTGCCTTCTCAGCATTATTCACACTCCTACGACTGTCAGCCAGGATGTTCATATGCACCATAATGGTGACAAAGAAAGATGATTAAAAGAGAAATGATGATTATTGAAGAGTAAGTCATTGCTAGCGTGTTGAAAAACAGATAATTTTCCTAACACTATCATTTTTCCTGTATTTACAGATATACCAGGAAATACTGCAGGTTTCATTCCAGACGACAAATTTACAATGAGTCATAATTTTTTTTGGTCTCCAACTACACATAATAGTTGTTTATAATATACTGTAGTTTACTAAGTGTGTAATGGCATTATAATAAATTTTGTACTATTGTGAGGTAAACTTTGTACTATTGTGAGGATTACCAAAATGTGACAGAGACATGAAGTGAGCACATTTAAAAAAAAAATAGTGTCAAAAGACTTAAATGATGAAAGGTTGCCAGAAACTTTCAATATGTAAAACATGTCATGTCTGTGAAACACAAAAAAACACAGTATTCCCGTCTTGCTGCATGTCGCTGAATGAAAACCGACTCAAAGCTGATCTTCAGTGAGATTTTCAGAGGCAGTAAATTGCATGGAAGGAGATTCCCCACACATCTTCCTCAGAGCAGCTGGTATATTTGAACAATGTGTCTTTGAAATCAGAATACAGCTTTTTACCACTAGGCTATCAGAGCTATTGGTAGGCACTAAATACCACCCAATGTTTTAATGTGTCATTAAACTTTAGGCTTTTGAATTCCCAATGACTTTGGATCACAACAGAACAAAGCATAATACTAAAAAAGGCAGTATATATTATTTTTTTAAAATGAGTCTTAAGCAGTAATTATTAAGAACTGTGTTTGCCTGAATTTGGGCTACCATTCACAGAGACATACTTAAAACCAGGTTTGGCCAATTTTACACAAGTCAATTTGTAATAAATGTTGTTATAATTTAACAAAAGACTCTGGTATAGGTCTTTTTAAAAAAACACCCAAAATATTTTCTATTGAGTTTCTTTTTTGGCTCAAGAATTCTCTTCCTTAGTAACACTTCATATAATCAAGAGACTTTAATACAAGACTTCTCACAAGTGTCACTGCTGTGTTTCAAGGGTCTCATTGATTCTTCAAAACCACATGCATTTTTCTAGCTAAATTCAGACTCTGAAAAGATTCAGGACCATGAAAAGTTACAGACTACGGTTCTAAAGGTAGAAGCCATTCTATAATGCTGGCAAACTTGTCTGCCTACTTCTGATTTTGTATTTTCAATTTGACAAGTGTGGAAATTCAGTACCCAGGTATGGACTACCCCAGCTTACCTTCCTCGGGGGCTGAGCTCTCGGCTGAGCTGTCTTTGTCAGAACTGCCTGAAGAGGCAGTTTTGTTGGCCTGTTTCTTCATGGTTCCTTTCTTTTCTATTTTTCTGGCTTTTCCTTTTTTCTTATTTTTATTGCTTCCAAATGTCCACTAGCAGAGGAAAAGGGAAAAAAAAAGAAATTAGAATAAGAGTAGGAATTTAAGTTGGAAGATAAAAGAGTTAAAAGCTTCTAAAGTATACCAAGTTAGTATTTTAAGAATTTTTAATGGCTTTGAATTAAAAATAAAATAACGTTACATGGAGAATGCAGTAGTTTTGAGAGCTTGGTTAAAATTTCATTAACTTTGAACTTCTTATTCTGTAATTTTTTTAGCAAACATAAAAAATTATATATTTGTATTTCTAATAGAAAAACACAGGTTATCAATTTTATGACAAGTCAAATGACTTAATGAAAACCCAGCTAGTAGAGCAGTTTCTAATATTTTCCACGGCAAAAGTACTGTTTGGTGTGTCTGGATTCAGTACATAGATAATACAGTTTCAACTCTGGAGTGCTTGTCAGCAGGAAGATGGGTATTTCCAGGAGGAAAATGTAGAAAAGCACAGGAAAAGGCTCCTCTACTGATGGCATAGATAGTGGCAAGGTATGAACTCTCCAGGAGGAGAAAGATACATCATTACATGTAAATATATGTTTATACACACACACAAAAATACACACACATTTTTTAAACTGTGAATGCATTATACTACAATATGACATATATACAGGACCATAAAGAAGAGTACCTATATGCGTAAATCTAAGAAATCTGCAATTTCCATGATCAGTGTAAGAACAACAGGCAGATACAGTGAAAAGTCCAAGATCAAAAAAAGTAACTTTCCTCAATCATTAAGGCATAAAAAACCATACCATTTCACTGAGGTTTATTTTTTGTTTCCTTTTTTTTTTTAGGATTGAGGACTATTTTATAACATTAAGTTACACTCCTTTACTATTTCAATTTGTTAATTTGGGAAAATAATTTTACGTGAAAAATACTTTATTTTAGAATTTTATTGTATATACTACACAGAACAGGGAACACTGGTGGCTTAATGATAAAGAGCTGTGCTGCCCACGTAAAAGCACATGCTTCGAATCCACTAACTGCTCTGTGTGGGAGAAAGATGAACGTGCTTCTGGGCAATTTACTACCTCTGAAAACCTGTTAACCAGTCAGCTATGAGTAAATTTTTATTCAAGGGTACATAACAACAGCTTCCATATATCACTTTTTTTTTTTTTTTTTTTATTATTTTGTGTGCGTGTACCGTCAAATCAGATCTGACTGGTACAGGAGGATATTGCGCCTCCTTCTCCGGCAGAGCATCTGGTGGATTCGAACCGTGTTTCTCTGGGATTGCAGTGCAGCTTCTTGCCACTAGGCCACCAGAGCTCCCCTCATATATCACTTTTGTGTTCAATTCTCTTACTCTGTAATATAAGAAAACTCTTATTCATTGCCATTACGTTGAACGGGACTCTAACAATCTCCAGAGTAGAACTGCCCTATAGGGTTTCCAAAGCCGCAATCATGAAAACCAATTGGCACATTTTTCTTGAGGCCTGGTCAGTTCAAACCACTGGATTTTCAGTTAGTGACCAAAGGCTTAACCACTGTACCGCTATGGCTTGGTGAGAAAGCCTCAGGTTATAAAACATCAGACAGACATTCTTGCACTTTTCCCATTCTCATAACAAATATTTCCACATTACTCCATGTGTAAAAACTGCATCCTAAGTAATGTGCTCTTTCTCCTCATTTCTGCTATGGCTTTTGTGTTTTTATTACTAGTCTTTTAGCAATTTGCTTGTTAAAGCAACAGTTCTTTTTTTTTTTCTATATTTAATTTTCATAAACATTTACAGAGATTTTGGGTTTCCATTCATTCATTGTTGCACTATTCTCTCTACCCTTCTCCCAGTTTGTTCTTAAAGCAACAGTTCTGTTAGATGGAACCTACTTGCACCAGAACTACATTGGACTTTTTCAAATGTGTCTGCCTCCCAAATTTTCTTGCCTCCTTTGAAGTTTATGGTCATTAATGAGTCACCAGTACAAGTAGAAAGAAGTATGTTGACCTTGAAGAGTTAGTTGCTAGAACAGAAAACTAGTCAAAAGCAACTGAGTTAATAGCTGATATGTTACAAGGAAATACTGTGCACTGATTTTGGAGTAATAAGATATCCCTACATAATTTTCTTTCCCTAACAAGTTCTTAGCTATATGCCTCACTTCGAGGAAAGAGACTCAAATATGTGTCTGTTTCACAGTCAAGCCCTTCTCCACTTACCTCATCATCACTGTCGGATGTCTCAGAGTCTGAGGAGGCTGCAGGCTGACTCACAGGTGGCTCCTTCTCTTCCGAGTCACTGCGCTTCCGTTTTGCCAAGGACAAGAGCTCCTAACAGTGTAAAAATAGTCATATCAGATTTGTTCAAGAGAAATAATACAAAAACCCCCACTCTGTCTCTCTTCTACATCTTTCTGTTCTCAAACAGTGGGCACCACAAGGGAAGTTTTAGTATGTAGTAAACAGGTTGTCAATATTCCAAAAGAAATGTTTTCTAAATTTGCCTCCTCTTTTAATGGAAAATATATGTCTAAAATAGAATAGTGACTGATAATGGTAAACTGAACCAGAGTTACTTCTCCATCTGACACCATTTTTTCTCCAAAGTATAAAATTATTCTCAAGGACTGATGAGAATGACTATTCTAACAGGTATTAGCTACGATACTCTCAATATCCTCCTTAAGTATAATTATCATGATAATTTGCAGGCTGTTTATAGAGTATAATGTCTTTTTTGACAAACTACAGATTTTTAATGTCCTTTCCTTTATATTTTGATTGTTTAAACTAGAAAAAGAAATTGGATTATCGCTGCTCTTTAATCCAGGAGGCAACAATAAGCAGTAGGTGTGCAAGCCACTATATTAGAAGCCTAATTTTGACAACTTCAATATTCCATTCACTCCTTTTGTCTTGTCCTGGTGATTTATGTGAGGTAGATGGTAGGGAAAGGGTGTTGGGGGCTTCATAAGAGCTGTGACTACAACCTGAATTTGTTCTGTCTTAGTTTACTCTCCTCTTTACTACCCTCCAATTCCACAGGTCCATAAAAAAGACAACAAACAGATACTTGCTCTCTAATAACAACGGTAATCTAGAATTATCCAATACTCCCTAGATGCTAAGAGCTTTGCTAAGTATATGATGTTTAATATTAAAAGGAAATTTATAAGGTAGGTATTGTTTTCTCATTTTAAAGATTCAGAAACTGATGTACAGGGAAACTCAGTAACTCACACAAGGTAATCCAGTACATAGTAGAGCCAGGATTCCAACTTGGGCACTTAGAATTCTGGTTCCTATTTCTGTCAAGGTTTGATAGTATAAAACATTGATTGTGCCTCTATGTCAAGAAAGAGTAAATACAATTGACATGAGCAGTATTCGTCCTTGATAATAGTGGTATCATGCAATTGCAGGTCGAAGGTCAAAACAAATTTTAAGATAATAACGTACATAGGGTTGTTATTTTTCACAGGCAACTCAATGGCACATAACAACAATAACATATTATGACAGGTTTCGAAGTAGGAGTGGAATCCATTTTCTAAATAACATTCCTCCAGAAAGTCTACGAACTTTGATAAATGTCAAAACTCGATAGTTGTAGAAGGGCTTCAGGCCTTTCGTTCATGGGGTCGCTATGAGTCGTGCTCAAAGGCAATCAACAACAATAACAAAAACAACAGACTGTTAAAAAGATCTGTTTTCAGCCAAGACACCTGAAGAAATATTCAAAATCACTGGCAATAACAAAGATGCAAATCAAAACCACAATGAGATACTATTCACTCTAGTAGCAGTAGCAAAGTTTAACAGGACAGCAAGTAATAAATGTTGGAGAGGATGTGGCAAGATAGGAATGCTTATACATTATTAGTGGGACTGTAAAATGGTAAACCACTCTGGAAGGGGGGGAAGCTCTGGTGGCCTAGTGGCAAGAAGCTGCACTGCAATCCCAGAGATACGTGGTTCCAATTCACCAGATGCTCTGCCAGAGCAGGGGCCATCTCCTCCTGTACCAGTCAGATGATGGTACACACACGCAGAAAATAATAATAATAATAATAATAATAATAATAACAACAACAACAACAAAATAACAAAATAACAACAACAACAACAATAAAAACAAAACAAAACAAAATTTAAAAAAAAAAAAACCTGACCAGGGGAGCTCTGGTGGCCTAGTGGTAAGAAGTTGCACTGCAAGCCCAGAGGCACACAGTTCTAATCCATCAGATGCTCTGCTGGGAAAGAGCGACAATTTCCTTCTGTGTCAGTCAGATCCGATGTGACGGTACACACACACACACACACACACACGCAAATAATAAAATAAAAATAAAATTTAAAACAAAAACAAGCAAACAAAAAAACAAAAAAAAAACAACTGACCATAGAAATTCTGTTGTTGTCGTTATGTGCCATCGAGTCGTTTGCAACTCATAGTGACCCTATGTACAAGAGCCCTAAACGCCGTTCTATCCTGTGCCAATCTCGCCATCACAAACACATTCATTCCCACCGCTCCAGTCACAGAATTGATCCATCTCATCGAAGGTCTTCCTCTCCTTCGCCACCCCTCCACTCTGCCAAACATGATGTCCCTCTCCAAGGACCAATCCCTCCTTGCAACATGCCCAAAGTATGTCAGAAGAAGCTTCAGAAGACTCAGCTATTCCACTGCTTGGAATATACCCCAAAAGAATAACTGAGGCAAAAACAGAGAACTGTACACCAATGTTCATAGCAGCATTATTCACCATTCCAAGAACATGAAACAGCACAGATGCCCAACTACAACTGAAAAGATTGAGAAATTATGGTAGATTCACATGAAGAAATACTTAGCAGAATGCAAAAGCAATGGCTTTATAAATTACTACCCTAACTTGGAAGGGACCGGAGAGCATTATGTTAAGTAAACTAACTCAGACCCATAAGGACAAACATTATTGTAGAACGTGTATAAGGATCCAAGGGGGAGAGGGCAGTGTACAGGGGTGAAGATGGATAGGAATAATCATAGGGTCACACAATTTGATGCGTGGAGGGAGGGATGAGTAAAGGAAAAGAGAAAGATCTGGTGAAAAACAATGTGTGTGAACTTTGTAAGTAAACCAATATAAAATAAAAATTTCATTTTAAAAAATAATTCTGTTTTCTTCTTCTAGCCTCTTTCTATTTTAGGAATATACTTTCCATAGCGAGAACAAGAAAATGACCTTCTCAGATTAACAGATGACATACTAGTTCTCTTCTCCATAAGCAGTAATGAAATGTTACTCTTCTCATTTCATTAGAGATTGATTAGCACACTAACTTTCTGGAAAGGCTAAAGATCGTGAGAACATTCTACTCTTTCATACCAAAAAGGCAACTCCTACAAATCAAACACAAATTATTACAATACTTGACTGTTAGGACTATTTTCAGAATTGAGGTATAATTTATATACACTAAATTTTATCCTTAGTGTACTGTTCTATGACTTTGCAAAAAAACATAGTTATTTTATCATGGGTAAGAAACTGCACTGCCAACCCAAAAGCAGACAGTTCAAATACACCAGCTGTTCTGCAGGAGAAAGATGGATTATCTCCTTTCATGTGATTTGTAGCCTCTGAAAAGCAGCTGGAGTGTCAGCTCTGATCAGTACTGGCATGATGGCAATGAGAGTGAGAGAGACCATAAGATAAAAAACCATACTATAATCTCTCCAAAATTCCATTAATGCTCCTCAAATCCTTCCCTCAGCCTCTGGCAATCCCGGCTCTGTTTTCTGTCCTTATCGTTTTGCTTAATGTACAATGTTAAAAAAATAGAATCATAGCCTTTAGTCTGACTTCTCTGGCTAAGGATAATTTATCTCTACATCAGCAGTTTGTATCTTTTTATCTTTACACAGTATTACAATGCATGGATGTACCAAGAAGAGAGGAAGACCCTCAATCAGACTGACTGACACAGTGATTACAGCAATGGACTCAAGTGTGTCAGATGAGTAGGATAGCACAGGGTTCAGATGGCAGGGCTCAAATCTGTTCTTAAGAGGGCTGCTATGAGTTGTAATCGACAACATCTAACAACAAGTGGAAAGATAAGAGCTTTTTCCATCTTTGGATAATTACACATTCACAGACAAATTTTTTAGTTTATTTTATTAAGATTTTACTACCTTGAAGTGGATATGTTGGGTGTTATGGTGACATGTCTATGGTCTTTTATTTCTTTTTTCCCTTCCTTCTATTTATAGTGGGTTTTTAAAAATAATGAAAATTTTAATTTTATACTGCTTTACTAACAATATTATTTTTATTTTATACTGCTTTACTTACAAAGTTCATATACATTGTTTTCAAACCATATCTTTCTCATATCCTTTCTTTGAGGCCTTTGATTTCTTTACCATTACATCCCCCTCAACCACAACAGAGCAAACTTATAAAGACCAACTTGCCCTCCATCACATTTTCACTCATGCCAGAATTTTTAAAGGATTTAACTAAAAGTCTTTGGTTAAATGTTATATATTTTTGCAGTTTACAGTCACTTTTGTGTATAAACAAAACTATTGCCAGCCTCCCCCAACACCTGCCATCCCAAAGAAGAAAGACTTCTAGCAAGTAATTTCTTCCCTTCTCTGACTTCTCAAGATTTACAAATGCATTCTATGCTTGTTTTTTTTAATTTTTAATTTTTTTTATTTTATTATTTGTGTGTGTGCGTGTACTGTCAAATCAGATCTGACTGGTACAGGAGGAGACTGTCCCTCCTTCCCCAGCAGAGCATCTGGTGGATTTGAACCGTGCGCCTCTGGGATTGCAGTGCAGCTTCTTGCCACTAGGCCACCAGAGCTCCCCTGCATTCTATGCTTGTTTTAACACCAACGTATTATAACAAATATTTGAACATGTTTCTTCTTTTTTGAGAGTGTTTCATCATATCAGTTTTCTGTAAACATAATTATGTATACTGGATGCCTATTAAAAGGTTTAGAGCAGGAGTGGCATCCACTTCCTAAACAACATACCTCCAGAAATTACGAACTTTGATAAATGTAGATAGTTGTAGAGGGGATTCAGGCCTTTTGTTCACAGGGTCACTATGAGTCATGCTCAACTCAAAGGCAATTAACAACAACAACAAAAATATTAAAAGGTAGTATAATAAAAAAATGGTTAAGATGTTACTGTGTTTGCCTTAAAAAGTTTCTACACTGGTGTAACCACTGTGGAAGGTGGTGTGGCGCTTTCTCAAAAAGTTGCAAATAGAGATACCATTTGACCCAGCAATTCCATTACTGGGAGTATACCCCACAGAGACCAGAACTGACATCCATGCAGATACATGCATACCCATGTTTATCGTGGCTTTGTTCACAATAACAAAGAGCTGGAAACAACCTAAGTGCCCATCAACAAATGAATGGATAGAGAAGCTGTGGTATATTCACACATGGAATACTAAGCTGCATTGAAAAACAAGGAACTCATGCAATATTATTCAAAATGGGTGACCCTGGTGGACATTATGCTGAGTGAAGTATCCCAGTCACAAAAAGACAAATACTACATGGTGCCACTGTTGTAAAACAGGACTGACATCAGGGTTGGGGTGAGACTGAGAAAGATGGGTTTAATAATATTACTGCATTGAATCAGATGAGGGAGAAAACTGTTTAAAAGGGATATGTGATTAGATATTTTGGCCATGACAGGAGTCCAGAGCAAAGGCTGCATAGTGGAATGGACCTGGGGGAAGGGACTGTAAAACAATGAAACAATTTTTCTTTTATTTTTCCAAGAGGGTAGTGTACTGGGGGGAGGATTGGGAGGGGAGAGATGTACAGCAATTAATGAATAGAAATCCAAAGTCTCTGTAAATTTTCATTGAAATTAATAATAAATTAAAAAAAGGAAGAAAAAAAAGTTTCTACACAAAAACCTAACAATTGGCTCTCCTTTATCACACTACTCTATGTGACAAGCACAGTCCTTTTCTTTTCCTTCTATACTAAACTACTGCTATGTAATAACAATAGCATCAAAATAGTATTTTAGTGCTCACTTTGACAGCATATATACTTAAACTGGAACAATACAAGGAAGATTAGCATGGCCCCTGCTCAAGGATAACACACAAATCCGTGAAGTGTTCCTTTTTTCTTTTTTAATAATTTTAATGAACATTTACAGAGAATTTGGATTTCCATTCATTCATTGCTGCACTTCTCTATGCGCCCAGCCCTCTTCCCCCGCCCCCCAGTTCGCTTCTCTCTTTCAAAAGTTAAAGAAAGACTCCCTCCCTGGTACACAATCCCCCTGCACCCCTCCCACCGCCAAGTACATTCCACTATGCAACCTTAATTGTGGACTCTTGTGATAACCATAATACCCTATCATACATCGCTTTTAAATTATTCAGTCCCTCATCTGTTTCAGTGCAGTATATACAATTTATCCAGTTTTTCTCAGTCTTAGCCCCACCCTGATATCAGTTTCCTTTTACAGCAGTGACACCATGCAATATTTGTCCTTTTGTGACTGAGATATTTCATTCAGCATAATGTCCTCCAGGCTCACCCATTTTGAATAATATTGAATTAATTCCTTGTTTTTCA
>NW_006399776.1:5559972-5568408 GCF_000299155.1 Elephantulus edwardii
CTTAGAGCTAGGGATTTTGAACATTTCTTCATGTGCTTGTTGGCCATCTGAATGTCTTCTTTGGTGAAGTGTCTATTCATATCCTGTGCCCATTTTTCTATTGGATTATTTACCTTTATCTTGTTGTAGTGCTCAAGTATTTTATAAATTCTTGTCTGATATGTTGTTACCAAATACTTTTTCCCAGTCTGTGGCTTCCCTTTTTATCCTGTTAGAGAAGTTTTTGGATGTGCATAGGGATTTGATTCTTAGAAGGTCCCATTCATCTATTTTATCTTATCCTGGTTGTAGAATTTTTTTTTAAAGCATTTTAACATCATGAAGGGAACACTTTCCACATCTTAGCAACTGTACAGAAATTAGGGGGGGGTGTTTCATGGCAAAACTGCTCTTTATACCTAAGTCCTAAGGTCAGATTTGTTACTCACAGGGGTTAGACTCAGCCAACAGTTTGCACCCAAAATCGCTAACCTAAAACTGATCCACGTACAGTTGGATCCAAGTCTAACTGCAGTTCTCTACTGTCTGCTTATCTTACGGAATCAACGTATTGGTGGAAGCATCAATTCTGTGTATCCAGTCTTTCTCTCATCTCTACCCTCCTGCTTTTCATCTCATGTAGTGAAAATCTTCCCTAGTTATCTACACGTTGCTCTAATGGAACAACAGTTTGGGGTGCCAGCATGGTATATCAAGTTTAAATGGAACTGAAGATCTCAGAGTAGTCCACAGGGAGTTAGGCTGCTAATCTAAAGGCCATGACTCTGGCAGTTCAAATCCACCTGCCATTGTGTGGGAGAAAGATAGGCAATCTTCTCCTGTATGATGTTGAGTCTCTAAAAACCTGCTGGAGAGTCAACTATGAATCAATTCTGAGTTGACTACAGTGAATTTTCAGATCTGTGTAAAGCAATGCAAATGTCCTCATATTACAGGTAAGGCTGAGTAGAGCACTTGCATGACATTGATTAAAGGTTATACTTAATATTAAAATAGATCACCACCAAAGAGACTTTAATGTTTATCACTTACGCTGGTCCATATTAAAAGTTCTAATTTACCAAGATTTACAGTTTAAGATTTTATTCATCCCCCTCCACCACTCACTTGGTTAAATATGTTGATCAATCTATTAAAAAAACCAAAACAAACCCCTTTTTTTATTTTTATTTTTGTGTGAGTGTACCATCAAATCAGATCTGACAGGTACTGGAGAAGATTATTCCTCCTTTTCCCGGCAGAGGATCTGGTGGATTCGAACCGTGTTCCTCTGGGATTGTAGTTGCAGCTCCTTGCCACTAGGCCACCAGAGCTCCCCGAAAACAAACCCCTTAGTTCCTACTTATTTAAGGGAAATTGAATACCAAACTTCTCATGATCACATGAAAGTGGGATATGAACTCTATCCTAGAAAAAGGTAAATAAATGCCTAATTGAATAAATAGCACAGAAATGACAGCTAATTAGCACAATGAGCTCTTCTTTTTCACTGTTTCATTCCACAAATACAAATAATATAACTAACTACCACTAGCCAAAGTGAGGAAACATTCTGCTTTGCTCATGATTACTGATGATTACCTATGTTCTAGGGAACCCCTCAGTTCCAAGAAAACAGGATTGCTGCTCATCCTACTAACAAGCCTTGAGGAGACTAATAAAAAAAAAAAAGATTCATGGTCTTTGATACCACAGAATTTAGAATCAAGGGAGAGAGATATACCATAAACAAGGATAGAAACAGATAATTAGGAGCTAAGTGAATTAGGAGAATAGAAGACTTATCTGCAATATGATAATTAGTGAGGGATTTAGATTGTGACTAGAGACTTTTAAAAAGGAGCCCTGATGGCACAGGGCTATCGCACTGCTACAGTGTCAACGGTTTGACTCTACCAGCTTCTCCAAGGAAGAAAGATGTGCAGTTCCCAGTAGAAAAGAGTTCCCTCAAAACCCAACAGAGGGTCACAAAGAGTCTGAATCTACTTAACCACAATGGGTTTGGGTTTCAGAGGTTTGGGGAAGTGTAGTTTTCTCTAGACAGGGTGGCTAGACCCTAAAACTTGAAATAGCTTCACTCACACAAAGAAGTAAAAAAGGACCAGTGTGTTTAGAACTTAGTAGGCAAGAAAGAGAATAGAGTAAGGTCGTTAGAAGAAACCAGATTATTTCAAGGTTTATGAATCAGAATCTGTAAAATCAGCATGGATTTTACTTAAAGGCAGGAGGAAACCAAGAAAAGGTCTTAAACAGAGGAGTAATCCAAACCACTGAGAATTATAAAACGTACTCTTGCTGCTAGACAAAGAGAGGGACCAGGTTGGATGTGCAAGGCAGGATGGAGTCAGAAGGACTCACAGCAGATGGTGGTACTGACAGGGTAAACAACAATGATGAGGTTTTTAAGATTTGAAGTTGTACTTCACAGACACTTAATACTATATTTCTCCTTTCATATCAAAGTAGAGGACTCAAACTTTGAGTCCACTCAAACTGTGGACAATGGTTATTTTCATGCAGTACGAAAGGGAGGTATGTTTGTGGAAGACAGGTACTTCTGTATTGTTGGAATGGTTTCAACAAATGTACTATTTTTGTAATGAAAAAGGAATAAAAAACATGAATATTAAAAAACCTCCTTTAAAGAACAAGTCCATTAAGAACAATAAATGACACAGTTGAGCCTCTACATCTTGTGGTTCCTAACCTTTATACTATAATAGACAAAGTGCTAGTCAATAAGCCTTTTCTTTTAAGAACTACCTTCTCTCTGTAACTTGATTTGTGCCACTGTTAGAACCTCTACTTGGAATATTACTGCTTTTAATTTTTGACTCATGCACTTTTAACTTGTTAGTTAAAATTGTGTCTTCTAGGCTGCAACAGTTCCATGATACATCTTCAAGGATATGAACATGTATGGCTAAGCACAACTGATAACAGTGCATCTAAATTCCAAAATCAATCTCCACAATAGTCTACGTGTTTCCTACTGCCAAAGGGGCCCTTTAGAGTAGTGAGAGAAGATCTTCACCCCGAAACCTACAGCGTCCCTTTTCAGCAAAGAATCAGGGTGAAGTCTCTCTCAGGGAGGAGTGATAGGGAATGGCAAAGGACACACTGACAAAGGAGATTAATCAGAACTGGTTTTGACAAGCACTGTGGCAATGAGACAATTAAAACAGACTTTCAAGGGGGAAAAAATAAAAAAAAGAACGAACGGGGGGGTAGAGAAAATAGTGCAACAATGAATGAATGGAAATCCAAAATCTCTGTAAATGTTCATTAAAATTTAATAAAAAAAAAGGTAACAAGTCCAATGTGGCAGGAAACAATTCTTTAAATTTCAGAGACTGTCACCAAATGTTTCAGTAATTTATACTGTTATTTTGTTAGGTTCCACAGAGTTAGCAGTGACTCTTAACAACCCTGTGTACAGCAGAAGGAAACATTGACTAGTTATGTATCATCCTCACAATTATGTTTCAGCACACTGTTGGAGCCACTCTGTCAATTTCTCCCACCAAAGGTTTTCTTCTCTTTGCTGACTCTCAGCATTACCAAGCATGATTTCCTTCTTTAGGGACTTGTATCTCCAGGTAATACGTCCAAAGTATATCCTAACTTCTAAGGAGCATTCTGGCTATACTTCTGCCATGAGAGAGTATCTGTTCTACTGCCAGTCTATGGTATATTTCATGCTCTCTGTCAGAATAATTATCCAGTCATCAATTCATCTTTAGCTTTGTGAGTTGTGCACACATGCATGTTGTATTACTGTGTGTCACTGAGTTGGAACCAAGCCATAGTTGACCCTCCAGCAGATTTTCAGAGGCAGTAAATCACATGGAAGGAGAGTGCCCATCCTCCTCTGGTAGAACAGCTGATGGATTCAAACAAGTTTTGGGACTGCAGCATAGTTTCTTACCACTACACCATCAGAGAAGCCTGAGAATAAATGGACTGGGTTAGGTACACTTTATTCCTCAAAGTGGTATCTTTGCTTTCAAACACTCTAAATAAGTCTTTGGGTTTATTAACCAGGACAATATATGTTGAGTTTTTTGTTCTTTTTTGACTGCTGCGTCCACAATAGGTATTGATTGTGGATCCACGTAAAATGAAATCCTTAATCTTAAATCTTGTGTTTTCATGATACTGCATTATCTGATTGTGAAGATTTTTGTTTTCTTTACATTAAGCTGTGATCCATAATGAAGGCTGCTGTCTTTCATCTTTAAGTCATTAAAGTGCTTTAATTCATTATAGTGTTTAAAGTCTTTAAATCATTAGTCTTTAGGTCATCTTTACTCATTCTTCTTAAAGTAAACCAGCTCCTTGTATTACCTGCACAGTGTACAGCTCCACACATCCAGGACAGAACCCATGATCTTTATTCCTACATTAGAGATCTAGGTTCCCCATCAAATCCTCTCCAATCTTTACTGAGTATTCCATTTCCTGTCATCATAACTACCATACCAGTTCAAATTAGTTATCTACTCAATAATATTGATGGAGTATGTGCTGCATGCCAAGGATACCAGAGTGAACACACTCCTGTCCTCCTACAGTTTCAATTCTAGTGGAAATATATTTACCATCTCTCACAGGATTCCTTGGAGAAGGACATGATGCTGGGAAGGGTGGATGGTGGGCAGAGGAGAGAAAGACCCTCGACCAGGTGGTCTGACACTGTGACTGCTGCAATGGGCTCTTGTTTGTCAGGAAGGGTCAGTATGGCACAGGATAGAACAGGGTTCAGATCTTTTTGTTGTTGTTGCATATGTTTATTGTATAGTTTGTTATATGACAATTACACTTCAATAAAGCTATAATAAAATCTGATGTCACAGAAGAAGGATGTGGGAATCTGTTGGTTCAGATCTTTTGTTTACAGGGTCGCTATGAGTCGCACGTGATTCAATGGCATACAACAACAACAACATCGGGATTCCTACATCTGCCTCCTATCCAGGGTCTTACTGCAGACTACTCTTAACACAGTGAGTTTTTAAAATTTTTTAAAAATTTTATCATTGTGTGTGTGTGTGTGTACCATCAAACTGGATCTGACTGGTACAGGAGGAGACTGTCCCTCCTTCTCCAGCAGAGCATCTGGTGGATTCGAACCACATCCCTCTTGGATTGCATTGCAGCTTCTTGCCACTAGGCCACCAGAACTCCCCAGAGTGAGCTTTTAAGAAGGCAAATTAAATATTTCTTCCAGCTTAAAAAAATCTTTCTCATTAACTTCATGATAAACTTCAAAGTCCTTAACATTGCCTACATGATATTGTTTGTCGTTATTAGGTGCCATCAAGTCAGTTCTGACTCACAACAACCTTATATATAATAGAATTCCAAACACTGCCCAGTATTACAACATCCTCGTAGCCTTGTAATGACTGCTATAGGCTCACCGTTACAGTCATTGTGTCAGTTTATCTAGTTGAGGGTTTTCTCTTTTATTTCCTTAACTCTCTATTTTACCAAACAGGAAAGCTAAATAAAAAATGGTGCATGTTTAATAAATTCATACAATTCGTTCTATTAAAAAAATTTTTTTAAAAAGTTAGCTTACATATGGGTATCATTTATGTGGATCCACAATAAACACAGATGGTAGCAGCAGTCAAGGAATAAAAAAACTCCAAACACAAAAACCTAACAAAACAACCAATGCAAAACAAGATTTGCATTGGGGAATCTGTTGTCTAGGACCTCTATAAAATCCCAGAGTAAAGATGTCTGTCAGTTTAATGATTAAAGTGTGCTTAACCCAAGCTATGGTATTTTCAATTGCTTTGAATACATCTGAGAGTTGGACCATAATAAGGAAAACCAAAGAAGAATCAATACCTTAGAATTGTGGTGTTACTTATGCCATAGATTTGAAACTTGCTCAGAGCTCTAGCAGGTTTTCAGAGCCTGTAAATAGCACAGGAATATGATCTTTCTCCCTCAGAGCAGGTGGTTGATTTGAACCACTTGCCTCTGAGTTGACAAAACAGTTCCTTATCCATTAGGGTACTACCGTTGGATTGGTGAAAATACTGCATATACCATGGACTGCCAAAAGGACAATCTATCTTGGAGGAAATGTAACCAGAGTACTCCTTAGAGGCAAGGTTCATGAAACTTTGTTTCACATATTCTGGGCATGCTTTCAGGAGGCATCAGTCTTTGGAAAAAGCCATCAGGATGGGAAAAGTAGAAGTAAACTCTCATGAGGTGGGTTGATAGAATGACTGAAACAATGGGCTTAAGCATGGCAGAGATTGTGAGGATGGTGTAAAATAGAGCAAGGTTTCAATCTGTTGTTCATAGGATCACTATGAGTAGAAGTAAACTTGCTGACACCACCACTGTTAACACCACCACTGTTCAGCAATGCTCTTAGTAATTAACATCACAATTACCAGAGCTGTACCTGTTAAAAGATGCAGAAACCAAAGCTGTATGCTCAGAGGGTCAAACTGAATAGGTGAGATGGAAGACCAAAGAAGCTGTGTCTTTAACAAGCTACTCAGGCAGCTTTTGATCCAGGTGGTCTTCAGTACTACCAATGGAAAGGGAGGGACCATTCTTGAAGGTTGACCTTTTCTTACCACATTTAGTTAAAACTATGTTAGACATAGTATTTCTGAAATAATGACTTAGATTCTCATCTGGAAATCCTGGGGACAAAATATGTTGTTAATAAATGGGTTCCACTTTCACACTGAGCACTCAAAAGATCTGTCATGGTTTACATTTTCTGATGGCCTAGTGGTAATGAGCTGTGCTGCAATTCCAAGGACACATGGTTTGACACTATCAGCTGCTCTGCGAGGGAGGAGGATGGACAATCTCCTTCCCTGCGATTTATTGTCTCTGAAAACCTGCTGGAGGGTCAGCTATGGGTCAGTTCTGACTGGAGGCATAAAACAACAACAAACCATATACAAAACAAGCAAATCTGATGTACTTCTGATAAAGATCCAGAGCTTGATGGAGCAGATCAGTCCTTGGGATTGGAAAATGTTGCAAATGCATAACTTTATTCTCAAGATTCCTAAAGATCCCCTAAATCTGGCTGATTAAATTATGGAAGGAGTATGGCAAAAACTTCCAAAAGGCAGTTATCTTTGTCTTTGACTCCTCTCAGGGCTTGGGACAGTGCTAAACAGAAAGGATTAAGACACTGGTATCTCTATTAGGATGTTCAGAAGGAATTTTGATCTGGTTCCCATCTGATAATGGCACTGCCAATAAGTGGTTAAAATGGAAATTGCTGTAAATGTAGTAGGTATTACAAATGTCATACTAATTTGTGTTTACTAATAAATATTTATTTAATTGGATTTGAATTTATTTAATGAGATTTAGTTATTGGATTTAAAGTTGCAATCTGTTCAGGTTCCCACTTGGTTGTTAAAGATTGTGGTTTTTTTTCTTGGGTTTTTTTTATTATTATTAAATTTTATTAGTTTTAATGAACATTTAGAGAGATTTTGGGTTTTCATTCATTCATTGTTGCACTGTTTTCTCCACCCTCATCCCCAGTTTGTTCTTCTTCCCCACCCCCATGTCTGTTTTAATTGTCCAATTGCCACAGTGCTTGTCAAAGCCAGTTCTGATTAATCTCCTTTGTCAGTGTGTCCCTTGCCATTCCCTATCACTCCTCCCTGAGAGACTTCACCCTGATTCATAAGGAAAAGGGGATGGTGTATTCTCTTAGCTACTTCCTTCTGAAAAGGGACGCTGTGGGTTTCAGGGTGAATGTCTTCTCTCACTACTCCAAAGGGCCCCCTTGGCAGTAGGAAACACATAGACTATTATGGAGATTGATTTTGGAATTTAGATGCACTGGGTTGTTAAAGATTGTTGTGAACTCATTGATTTTGGAATTTAGATGCACTGGGTTGTTAAAGATTGTTGTGAACTCAGTAAAATCTCTCTACCACAAAGGAAGCTCTCACCTAATTTCAAGCATCAAAATTATGTGGAGAACCACTAAAGACAAAAGAATTTGCAGCTTAATTCCATTATCAGAACAGATATTTTGAGAGTTCTTTACCATGGAAGACCCCCTAATAACTTTCTTAAATTTTTTTTAAATTTTAATGAACATTTACAGAGATTTTGGATTTCTATTTATTCACTGTTGCACTGTTCTCCCTGCCCAGCCCTCCCCTCCACCCCCACCTCCCAGTTTGCTCCTCTCTTTGAAAAGTAAAATTCTTTCTTTGGTATACAATCCCCCCGCACCCCTCCCACCGCCCCGAGTACACTCCACTATGCAACCTTCATTCTGGACTCTCATGATAACTATAATATTCTATCATATATCGCTTTTAAATTAATTCTCTCCTTCACTAGGAGGTATCTCACTCCCTGATTTCAAATCCTACTACACTGCCGTAGTGGTAAAGACAGCATGGTACTGGTACA
>NW_006399776.1:5569953-5590858 GCF_000299155.1 Elephantulus edwardii
AGTAATATTGCATGAGTTCCTTGTTTTTCAATGCAGCGTAGTATTCCATTGTGTGAATATACCACAGCTTCTCTATCCATTCGTTTGTTGATGGGCCCCCTAATAACCTTTTAAGGTTACCAATTTCCCTTAAATTATTCCAGGTACCTGAAGATGAATTCTAGAAACCTGGAAAATGGTCATTAAATATTCTTATTTTGAAACATTATAATTTAGGAAAATATAATTTCTTCAGGACCCATTTTTTTATGGGGAAAATCACACTCACTTCATTATAAAGTGATAAAATAATTAAAGTGCTTATCTAATAGGAAGTCATCCCAGGCACTGTATAACGGCAACTGATGCTGTTATAGTTATTCTAGGTGAACAGCCCATTATTAGATGAATGGATCTCTGCAGAAAACAGAGTACCAGAGGAATGTCTGTGTTTCATTGACTATGCAAAGGCATTTGACTATGGGTCACAACAAACTGTGTCTAACTCTGAGAAGGATGGGAATCCCAGAACACTTGAATGTGCTTATGCACCGTTCAAAATCAGGAAAAGTGTATGCTAGGAATGTATCCTATCCACATAACTTTTCAATCTATATGTGGAACAGATGATCTGGGAGGCTGAACTCTATGAGAAGTAATGTGCCAGTAGGATTGGAGGAAGACTAATCAATAACCTGCGTTATGCAGATAACACACCTTGCTTACCAAAATTGAGTATGATCTGAGGTTTTTGCTGCAGAAGGACAAGGACTGCAGCTTTCAATATGGATTGAAGATCCACATTAAGAAAACAAAGGTTCTCACCACTGGGCCAATTTGCAGCATAGTAACAGACAGTGAAGAGACTGAGATTGTTAACAGCTTCAGCTTGCTTGGCTCCACAATTAACACTCTTGGTACCAGCAGCCAGGAAATTAAAAGACAAATTGCACTGGGAAAAAATCTACTGCCAGAGACCTCTCCACAGTACTGAAGAGAAACAATGTCAATTTAGACACTAAGGTGTGCCTGCTCCAGGCCATGGTCTTCATAATTACTTGCTATGCATCAGAGAGTTGGACAATGACCAAAGACAACAGAAGAAGAATCTTTGAGTTTTGGTGCTGGAAAAGAGTATTGAATATATTATAGACTACTAAGTGAACAAACAGGTATATCTTGGAGAGGGTGAAAGGAAGCTGCTCCTTGGATGCAAGGATTCTGAAGCTTTTGAAAAGGGACATCATGCTTGGAAGGGCGGAAGACCCTCAATGAGATGGACTGACTAACTGACGGGGAATGGGGATAGGTGTGTCAGATGATGAAACTGGCACAGCAGAGAGCAGAGTTCAGAGCTGTTGTACATAGGATGGCTATGAGTCAGAATCGACCCAACTGCACATAGCAACAGGTGAAAAGCCACCCTAGAAAATAGTATAATATTCTAATCATCCTAATTGCTAATGCATAATTACCTATCAACCAAAAATTTGTAGTTCAAGTTCTATATTATTTGTGTAACTATAAGTAGCCTTTTAATCACAACACTTTCAATTTACCCTCTAAGTTTCTAATCCTTTGCTAGTTCTCTACAGGCCCCATCTTTTCAACATCTCTAATCCTTGCTCCTTTAATTACCTAAGATTTCAGGTATTTGATACAGAAGACATCCATGAAATTATTCATATAAAAACTTTTAAGTTTGCAAATGCTTGTACCAACAATTCTTACAGACATGTGACTCTTACACCAACACAATCACAGGCACAAAGTTGATGCTGTATCTTGATTTTACTGATAAAGCCAAAGATAAATATCTAGAAAGTAGTATAAGCCTACCCCAAAGTAAAATTTGTACTTCAAGGTCATTACTCTCTTAACATGTAAAACTAGGTAGTATCCTTCTTGCATAACCTTTTTATAGTCTTTCAACACATAAAATTAGATAGTAACCTTATTGCATATTCTTTTGATACTTATAAACATGAGCAAAACCCCTCTTTGCAGCTATCGGTATATCCCTAAAGTAACGCTACAATCTTCTCTAAGTATTTTAGAGAGACTATGGGCAATCCTAGCAACCTCAAAGCCCAAAGTTACTTTTAATGCTGCATAGTTTTCAAGAAAGAAGGTCTTGCAGGATGCTTCATGGAAAGGATAAAGACTGCCACAGTACCTCTCTACACCACCCTACAAAGTATTCCACTCTTGTCAAGTACTTGCCCCTTTTTTAATCCCTAGAGTATTCTTCAGTCTAACATCCCATCAGGAACCGTTCTCAACCACCACAAACGATCAAAGACACTAAACATACTTTGCCTTTCTCGCCAAGCAAGCGCAAGCACGGCATAGACTACCCAGAACATTTAGCAGTGTCCCTCTTCGCTAATCCCTGGTTGTCAGAAAAACTTCACCTTCAGGAGCCCACACCTTCTCGCCCCCTCTCCCCAACACTGACGGCTCCACGCTCACTCTCGCACCTCCTCCAAAAACCCCAGTCTCTTGGGTTGGCGGGCAACACTTCCTATCTTCCAGGCTCGGATCGTCCGGCCTGCAGCCTGCTGCCCCGGTTCAGACCCAGTAGATCACGGCCCTTTTCGTTCCCCCGAGCTCAAGGCCCATCAGCCCGGTCTCTGCCCCGCCTCCCTACCTAAGGCGCCAAGTCCTCGGGGCTCAGTCTCAAGGCCGGGGATGAACTCCGAGGGCCACAGACGCTATAGAGAACACAGGATGGAGGCGGCATCAGTGGTCTGGGCACGGGACAGGCCAGGCCCTTAGGCCAGGAGGTCCCAGGCCCGGCCGGCTGCAGGTTCCCCGTGGCCCCGGCTCAGCCCTTCCGACCTGCTGGCCCCGCGCCTCCGCGGCCTGTCCTTACCTGATCTAGGTTCTCGTCGCTGCCGCTGTCTTCAGTATCCGAGTCGATCACGACGCGGCCTTTCCGCTTCTTAACCATGGTGGTCCCGCAGCACTCACCCCGGACGTCTCCCGGACTCCCGTCTAGCCCGTCTGCCAGTGGGATAGCCACTGCCGCCACTGCTACCGCCGCCACTGCTACCGCCGCCACCGCTCGACCTACACAAAGGCGACCGCGCATGCGCGCTCTGCTCCGCCTCTCCCCGCCTTGTCGCACGCCGTTCGCCGGCGCTTGAAGCCCCGCCCCTCTCCGCCCTTGACGCAGCGTGGGGGGCGTGGCCGCACGCGTGCTTAGTTCTGAGCAATGGGCTGCGGTTGGTTTGTGTAAGTCTCAGGAAACCCCCTATGTGTGTTTTGCTACGGGGGTCGAAGGGTAGTGCACTCCCTATTTGGTGGAGGTTGGGGCGGCGATGATTTGAGCCTACTTTGAAGAAGCACAGTGTCAGCAGGTACATCAGAAGCCTAGGAGAAATATGGACCGCATTGGATGGAGTTAGCCTGGGCTATCCAAGTGACACCTGAACTGAAACCTAGGGGATGCATGAGTTGCCAAGAAAGTGGAACAAGGGTATTCAGACACCTAAAACGGTCTAGAGAAGGATGGACAATCTCCTCCAGTGACATTAAGTGCTTCTGAAAACCCGCCGGAGTGCCAGCTGTGGGTCGGGTCCAACCCGACGGTAAACAACAGCAGCACGAGGACCTGTGGTAATAGGCAATGTTGGATTCAGGGAACAGAAAGTTCATTATGGGGAGTACAAAGAATGGTTAAGATGAGAGTTAAGGATGAGGAGGGTCGTAGTGGCTACATATTTCAGAGCCTAATAAATTGTGGTTTATGAAGATTATTTTTTAAAAGGTAGGAACAGTGTATCAGCAGGAAACTGCCAGAAAATCAAGCTGGATTTAGAAGAGACCTTGGACCAAAGGAATAGTAATTGCTGATAGATGGGTCTTGACTGAAAGCAGAGAATACCAGAAAGATATTTACTTGTGTTTTAATTGACTATGCTAAAGCATTTGGCTGTGTGGATCATTACAAAGAATGAATAACTTGTCGAGAAGAATGGGAATCCCAGCAAACTTAATTGTGCTTATGTGAGACCTAGACCAAGAGGTAGTTGTCAACAGTACAAGAAAGCACTGCACGATTTAAAATCAGGAAAAGTATGCATTAGAGTTGTATACTTTCCCCACACCTATTGAATGGTGACAAACAATTTGGCAAATAGGAAACTCTGGTGGCACAATCTGGAGTGCTAGCCTAAAGGCAGTGCCTCTCTGCCAGTCCCTCAGCTTCTCTTGGGAGGAAGACGTAAATTCCTCTCCTGAGTGATTTACTGCCTTTGAAAACCTACTGAATGTCAGGATTGAAGGAAGACTCAACAACTTGCTTAATGCAAATGATACATTTCTTGCAGGAAGTGAAGAGGACTTGAATCAGTAAATATAATCAGAGACTATAACCTTTAATATGGATTACATCTCAAAATTAAGATTACAACAATTCTCACTACTGGACCAATAGGCAACAGTATGATGGATAGGATAAAAGATTGAAGTTGTCGAGGATTAATTTTACTTAAAACCATACCCAACACCTATTATTGTTGTTATGTGCCCTCAAGGTGCCTGTGACTCATCGCAACAATACAATAGAACCTGAGCCAATCTTATCTGACAGACCTAATCCCATTTCTCCAGTCACAGTCCATCTCATCCTGGGTCTTCTTTCCTGTGCTGTCCCTCCACCCTTCCAAACATGATGTCCATCTCCAATGACTTCCTGACCACATGCCCAAAGTATGTGAGATGGAGCTTCAAAATCCTTGCCTCCAGGGAGCAACTTAGTTTTACCCTCTCCAGGACACATCTGTTTGTTCTCCTGGCAGTTCAGGTATGTTCAACACTCTTGTCCAGCACCACAACTCAAAGATACCGATTCTTCTATCATCTTTTGCTGTTGTCAGCTCTCAAATGGACAGCAGGTAATTGTGAAGACCATGGCCTGGATCAGGCACATCTTAGTCTCCAAACTGACATCATTGCTCTAGAGAGGTCCCTGACGGCTGACTTTCCCAATGAAATTGGTATTTTGATTTTTACTGCTGGTGCCAAGAGTGTTAACTGTGGAACCAAGCAAGCTGAGGCTTTTAACAATCTTTCTCCATATATGAAGCCGCCAAGAAAATCCCCAAAACACAACAACAAAACAACCAACTAATTGCCAGTAGAGTAGAAACCGACTAGCAGCTGACCCTTGAGCGGGGTTTTTTGAGGCTGTAAATCGCCTATCTTTCTTCCGAAGAGCAGTCGATGCATTTCAGTTGTCTTTTTGAGTTGGCCGTGCAACTACCTACCTACTAGGCTACCAGAGATCCCTACAGTAGCACCAGTCAAGATAATTTTGGAGAACAGCTTGGCAAAAAAAAAAATCTCAGTTTCCACAACGTGTTTGTGTTTGCTATTCGGCCGGGGTCTCCGCAAGGTACTGGAACGTTAGGATCTTAACTCCTGGTTTGTTATAGGACATGAAAAACCGATGGACCTAGACAGGAAATGTGGGTAACCCGAACAGGAAAAGTGAGGGACCAAAGGGAAGTCTCTTTTCGCTGTTTTCCTGCGAGGCTACCTGTTACCTACCGTGGCTAGTACGTCCACGACGCGGCCCGTAGACCGCGACGTGGCCCGAAGACCGTGGCAGGTGAGGATTGAGGAGATCGTCTCTCAGCAGTGAACGGATCTGAACCATTGTCTTGATTAGTGTCGGGGCTGAAAGCTGTGGCTGCAGAGTTAATTTTGCCGGTTATTGGATTTGTGACTTCAGTGTCCTGGTCTCTATAATTATATTTAGTAGCATCTCTTTGAGTTCTGGTGAGGAGTCAATGAACCTTCATTTAGAATACTTTCTGATACAAGTCTAGATACAATCTTTGCTAATGATAGTCACTTCGAGCCTCGTGTACGACATTCCCAGCAAAACTCACTGTGTCGTCCACCTAATGGGTTTGACCTTTTATTTATCGGTAAAAACAGGAAACAAACATCTATAATTAATATTATATTTTAGTGAGGTAACAATTTACTAAGTTTGTAAAATATGTTGAATAATATAATTTGTAATCCTTTCACCCTATAGAGCTTTTATTTTTCTCCTAATATTTTTCTCTTTATATTTTGGTGTTTCTACCAAAGTACTATAATATAGACAGTGTCATAGATGGAGTAAGGATTGAGTTTGCTAATGATTTAATCTTGCTTGGATTGACAGTCACCATTCTTGGCACCAGCAGTTAGGAAATCAAAAAGCGAGTTGCATCTGTTGTTAAGGATCTCTCCAGAGTGCTAAAGAGCAGTTATATCAGTTTACAGATTAAGGAATGCCTGATCCAGGCTATGTTCTTTTTACTTGCTTGCTGTGCACCGAGAGCTGGGATGAATAGGGATGACAGAAGAATCAATGCCTTTGGGTGTGGTGCTGGAGAAGAGTATTGAATGTATCATTTAATGTCAAGAGAATAAGTCTATCCTCAAGAGGGTGAAACCAGTTAGCTCCTTGGAGGCAAAGATTTTGAAACTCCATCTCACATACTTTGGTTATGATGCCAGGAGGGACTAATCCTTTTTTTTTTTTTTTGAAAACCCGATGAAGGAGTTTATTATCAGCTCTCGGGCAGGTTTGCTGTCTGAGGCCAAAGAAAGGCAGAGTAAGGCAGTAAAGTTACACATGGCGAAGCTATAGGTAAAGTTTTATATGCAGTGGGTTGGAGGTAGGGTGGTCTCTTCGGTGGTCAGCTCTCTATGGACAAAGCTGATTGGATGCCCTCTGCTTATTCTCTTATATGGAGCTACTTAGGACCCTTAGGCGGGTTATGTCATAGCTGATGGTTAGGCAGGATGCAGCCAGTGGTTGTGCTCTCTTCTGATTTGCTGTAGTTGTCTTACACCAGCATGATTAGAATGTCTCCCAGAAGTTGCAGTCAGTGTGGAATGTTGTCCAGCTCCCAGGTGGCCTTCCAACCAAGGGTGTCAATTGTGGATCCAAGTAAGATGAAGTTGTTGACAGTTTCAGTCTCTTCTGCATCCATCATCATCATGTTGCCTATAGGTCCAATGGTAAGAATTTTTGTTTTACTTGACATTGAGATACAATCCATAATGAAGACTGCAATCCTTGATCTTCTGCAACAAGTGCTTCAAAATCCTCCTCACTTTCAGCAAGCAAGGTTATGTCATCTGCATAATATAGGATGCCACATTACTCTTCATAGAGTCCAACTTATCAAATAAATTGGTCAGCATAAAGACTGAACAGGTATGGAGAGAGAAGACAGTACTGATGCACTCCCCTCTTAATTTTAAACCATGCAGTGGTCCTGTGCTCTGTTTGCACAACAGCCTCCTGGTCCAGGTATAGGATTCAAATGAGCAAAATTAAGTGCTCTGGGATTCCCATTCTTCTAAATATTAGTTATAACTTGTTATTATCCATATACTCAAATGCCTTTGCATAGTCAATAAAGCACAAAGAGACATTTTTCTGGTACTCTTTACTTTCAGCCAGGATCCATCTGACACAAGCAATGATACTTCTAGTGCCACAGCCTCTTCTAAATCCTGCTTGAATTTTGGCAGTTCCCTATCTATGTTCTGTTCTATTTTTTTTTTTAATGATCTTTAGTAGTATTTTGCTTTCATGTAATATTAATGATATTGTTCCATGGTTTCCACATTCTGTTCATCTTACTTGGCGTGAAAATTAACACCCTTGGTGCCAGCAGTCAGGAAATAAGGAAGGAGGGACTAATCCTTGAAGAAGAACATCATGCTTGGAAGGGTAGAGGGTCAGCGCAGAAGAAGAAGACAAAGGATAAGATAGATAGACATAGTAACTGTGGCATTGGGGTCAGGTGTGTCTGAGATGTTGAGCCATTGTTTATAGGGTCACTATGAGTCATGGTTTACTTGATGGCATATACAACAACGTCAGTGTATACGGAATTCCTTCTTGTTTGTGTTATAGACAAAGTGTAGTGTTCCTGAGCATCATTTTTGTGATTATATAATTTTCCATTTGTGTGATTTATAATTTTTCTGAAATTCCTATAGATGTAGGTTTAAATAATTTAAGCATAACCTATTATGGAAATTTAGATATTACCTATATCTGGAGCACCTTGTAGACCCTGTGGGGTAGCTTAGGCTTTATTCTGAAGAACAAGAGGAGTCAATGAAAAATTTAAATAAGAAAGGTGAAATATTAGTCTTATGTTATAGATCCTAGATGTGGAATCAGATTGCTCCTTAGGAGCAAGGAATGCAAAGCTTTGTCTTCCATACTTTAGGCATGGTATCAGTATAACAGTACTCTTCTTTCCGTGTTTATTATTTCCATTTGCCCTTTGCTGACTGTCCTCTTGACAAAGCTCTGGTGGCATTGTGGTAAGGAATAGTGCTGCCAACTCAAAAGTGTTCAAATCTACCATTTTCTTCATGGGAAAAAAATAAGCAGTCTCCTTTGTGAGATTTACTGCAAATGAATATCCCCTGGAGGGTCAGCTGTGGGTTGGTTCTGATTTGATGGTTGTTGCTGTGTAGTGTTGAGTTGATTTTCCACCTTTTTCCCTTGGAGCAGCTGGTGGTTTTGAACTGTGTATTTTTGCCTTGGTAATGTAATTCCTTACCACGAAGCCACCAGAGCTCCCACTGGAGGTCAGCTATAGGTCAGTTTTGATTCAGTGGCACACAACAACAATAGCATTACTTTTTGCCTTCTGAAAGAGCTCTGGGTACTTGATGTGTTACAAGTTGCATTGGTAGTCCAAAAGCTCTTCAAATCTTCCAGCCATTCCACGGGAGACAGATGGGCAATCTCCTCCTGTAAATTTCCAAAGCCTTGGAAACCAGATGGAGAGTCTCTATGAATTGGAATCTACTTGGTGTCACTGGGTTTGTTTGGCTCTTTGATTCCTATTTTCTGAGTATTATCACTAGGCAAATGCTACACTTTTGATCATGTATGATTGTATGTTCTAAGTTGTATAGAATTTTCTGGTTTTGTTTGCTTTGTATGCCTGTCTAAGGAGCCTGCTGATGTAGATCATTAGACTGCTGACCAAAGGTTGGATGTTTGAATTTACTAGCTGCTCCATGGGAGAAAGATGACCCAGTCTCCTCCCATAAAGATTTATAGCCTGTGAAACACAATGGTGCATCACTATGACTTGACTACACATCAGTGGGTTTGGATTGGATTTTTTGTTTGTTTGTTTATTGCTTGGCTAAAAGGTGAGCAATGGTGATAACTTCAGTTCCAGGCTTGAAGAATAACTAAAATCCATAGTCTCAGGGATTCTGCCAATATGTATAAGACCAGTACGCCTAGGCTTTTATTATATCTAATTTTCTTTCACATCTTTCTCCCACCATCTCCAGAACCCCTTTCAGAGCAGTTAGTTGTGGTAGCTGGACATCTGTAAAAAGAGCAAGGGTGATGGTGGAGTGACTGAGTTAGACTTCCACTAACTCCGTAAAGAACTGTCCTTACCAATAACATCCAATATGTAAAACCAATCCTGTGGTAAGACATAGTCCCCCACACTAATGCCCCTACTTCTATTAATCTATTAATTAATTGCAAAAGTTGTGGAGTTTGTTAAGGACATAGGTTGAGGGGTGTCAGGGAAATCAAAAGATAATACATACTGAAAGTCCAGTTTCAGTCCACCAACAAAAATAAACTATTTTACTCAGTCATCCAGCAAGTCTTGTCTTATAGCGGTCAGCTTTTCTGACTTCATCCTCTTGGCCTTGTCAGACTATGCCTTGCCATAGTCTCTTTAAACTCTGTTCAGCTATCTCTAGTATGTTGTTCCCACAGGTGTTGATGATATAGAAGATACTGATCATTGTTGAGTCATGTGCCTGCATTTGAGGCAGCTGGAGAATACTCTCCTCCCCTTTAGGAGGGACTAAGGCAGTAGCTAGAAAAACCGTTTAGAAAATGCTCCCACCACAGCATCATCTGGTTTTCAGGGTTGTGGAAGCTGGGTTTCCATGATCCATTAGCCCTTTGGACTAGTTTTTCCTTTGTGCCTTTGATTTTCTTAGCTCTTGTTTGGGAGAGTTCAATAGTTATATCTTAGTCTAGTGGAAGGATTTAAGACCAGGGTTCTAGTTCAGATTTCCCTACTGATTTACATTGTGACTGACATTAGGTAAATCATTAAAAATTTATTATCTGCTTCACAAAGAAAGGAAATATCCACCTAATTTGCCTCACAGGAATTTTGTAGATTATGTGAAATATTATATGTCATTGTTGTTTACTGTGGAGTTGGAACTGACCCATAGCTGACCCTCCAGCAGGTTTTCAGAGGCAGTGAATTGCATGGGAGGAGAGTACACATCTTTCTCCCACGGAGCAGCTGCTGGCCTTGAACTGTGTGCCTTTGGAATTGCAGCACAGCTTCTTTCTACTTTATATGTAATTTGAAAATATTAAGAATGGTATTTGACCCCAGTCAAAATAGCAAAATTTAACAGAACAGCAAGCAACAAATGCTGGCGAGGTTGTGGAGAAACTGGAACCCTGATTCACTGTTGGTGGGAGTGTAAAATGGTGCAGCCCCTGTGGAAAGCGGTATGGCGCTTTCTCAAAAAGTTGCAAATAGAGATACCATTTGACCCAGCAATTCCACTACTGGGAATATACCCTGAAGAGACCATAGCTGACATCCAAGCAGATATATGCACACCCATGTTTATTGCAGCTTTGTTCACAATAGCAAGGAGTTGGAAACAACCTAAGTGCCCATCAACAAACGAATGGCTAGAGAAGCTGTGGTATATTCGCACAATGGAATACTATGCTGCATTAAAAAACAAGGAACTCATGCAATATTATTCAAAATGGTCGACTCTGGAGAACATTATGCTGAGTGAAATATCCCAGTCACAAAAGGACAAATATTACATGATGCCACTGTTGTAGAATGGGACTGTCCTTGGGGTTGGGGAGAGACTGAGTAAGATGGGTTCATTAATGTATACTGCACTGAAACAGAGGAGGGAGAGAACTGTTTAAAAGAGAGATATAACTGGGTATTTCTGTCATCACAGGAGACTAGAGCGAGGGCTACATGGTGGAGGGGACCTGGGGGAGGGTTTGTAAAACAATGAAAGAATCTTTTCTTTTACTTTTCCATAATTTTTGGACTCATGTACTTATAACTTGTTAGTCAAATTTGTGTCTTCTAGGTTGCAACACCCCCATGATACATCTTCAAGGATATGAACATGTACGGCCAAGCACAATCAATAAGAGTGCATCTAAATTCCAAAATCAATCTCCATAATAGTCTGTGTGTTTCCTACTGCCAAAGGGGCCCTTTAGAGTAGTGAGAGAAGATCTTCACCCTGAAACCCACAGCGTCCCTTCTCAGCAGGAAGTAGCTAAGAGAATACGCCATCCCCTTTTCCTTATGACTCAGGGTGAAGTCTCTCTCAGGGAGGAGTGATAGGGAATGGCAAAGGACACATTGACAAAGAAGATTAATCAGAACTGGCTTTGACAAGCACTGTGGCATTTGGACAAGAACAAACTGGGAGGAGGGTAGAGAGAATAGTGCAACAATGAATGAGTGGAAGCCCAAAATCTCTGTAAATGTTTATGAAAATTAATAAAATATAATTATAGAAAAAAAAGAATGGTATTTGAACTTGAGGTACTGTTTTAATACTACTGTTGTTTAGGGTCTGTCTTTGGGTAGCAAGTAGTGATTCATCTCCAAAGCCTTGTTGCTCTAAGTGTGAGCCTGGACTAAAGTTTGTTGCACAGACAGAATCTTGAGACCTTCAAATTAGAACTGAGTCATAGCAGACCCTTTAGGAGGCTTTTGGAGTCTGTAAATCACATGGAAGCCCCTCTTTCTCCCTAGGAGCTGCTGGTGGTTTAGATCTGTTAAAATAGAAAACCTTTTGTAGCTATCATTTCCTCTAATCTTTGGAAGAATCCTGTAGAGTAGGTAGAAGAGGATTCCAAAGATCAACTGGTTTACCTGAGATTTGTGTTGAGTGCTGTTGAGGGTCCATTCTGACTCTTAACCCTATGTGACAGTACAACTTCCCCTTAGGGTTTTCTTATCTATAGAAGGATGGGCAGTCTCCTCCCTGCAATTTACTGCCTCTAAAAATCCATGGTGGGTCAGCTATGAGTTGGTTCCAACTTGAAAGCACACAACAACAGTCTGTATAGGAAGAATTGACAGGTCTTTTTTCCATAGACCCACTGAGTAAGTTCAAACAGTGAACCACTCAGTTAGCAGCTGCGTAACAGTCCACCACAGGTCTCATTTATTTTCCTGAAGGTGAACAGCTTTATTAAGTTTTGCAATATGAATCCACCAATATTTCAGTCTGTCAAAGTCATTGTTGTAAAAATGGAACTGATTCACTGCAGATCTTCCAGCATATTTGACTTCTTAAAAGAATTTTATTTTTTAAAATTTTTCTTGTTGTGTACCATTTAAACAGATCTTGCAGGCACAAGAGGAGATTGCCCCTCCTTCACCAGCAAAGCATCTGGTGGATTTGAACTGTGTATGTCTGGGATTGCAATGCAGCTTCTTGCCATTAGGCCACCAGAGCCCCCTGATATATCTTCTTGAAATAGATTTTGGCATAGTAATTGAATTATCTGCAATTGATTATTAGATCCCTAAAGATAAAGACATTATTTTTATTCATCTTGGTATCATTCACAATGCATAATAGACAATGCTTCACTCATAGTAGGCACCAGGAAAATATTTATAGACTTAGAAGGTGAATTAATTAATTTCAGATTATATAACCTGTGTTGAATTTGAAATTGTGCATTCATTGCTTCAGTGGTAACTTTTTGAATGTCTCTTCTGTTATAGGTTGGGCTGCTTGCTAATACTACAGGAAGAATTTTTACACTTTGACTTTTTCTTCTCATGGCTTTGATTCACAAATTGCTGAATGGTATTTATATTTTCAGAAAATGCCAGATTACAGGTACGGCTTCACACCTATTTTGGGGTCCTCACTTTGCAGACTACTGTTCCAGTAGTCTTCAGAAACCTGTGGCTGCTCCTGGCAAATCTGACTCCTCTGAGAAGAAAACAGAAAGGAATTTACAAGGACATCATCAGACCGGAGTTTCTTTGGACATAACTTCTCCTGAGGAGAAACCTGAAGTTAGTTTTGATAAAGCCATTCGAGATGAAATAAAGGACCATTTTAGGCGTCTGAAGGATCAATTTATGATCCAGTGGATAGGACCAGAAGGCCGCCCCCTGCATGAAGTCTTAAAGGAACAAGCTAAGGTTGTCTGGCAGTTTCGTGGAAAAGAAGATTTGGATAAGTGGATAGTGACTTCTGATAAAGTGATTGGGGGAAGAAGTGAAATATTCTTGAAAATGGGCAAGAATAACCAAAGTGCATTGCTGTATGGAAATCTAAACTCCGAAGCCCCTCACGATGGGGAGAGTAGCCGCAGTGGGTACTGTGCAATGATATCCAGAGTCCCAAAGGTAGGTTTTCTAGTGAACAGCAGTAAACTATAGCATGAACTATAAAGCAACTTATGTTTTTGTAAATGAAAACACCTGACAGTTTGTAATTGGGTACATGTATGAAGCAATTGAATTCTGGAGGATAGGTTCTCTTGTTTTAGTTGAAAGTCAGGTGTAAACTATTGGTTTTTTTTATTTTGTTCACTATTGTGTGTGGACCTTTGTTTTAAAAGTCTGTTGGGCCCTCAGGCCTGCTGTTAATTTTGTTGGGGAAAAACATTCTTCTAAGTTGTACAGCTCTGGTCTCCCAGTTTGCTGTACTGGGGGTAACTTGGGGTTGCTGTGATACTGAATATTGTGCCACTAGTGTGTCTAATGCCATAATGGTTACCCATGGTAGACAGTGTTTGGTGGAGCTCCCAGAGTAAGACAGGCTTGGAAGCAGGGTTGGCATCTATTTCCTAAACAAGATGTCATTGGAAACTCTACGAATATTAGAGAAAAATAGTTATAGAATGGTGTTCAGATCTTTTGTTCATAGCATGACTCGACAGCACTTTACAACAACATGATTTATGTGTTGGGCTAACTCCTGGGCACAAGTATACCAGTAAAGAGAAATCATAAAAGGGAAATGGTTCCTCAGGGGTCTTATTTCTGGGCATCTCTTTAGGGCAGGGTAGAACATTCTTATATTTGTTTTAGAAAATATTTTCACTTTTTAAAATTGTGTTTAAGTGAAAATTTACAAAGCAGAATGTTTTTCATTCAACCATTCAATTACATTTTGTCTTTTAACGTTAATTGTAATGAACACCAACAATGTTACTGAACTCTTCTCACTTCCTCCCTGAAAATTTCATTCCCACCAATCCTTCTGTGCTACCACTTCCAGCCTCAGTGCTTTATCTTTGGGCAAATGCTACTCTTTTGACCTCATAAAGTTGGTTAGTCTAAGGATGAGTCCCTTCCTGTTGTTACTGGTCACCTTATAGGCCTGTCTATTTGGTTAAATGTTAAGTTTTGTTTCAGCTTTAGAGGCTAAGAACCATGATCTTGGGGATTTCATTGTCTTTTATCACTTATCATTGTCATTTATAATCTGTTTTTTGTTAAAGTTTTCACATTTTCTTACATATTTACCCCCACTCTATCCAGGATCTCCATTTTAGAATGGTCATCAGTGATAGCCAGTTGTGGAAGTTGAAATTTATGTGGTCCAGTAGTCCTTTTAGACTGGTTGTTTCATTACATCTTTGCTTTTCTTCAGTTTTTGTTCAGGACAGGGAGAGAAAATAGTTGGCTGCTTGCAGCTCTTAAGACCCTAGTTGCTTCTCATCAAAGGAGAATGTAGAACATTGTCTTTGTGGACTCTGTACATGAGCTCTTTGTCCCCTAAGATCTTAAGATCGCAGAACCATCAACTCATTCCCTTAAGGGTGCTTGGATATTATTAAGAAGCTTCCAGACTGTTACCTCCTCCTGTAGGCTCTGCTGTGTACATGTTGTCGTTAAGTGCCGTCAAGTTGCAGACGAGTCATAGTGACCCTATGAACAAAAGACCTGAACACTTATATAACTTTCATTGGTTCTCTAAGTACATAGAGTTTCTGGAGGCAAGCTATTTTGGAAGTGGATGCCACTCCTGTTTCCAAGCCTGTTTTAATCCGGGTGCTCCACCAAACACTGCCTACCATGGGTAACCATTATTGTATTTGACACACCAGTGTCACAGTGTTTAGCACCAGTGCTATGCCACTTAGAAGAATGTTTGACCAAAAACAATTAAAACCAGGCCTGGGGACCATACATTATATGTATATTTATAGCATGGCAAATCTCCCATGTGATTTACTGCCTTTGAAAACCCACTGGAGGGTCAGCTATGGGTTGGTTTCAATTCAGCGACACACAACAACAATGTGAATAAAGAATATCTGCCAAATCCAGGTACAGTCAGGGTGTATAGTTTTTTCACCTATCCATACCTGTTCATTTTGCTCTCTACTATCTATTGACTGCATTTCTTGTGTACCTCTCTGTGCCTTCCCTTTCTTCAGTAATACTGTGCTGATCATCCACTTATTGTTTTTTATTTTTCCCTTCACCCATTTTTATATGTGACTGATAACTATTTACACAAATTTCTTCCCCTCTCCTTCCCTTTCCACTTCTAGTATTCAAAATGATTCTTCTTTCTGTGTATAAACTTTCCTTCGCTTTTTAGAATAGTGGTCTTAAACAATATTTGTCCTTTTGAAAATAATTTCTTTCATTTAGCCTAAGGTCCTCTAAATGTGTTGTGCAGTGTTCTTTGAATTCTTCATTGTCCTTTAGTGTTGCGTAGTACTCCTTTGTGTGACTTTATCATATTTACTTGAACCATTTTTCCATTGATAGATTGTTGTTGTTGTTGTTGTTATGTGCCATCGAGTCGTTTGTGACTCATAGTGACCCTATGTACAAAAGCCCTAAACGCCATTCTTTGCAATGCCAACCTTACTGTCTCGAACACATTCATTCCCACCACTCTACTCACAAAATCGATCCATTTCATCAAGGGTCTTCCTCTTCCAAACATGATGTTCCTCTCCAAGGACCAGTCCCTCCTTGCAACATACCCAAATTATGTCACACGAAGCTTCAGAATCCTTGACTCCAGGGAACATTCTGATTTCATCCTCTCCAGGACAAACCTGTTTGTTCTAGCAGTCCATGGTATGTTCAACACTCTTCTCCAGCACCACAGCTCAAAGGCATCAATTCTCTTTCTATCATTCCTATTCACCGTCCAACTCTCCAATGCATAGCATGTAATTGCAAAGACAATAGCCTGGATCAGGTGCACCTTAGTTTCCAGTCTGACATTGTTGCACTTCAGTACTCTTGAGAGGTCCATCACTTGGGTTTTTTCTGTCTCTTTGCGATTGCAAATAATGGTGCCTTAAACATGGATATGCATTTATCTGTGTCCCAGCTCTTATTTCTTTTGAATATATGCCTAGTAATGGGGATTGCTGGATCAAATAGTATTTCCATTTCCAAGTTTTTAAGGAAATACCAAACTACTTTCCATAGTAATTGTTCTTTTGCATTCCAGTCAGTAATATATCAGAATTCCAATCTCTCCACACCTTTGCCAGCATTTATTTATTGTCTTAATGAACGTTGGATTGTTGCAGGGGTGAGATGGTATCTCATTGTTGTTTCAATTTTCATCTCTTTAATGATGATGGATGGAAAAGAGATTGAGGTTAACAGTTACTGCTTGCTCAGCTCCACAATCAACACTTTTGGCACCAACTAGCAGTCAAGAAATCAAAAGGTCAGATACTTTGCTGGAGAAGGAGGGGCAGTATCCTCCTTTGCTAGTCAGATTGGGTTTTGGTAGTACACAAGAAGAAGAAAAAAAAAGAAATCAAAAGGTGAATTGCGGGAGCTCTGGTGCCTAGTGGCAAGAAGCTGCACTGAATCCCAGAGGTACACAGTTCAAATCCACAGATGCTTTACTGGAGAAGGAGTGGCAATCTCTTCCTGTACCAGTTAGATATGAATTGACAGTACACATGCAATAAATAATTTTAAAAAAGATGAATTGCATCAGTTCTCCCCCTCCTCTGTTTCAATCCTGTATACATCATTCCTCCCTTCCTTCTCTGTCTTCCCTCAACCCTGATGTCAGTCCCATTTTACAACAGTGGCCCTATATATTTGTCCTTTTGTGACTGAGATATTTCACTCAGCAAAATGTCCTCCAGGGTCATCCATTTTGCATAATATTTCATGAGTTCCTTGTTTTTCAACGCTGCATAGTATTTCATTGTGTGAATATACCAGAGCTGCTCTGTCCATTCATTTGTTGATGATATAATTTCGGGTTTTACATCTAGGTTCTTGATTCATCTTGAGTTAGTTTTTGTGCATCGTGTGAGGTGTGGGTTTTGTTTCCATATTTTTACAAATAGATAAACCAGTTTGCGAGCACTATTTATGGCTTCCCCTTTTAGTGGATGTCATCTCTAAGTCAATGATACTTGTCTGTAGGTGAAGGGATTTGCTTTTGGGCTTTTAATTCTTTCTGATTGATTTATGTATTTGTTACTATGCCAGTACTGTATTGTTTTGGTTATGGTGACTGTGTAATAGCTTTTTAAAATTGGGAAGCGTAAGGCCTTCTACATTTTTTAAAATTTTCAGTGGTGCTTTGCTTCAATTGTAACCTCTTTCCTTTTCATGTTAAATTGGTTATTGTGTTTTCTGTCTCTTTGAAGAGTTATAAGGGGTTCTAAATCTGGATTGCATTATATCTGCCGTTCACTTTTGATAGTATTGAAATTTTCACAGTAACATTCTTATGTGTGAAGACTCCTGAAAAGTTAGCTATTAGATAAGCTGGGGAGATTTTCATCTTTTCTAAGATAGATCACTGTCCTTGTAAACAGGCTTTCCTTCGAGTGGATATAGGTCAGTCTATAGGATATTTTTTTCTTTTTAAAAAACTTTTTATGTTTAATAATTTTGTATTTATAGAAGTTACAAAAAAAAGTTACAAAGATAAGACAGAGGGGAGCTCTGGTGGCCTAGTGGCAAGGAGCTGCAACTACAATCCCAGAGGTGCACGGTTCGAATCCACCAGATGCTCTGCCGGGGAAGGAGGGACAATCTCCTCCTGTACCAGTCAGATCTGATTTGATGGTACACGCACACAAAAATAATAAAATAAAAAAAACAAAGATAAGACAGAGCGTTCCTGTGTATTCCTCAAAACTCAAACTCACTGTTGTTTAGTCCTAAGCAACTCTCCAGTGGGTTTCTGCGTCTGTAAATTTCACATGGAGATTACCCGTCTTTTTCCCAAAGAGCCACTGTTACTTCAAACCACCAGAGAGGCACCATTTCTTGGGTTGGCAGTGTAACTTGCTTTTGACAGTGCCACTAGAGCTTCCTGTACCTCTCAGCCAGCTTCCCCTATTGTTAACATATTGTTTCAGAAGCTGTATACCACATGGGAAGAGATTCCCTATTTTTCTTTTTTGTTGAACTGTTAGTGAATTTGAACTGCCTGTCTTTCTGTTGGCAGCAAAACTTCCTATCCACTAGGTGGCCTGTTAACTAACGTCTAGACTCTATTTAAATTTCACCGTCTTTTCTGTTAGGGAGCTCTGCTGGCCTAGTGTTAAGAATCTGTGTTGCAGTCCAGAAGACGTGGTTTGAACCCACCAGGTGCTCCACAGAAGGATGGGCAATTTCCCCCTATGCAATTGTAATTGTTATGTGCCTGCAACTCATAGCAACCATATGTACAACAGCCCTAAACCCTGCTCTATCCTGTGCCAATCTTACTGTCTCTGACATACCTACTTCCATTACCTCAGTCACTGAATCAGTCTGTCTCATTAAGGATCTTCCTCTCTTGTTCCGTCCCTCTAGCCTCCCAAGCATGACGTCCCTTTCTAGTGACTGATCCCGCCTTGCAACTTATCCAAAGTAAGTCAAACGAAGCTTCAGAATTCTTGCCTCCAAGGAACAGCCTGGTCTCATCCTCTCTAGGACGAACCTCTTTGTTCTCCTAACAGTCCTGATATATTCAATACTCTTCTCCAAAACAGCTCAAAGGCATCTATTCTTCTTCTCTCATCCCAGTCATTTTCCAGCTTTCTGATGCATAGCAAGTAATTGCAAAGGCTATGGCCTGGATCAGGTGTACCTTAGTCTCCAGACTGTAATCTTTGTTCTTCAGTACATTGGAGAGTTCTCTGACAGCCAACTTTTCCATTGCAATTTGGCTTTTAACTTCCTGGCTACTGATACCAAGAATGTTGATTGTGGAGGCAAGTATACTAAAGCTGTTAACAATTTCAGTCTCTTCGTCAATTATGATGCTGCCAATTGGCCCAGTGTTGAGAATCTTTGTTTTCTTGATGTTGAGTTTCATTCCATATTGAAGGCTGCAGCAAGCGCTTTAGGTCCTCCTCACTTTCAGCTACCGGGGTTGTATCATCTGCATAAGGTAGATTGTTGAAGAGTCTTCTTCCAATCCTGAAAAACCCGCTGGAGGGTCAGCTATTGGTTGGTTCCGACTTGATGGTACAGAACAACTGTTCTATTATTTCTATTAATATCCTCTTTCTGTTCCAAGACCCTGTTTAGGATGCAACATTGTATTGTCATATCTCATTTGTCTCTTCTGATAATCTATAGTTTCTTAATCTTTCATTGCTTTCTATGAGAATTTGAGTATTACTGGCTCTGTATTTTAGAAAATGCCCCCTAATTTGTTTCTTTTTTTCTTTTTTTAATTGTAGCCTGTTTTTTTTAATTTACGTGTTAGTATATCAGGCAGGATTCCAACTTTTTACTTTTAATATCAGTGCTACTCTAAACTACTTTCTGGGATTTTAGATTCATGTAATCCCTTTCTTAACTTTCTGGTTTATCCTGTGGGACAAAAGCAATGACAAGGATACTGTTTAAGCTGGTTTAATTTGTTTATTTCTTATACTCGTCCATCTTATTAGACTGGAATTAAGAGTTTGGGGGAGGACCACCACAGAGTTGAAGGACTTTTCTGATCACATGATCATATTGATAGATATGTATAAGTGTGACCTGTTGATAATGATGTTGAGTTTGATCCCTTGGTCAAGGCAGTATTTGCTTGGTTTCTCTACTATAAAATATCTTCCCCCTCCTTTCCTTTCCATACTCAGTTCTTTGGAAGCATATGAAAAGGGCATTTAGGGAAAGAGAAGTAGGTTAAGCTCTATCTCCTGGAAAGGGAGGATCTACATAAAATATGTGGAATACTTACTTGATTCCCCCCCCCCATTTATTTATTCTCTCTGAAATTTAGTATGGACTTATATTTTGATATGTGATAGTGTTGTAATGCCAATTATTCCAGCTCTGGCCATTGAGAACTCTTCTAGGTTTATGTCTGTGTCCCTTTGACATGCTTCTATCCTTCTATTTTTAGAATAGTTTTTGTCACTACCAGATGCTCATAGTCATCTTACATTTTCTTTGTCTCTGCCCCAAAATTATCAATTTCTTGAAGGAATGTTATTTTATGTTTTGGGAATGGTATTAGCATTACAACAGTCCAGAATGAGAGGTGCAAAGCAAGGTGGACTGGGGGTAGAGGCAAGGGAGGAAATTGTACAACAATGAAAGAATCTTTTTTTATTTTGTTTTATTTTATTATTTTTTGTGTATGTACCGTCACATCAGATCTGACTGGTACAGGAGGAGATTGCCCCTCCTTTTCCAGCAGAACATCTGGTGGATTCGAACCGCATACCTCTGGGATTGCAGTGCAGCGTCTTGCCACTAGGCCACCAGAGCTCCCTCGAAAGAATCTTTTTAAAGAGAAAAGCAAACTGGTGGGGGCATAGGGAGGAAAATGTACAATAGTCAATGAATTGAAATCCAAGTTTTCTGTAAACTTTCGTTAAAATAGCAATTTAAAAAAT
>NW_006399776.1:5592019-5625612 GCF_000299155.1 Elephantulus edwardii
AAACAGATTCATCTTGGAGAGGATTAAACCAAGCTACTCCTTGGAGGCAAGGATTCTGGGGCTTTGTCTGACATACTTTGGACATGTTTCCAGGAGGGACGGGTCCTTGGAGAGGGACATCATGCTTGGGAGGGTGGAGGGACAGCGCAGGAGGGGAAGACCCTCTGGGAGATGGATTGATTCGGTGACTGGGGTAATCGGGATGGGTGTGTCAGAGGCAGTGCGGTTGGCACAGGATAGAGCAGGGTTTCGGGCTGTTGTACAGAGGGTCGCTATGAGTCGCAAACGACTTGATGGCACATAACAACAACAACACAAGGAACACAGGGAGCTCTTGTGGTGTATTCCTTAAGGAGTTTCACTGCTAACCCAAAGGGTGTGCCTCTCTAGTGATCTGGATATTCCAGTGGTTCTGAGGGAGAAAGATGGACAGGCATCTCCTTCTATGCAGTTTACAGCTTCAGGAACCCAGTGGAGGGTCAGGTAGGAGTTGGTTCCAAATTGAAGGCAATGAGAGTGAGACTAACACGTTTAACAAGTGTTCATATACCTGCATAGCTATTTCTGCACCTGCTTACCTATATTAAGCTAGATATGAGTTCAAAGTGATACAAATTCTAATCTAGTACCACACTGTTTCTTCTAGTCCTCCCTACTGTTACTTATTTACTGTCATTTCCCTCTTCAGTAGACAGAAACCTATTTATTTTTCTCTTTTATTGAGAGCTCTGGTGGCCTAGTCCATAGGGAGTTTTACTACTGACCCAAAGACTGGGCCACTTGGGCTATTCACGTCCACCAGTGGTTCCAAGGGGAAGAGATGGACAGTCTCCCCTATGATTTACAGCTTCAGAAACCCTCTGGAGGGTTATCTATGTATCAGTTTTGACTCAGTGGCGAGGACATGACTTATTGTGGCTTTTATAAAAGTTTACACAGCAATTTAAGTTCAAACTGATCAGTTCCTATGTACATTGTTCACTGATATTGGTTGTTTTTCATAATGTCTGTACATTTTTAATATTTCCATTTTGACAGTTTTGTTTTTGTTAATCTAATTTTCCTTCTCCCTCCTTAACTGCTAGTCTTTGTTTTAGGGTAAATAATCATTTGGTTTCATGTACAGGGCATTTGTGGATGATGTTTGTTTTATGAACCAGTCTATTATTTGGTGAAAAGGTGACCTCTGGATTAGCAATGCAGCATTCTGCAGACCATGCCACCAGAGCTCCTAAATTACCTCTGGGAATAAGTTACAAATTTAAAGCATATTTTAGGGCAATAGTCTTGAGGGGTTCTTTTCTGTTTTTTGTAAATATGTGAATGCATGCATGTATTAGTGTGCATATATATATATTTACTCTGTGGACATGTACATTAGGTTCGGAAGTTTGATCTGTAATGCTAAGTGTAACAACTTTATCAGCTAGAGTACAATGTATATAGTTTTCTTTTGTTTTCAGTCTTAGTGTTTTTAGTTAAAATACCATTTCTAAAATTATCTGAGTCAGTCTGTCTCCCCTCAAAAAGGGGAAGCACGAGTGGCATCCACCTCCTAAATGACATGCTTCTGGACACTCTTGATAAACTTTGATAAATCGTTGTAGGAGGGTTTCAAGCTTTTAGTTCATAGGGTCGCTACAAGTCATGCTCTACTCGATGGCTGTCAACAACAACAACAACTACTCGACCCTCAAGTCTATAAGTTTATGAGAATTTGCTGACCAGGTGTTGTTTCAAATAGGCCTCACTGCATGGCCCTAGTCACAGTCCTCAGATGTTTGCTTGGATGTGTGCTCAAGGGAAAGGGCAAATATATTGTGATCCCTCTGTTCACATAATAATGAGAAAGAAAAACCTGCACTGCAATCCCAAATGCATGTTGTTGGAGGCCACTAGCTGCTCCACAGGAGAAAGTTGGGCATTCTCTTCCTGTGTGATTGCCTCTGAAAACCTGCTGGAGGGTAAGCTATGGGTCAGTTCTGACTCTACTGTATTCAACAACAGCATTCCTTCAGAGGTAGTAAACAGTACAAACATGATTCTTTCAGGCCCTGAGAATCGAAAGAATGATAGATAACTCTCTGGAATGAAAATATTAGCTTACACTGATTAAATGTTTTCTTCCCATCCTGTACTAAGCACAAAATTCATTATCCTATTCAGAGGCAGTGCGGTTGGCGCAGGATAGAGCAGGGTTTAGGGCTATTGTGCATAGGGTCACTATGAGTCGGAAACGACTCGACGGCACATAACAACAACATTTATTTCTTGCAACAAAGCTGTGTGGTATGATTATCACAATTTTACAGATAAACAAATTGAGGCTCTGATTGAATTAGCAATTTGTCAGAGTTACAAAGCTAGTAAATATTAGTCCGTATATGAGCACTGGTATTCTTGAAATCAGGATTACCTCTTAGATGGCTATAAGTAAACTCTTTGGATATTAACAACAAATTTTGCTTTTGAAGAGAGACAGTTTAATTAGCTAAGAACACAGATTTTGGAATTAAACAGCTCTAAATCCACCACATATTATCCTAGTGGTTGATTCTTTCATTGTTAAATGAGGACAATGATACCTTTTAAATAGGATTATCATAAAGATTAAATCAGGTAATCCAGATGAAATGCCTATGGAAGTATTTAATGAATGGCAAGTATTATTGTTATTAAATATAAATTTTAAAGTTACTCACTACGTTTTATCGTTTTTTGATGTATGTAAGGGTTTGTCATCACATAGGTCACTTAGAAGGCATTCAAAAGACTAGTGAAGGAAAGTACATAGAGTAATAGTAATTAATTTCTTTTCAGAAAACACAAGGGTCCACCCCTTGTTAACACTGTTTTGGGCCAACTATGTCTTAGAGCATTACCTTAGAATCATATACCTATGCAGTGATTTTTGTTAAAATAAAAATCTCCAGGTTTATCTGACTTCTGGTGGTGGTCGGAAACCTCCTTTCCTTCTTCCTCCTCCTTGAAAAAGTGACTAACGGTGCTGTAATTTTGATGATGATTCCCATTTTGCTCATTTAGAGAGTGAGGCCAAATTAACTTTTTTTCCTGTACTTCAGGGCCCATTTGAAATGAAGAAGCCTTATGATTGGTCACAGTTCAACTCTCTCTATCTCCGTGTCCGTGGTGATGGACGACCTTGGATGGTGAATATCAAGGAGGACACAGATATAATCCAGAAGAAGGATCAGTTGTACAGTTACTTCATGTTCACCCGTGGGGGGCCCTATTGGCAGGAGGTGAAGGTAACAGCACACGTTTTACTGATTTGTGAAGACAAGATTTTTTTTTTTAAACAAAAATCTTTGGAGATCATGGTTACATTGTAATTATTTTTCTCTACTAATACTTTTTGGTGTGAGGAGGAGAAGAAAGAAGAGGACTTTGAGGAGAGATTCACACAAATTACTCTCTATGCAATATTAATTTCTGCTAATTACACAGTAAATATTTTTTATACAGTTCCATGGTGATAGATCCCAGGTAGATTTTTTTTTGTTTTAAATTTCTGCCCTGATAATTCTCCCAAGCAACTCAGTATCATTAACTCAGTAGAATGAATGACTCTTACGAGGAATGAGAAGTCTACAGTCATGAAAATTTTTATTTCTGGGTAATGTAAAGAATAAGCTTTTATTTTAGACACTTTCACAAAGTTTTCATTTAAGAATTTTTCTAGTGAAAAAGACAGAACATGAAGTTCAGCCTCCAGTGATCGGCAAGTGCTCAGCTCAGGGCCAGCGCTCTCCCTTGCCCATGTGGTGGGGTGGAGGTGTGTACTTCCCTTTCTTTATCAGCTTGGCCCTCTCTTCCTTTTTTTTTTTTGTTTGGTTTTTTTTTTAATTATATTTTATTAATTTTCATAAACATTTACAGAGATTTTGGGCTTCCACTCATTCATTGTTGCACTATTCTCTCTACCCTCCTCCCAGTTTGTTCTTGTCCAAATGCCACAGTGCTTGTCAAAGCCAGTTCTGATTAATCTTCTTTGTCAGTGTATCCTTTGCCATTCCCTATCACTCCTCCCTGAGAGAGACTTCACCCTGAGTCATAAGGAAAAGTGGACGGCGTATTCTCTTAGCTACTTCCTGCTGAAAAGGGACGCTGTGGGTTTCAGGGTGAAGATCTTCTCTCACTACTCTAAAGGGCCCTCTCTTCCTGATGGCAGCCATCCATTTAATAGTTTTCTGATGAAGCAAACATTCTCTGAAATCATCATACTCAGTCTTGCATTCTTTTTCTGCCCGGATACCACCAATCCCATGGGCACATTCTAGCCACTCTTTTTCAAAAGCATGGCATTGAACTGAAATCCTATAAGGCTGCTCTGTGTTTTGGATTGTCAACCATCGATCTGTGTTAATGCTCAGTCTTTTCTGAAAGGCATGGCGTACAGCCGGAGAGCCCTTGGTCTTCTCAATCACCTCTGCTACCAGGAGTCTTATTTTCTAAGTAAGCAATATTAACATGAAGGAAAATAAGAAATTCAAGGAGAGGAGCCAAAATCAGGTGGCCATTCTCAATGTATTGAGAATTTTTAATCACTTGAACTCAAAAGAAAATCTCCATTTTGTTCATGCCGCACAGAGGGCCCTCTCTCTATACTAAGGTCATCTGATTTGGCACCCGTATAACATCTGCAGTAGACAATAGTGATATTTCAATGGTTTTCATTTACATTGCTGTAATTATGTATGACTCTGAGCACTTTTTAATGCTTATTACCTATTTTATTTTTCTGGCATTTTTCCACTTTTCTATTGTGTTGTTTAATCTTTTGTGAAAACTATATTTGGACCAGGAAGCAGTAGTCAGAATAGAGAAGGGAAACACCACATGGTACAGGATCAGGAAAGGGATGCATCTCCATACATTTTCAATCTGTATGCAAAACAGATCATTCAGGAGGCTGGACTTTATGACAAATAATGTGGCATCAGGATTGGAGGAAGATTCATCAACAACCTGCCTTATGCAGATGACACAACCTTGCTTGCTGAAATGGAAGAAGTCGTGTGGCATTTGCCGTAGAAGGTAAAGGACTGTAGTCTTTAATATGAACTGAAGCTAAACATCAAGAAAACAAAGATTCTCACCATTGGGCTAATTGGCAGCTTCATGAAGGATAGAGAAGAGACAGATTGCTGATAACTTCAGCTTGCTTGGTTCCACAATCACACTGTTGGCACCAGGAGTCAGGAAATCAATAAACGATTTGCATTGGGCAAGTCTGCTGTCAGGGACCTCTCTAGCAATGATCTCAGTTTGGAGACTAGGGTGCACTTGATCCAGGCCATGGTTTTCGCAATTACTTGCTATGCATTTGAGAGCTGGAAAGTAACTAAGGATGGTAGAAGGAGCATTCATGCCTTTGAATTGTGCTGGAGGAGAATGTTGACTGGCAGGAGACTAAACAGGTCTGTCCTGGAGAGGGTGAAACCAAACCGTTTGCTGGAGATAGGGATTTTGAAGCGCTGTTGCACATACTTTGGGTCCCATCCTTGGAGAGGGACATCATACTTGGTAGGACAGAGGATTAGCACAGGAGAGGAAGACCCAGGATGAGATGGATTAACTCAGTGACTGGAGAAATGGGTTAGGTCTGTTGGAGACAATGAGGTTCAGGATAGGGCAGAGTTCATAGCTAATATACATAGGGTCACTGTGAGTCAAAGGTGACTCAATGGCACAAAACAACAAGAACAACAAAGTTGTTTGTTTTTAGACATTTTTGTCTATAAATAAATGTTTTATTCCTAGCTTATCTTTTATTTTCCAGCAGAAAGTTATACAACATACTGTTATATGTCATTTTCCTTGGAACATTTGCCTAGAAAGACTTAATATATATTTTTCTAGCATTTTTTGGTATTTGTATTTTTTAATCAAAGAGATAGCCATTTGTATAACTACATATAATGAAACAATTTAGAATTAAATCTGAACTGTTCTTTTGCCATTCCATTTTCATACAAATGTCTCAACTGCTGTGAAATAAATTGTTTCTTTTTCAGATTCCTTTTTCCAAGTTTTTCTTCTCTAACCAAGGAAGAATCCGAGATGTCCAGTTCCAGCTTCTGCTTGATAAGGTAGTATTTTCTCACACTTTTTTTTCACTCAGAACTATTAGGTTCTTTAGTGAAACACAACTCATATGAGGACTTGTTCAGTCCATATTTGAAGGCTGGAAAGTTCCATGAAAACTAATCAGGGTTCATAATACAGAATTTAAGGAGCTCTAGTAGTGTTTGGGAGCCCTGGTAGCATTGTCTGTACTTTACAGTGCTGCTAACAAAAAATCAGTTGTTTGAAACCACCAGCTCTCTACAGGAGAAAGATGAGCCATCTTCCTGTAAAGATTTACAGTCTTGGAAACTCACCAGGGAGTCACTGATGTGTGGGAACCAGGAATCAGTTGAATAGGCATGGTCCATGGGTTGGGTTTGTTGGGGGCTTTTTGTAGCTCAGTAGGTAAAATGTTGGGGTGCTAACCAAAAGGTTAGTGGTTCAAATTCACTAAGTGCTTTATAGGAAAAAGACGTATCTCCTGTTAAGATTTACAACTTTGGCAACCTGTTGGAAGGTCCCATGGGTCAGGATCAACTTGACAGCAATGAGTTTGTCTTTTTTGATTTGGTTTAATAAAGAATTTGATTTTTGTCCTTAGAACCTGGAAGATAACCTCTACACCTATATAATACAGAATTGGGCTGAACTTTGTCTCTAATTCATGGGAGGTAATCTGGGTTTAGAAGGGGTCGTGGTACTAGGGATATTGTAGCTAATGTTAGATGGATCTTAGCTGAAACAGGGAATACCAGAAGAATGTATATTTGTGTTTCATTGATTATGTGATTTGTGTTTCATTGATTATGTGGAGGCGTTTGACTGTGTGGATTATAACAAACTGTGGCTGACTCTGAGAAGAATGGGAATCCCAGAACACTTGATCGTGCTAATGCGAAACCTATACTTGGACCAAGAGACAGTCATCAGAACAGAGCAGGGAAACATTGCATGGTTCAAAATAGGGAAGGGTGTATACCAGGGATGTGTCCTATCCATACCTTTTCAACCTGTATGCAGAACAGATTATCCGAGAGGCTGGGCTCTATGAGGAGAAGTGTGGTGTCAGGATTGGTGGAAGATCTATTAATAATCTGTATTATGCAGATGACACAACCCTGCTTGCTGAAACTGAGAAGGACCTGAAATGCTTGCTGCAGAGGGTCAAGGACTACTGCAGCCTTCAGTATGGATTGAGGCTCAATGTCAAGAAGACAAAGATTCTCACCGCTGGACCAATTGGTAGCATCAGGATGGATGGTGAAGAGATTGAGATTATTAACAACTTTAGTCGGCTTGGCTCCACAGTCAACACTCTTGGCACCAGTGGCCAGGAAATTAAAAGACATATTGCGATGGGAAAGTCTGCTGTTAGGGACCTTTCCAGGGTACTGAAGAGCAATGGTGTCACTCTGGAGACTAAGGTGCATCTGATACAGGCTTTGGTCTTTGCAGTCACTTGTTATGCATCAGAGAGTTGGACAATGACTAGGAAGGATAGAAGGAGAATTGATGCCTTTGAGCTTTGGTGCTGGAGAAGAGTATTTATTGTACCATGGACTACCAAGAAAACAAATGGATTCATCCTGGAGAGGGTTAAACCGACTGCTCCTTGGAGGCAAGGATTCTGGGGCTTTGTCTGACATACTTTGGACATGTTGTAAGGAGGGACAAGTCCTTGGAGAGGGACATCATGCTTGGGAGGGTGGAGGGATGGTTCAAGAGGGGCAGACCCTCTATGAGGTGGATTGATTCAGTGACTGGGGTAATCAGGATGGGTGTGTCAGAGGCAGTGCGATTGGCACAGGATAGAGCAGCGTTTAGGACATAGGGTCGCTATGAGTCACAAGCACATAACAACAACCACAATATAGAATCCCTTGGAATTTGCCTAGTGGCTCTGTTGGTGTCTGTTATTCATGGTGGACTGTGTCTGAATTCACTAGTCAGATGATTAACAGTTGGACCTATGGTAGTTTGTGCAAATGAAAAATCTCACAGTAGGAACTGGCCATACTAGAAAAATCATACATTTACAGGTTTACATTACAATCACATGAACCATGTGATACAGCAGCACAGCCTCCTGGAAAGGGAGGAGGCGGCAGCTAGAGATTGAGTTTAGTCACTTGCTCAATGGTTTAGTCATGCCTATATACTGAAGCTTCAATAAAACCTCTGGACACCAAGGATTGAGTGAGTTTCTCTGATTGGCAATATTCTATGTATTGTCAAAACATCAGTGTGTCAGAAAGTGACATATTCTGATTCCATGAGGAAAGGATAATGAAAGTGTGGCGTTTGGAACCTTCCTTGACTTATGTTGTTTTCTAGGAATCTTGCAGGGTTAGGATCAACATAGAGGTCCTTGATCCATTTTGAGTGAGTTTTTATGTATAGTGTGAGGTGTGAACCTTGTTTCATTTTTCTGTGGATGAATCTCCTGCTTGCCAGCATCATTTATTAGACTATTTCTGCTTCACCGGATGGATTTTGACCCATTGTTAGGCACAAGTTGTGTGGTTTGGTTTTTTTTTCCCTTCATGTTTTTTTTTTCTTTTTCTCAAGTTGTATATAGATAATTGGACATCCCTGATGGTATGTTGTTGTTGTTGAGTACCATCGAGTCAGAACTGACCCACTGCTGGCCCTCTGGAGGGTTTTCAGAGGCAGTTAATTGCACAGGAGGAGATTGCCTATCTTTCTCCTGCAGATCACATCAAACCACATTCCTTTGGATTTACAGTTCAGCTTCTTGCCACTAGGCCACCAGAGCTTCCATCTTGTTGACAGACTACAAAATTGATTGAGCTGCCAACCAAAAGGTTACTTGTTGCAATCCACCAGATTTTTTTCTGTTAGCTTTTGGCTTCCTTTGATCTTTCTTTTCTATTTGTTAAAGTTGGATCTTTCTTTCTTAATAAATTAAGATATATTTTAGGTGTTTATTACTGTGGATTCCCTCTAATTACTGCTTATGCCAGCTCCCAAAGGTTTTGATGTATCATTTTTATTTTAGGAAATTTTATTTTCATTTCTTCCATGATAATATCTTCTTAGCATACTAATTGAATTGGTATGGAAAAAAATTACGGTCCTGACCCATTCCTTTCTTAATTTTAAACCATGCCATTTTCCCTTGCTCTGCCTCCACAGCAGCCTCTTGGTCTAGGTATAGGTTTCACATGAACTTCAGATTGCTTAGTCAATAAAACACAAATAGACATCCTTCCGGCATTCTCGGCTTTTTGCCAAGATCTGTCTGCTATTAGCAGTAATATCCATGGCCTCTTCTAAATCCAGTTTGAATTTCTGGCAGTTCTCTGACAAAGTAACTGTTCTAGTTGTTTTTTAATAATCATCAAGATTTTGCTTGCATGTGATATTAATGATATTGCTAGATAATTTTCCCATTCTGTTGGATAACCTTTTTGGGAATGGGAACAAATAGGGATCACTTCTTGTCAGTTGGCCAGATAGCCGTTTTCCAGATTTCTTAGCACAGCCTGGTTAGTGTATCCAGGGCTGCAATTCCTGTTGCCTTATTTTTTGCCATTGTTTTCAATGTAGATTGAACTTCCTTCATTACAACTGATTCTTGATCATATGCTCCTTCCTAAAATGGTTCTGTGTCAACCAATTATTTTGACACAATGACTATGTGTATTCCTTCCATCTTCTTTGAATGCTTTCTGCATCATTCAAGACTTTGCTCATAACATCCTTCGGTATTGCAACTTGAGACTTGAATTTGTTTTTCAGTTTTCAACCCAAAAAATGCCAAGCAACTTCTTCCCTTTTTATTTTCTAACTCTAGCTCTTGCATATTTCATTATAATATTTTGCTTTATCTTCTTGTGGTACCCATTGAAATCTTCTGTTTCTCCCTTTTACTTCAGCATCTCTTCTCTTTGCTTTGGGTTCTTGGCATTCTAGTACAATTTTCAAATTCTCTTCTGACATCCATTTTGGTCTTTATTCAAGTTGAAGTGAAATGTTAACTCGTTGTAGTTTTCTTTTATATCTCTCTGATCACTGATAATATTGAGCATCTTTCCACATATTTGGTAGCCATTTGAATTTCCTCTTTGGTGAAATATCTTCATAGACTTTCCTCCATTTTATGATTAATTATTTGTCTTTTGCTGTTATCAAAGTTTTATATATATTTTGGTTATCAAATTCTTGTTAGTTAATATGTTTTTCAAAGACATTATTCATTCAGGAGCTTGTCTTTTCTGGTACTGTCCTTTAATTTAAAAAAAAAATTATAATTTTTGTGTGTGTACTGTTGAATCGTATCTGACTGGCACAAGAGGAGATTGCTCCTCCTTCTCCAGTGGAACATCTGGTAGATTTGAACCACACGCCTTTGGGATTGTGGCGCAGCTTCTTGCCAGTAGGCCACCAGAGTTCCCTACCTTGGTAGTGTCTTTTGACAAATAAAGCTTTTCATTTTAACTGAGTTTTATTTGCTATTTGTGATTTTATTATATTAGAGAAACTGCCTTTTTTTTTTTTTTAAGAAACTACTTTTTAAAGACTATTTCCACAACTCTTAAGAATTTTATGTCTTTAGTTTGCATCTTGGTCTTTTTTTTAATCTTTATTTTTTAATTTTCTATTAGTTTACAAAATTAAAATACAAATTCGAACAAATTCTTTTTTTTAATTTTAGTGCAAGTTTACAGAAACTTTGGATTTCCATTGATTCATTGTTGCACACTTTCCTCCCTGCCCACCTCTCCCCCCAGTTACCTTTTCTCTTTGAAAAGTAAAAAAAAATTCTTTCATTGTTATACAATTCCCCCCAGACCCACCCCAGTCCACTCCACTATGCATCTGTCATTCTGGACTCTTGTCATGACAATAATACCAATCATATAACCCTTTCCAACAGTTCTCTCCCTCATCTGTTTCAATGCAGTGTACATTATTTATCCCCTTTTAGTTTTCCCCCATCCCCTATGTCAGTCCCGCTTTACAACAGTGGCACTATACAATATTTGTCCTTTTGTGACCAAGATATTTCAGTTAACATAATGTCTTCCAGGGTCACCCATTTTGTATACTATTTCATGAGTTCCTTGTTTTTCAATGCAGTGTAGTATTCCATAGTGTGAATATACCACAGCTTCTCTATCCATTTGTTTGTTGATGGGCACTTGGGTTTTTTCCGACTCTTTGGCATTGTGAACATTGGGTGTGCATATATCTTCTTGGGTGGCAGTTCTGATTTTCTTTGGGGTATATTCCAAGTAGTGGAATTGCTGGTGTTTCTATTTGCAGCTTTTTGAGAAAGCATCATACTGCCTTCCATAGTGGTTGCACCATTTTACACTCCCACCAGTAGTGAATAAGGGTTCCAGTTTCTCTGCAACCTCACCAGCATTTATTGTTGCCTTCGGGATTGCAGCACAGCTTCTTGCCACTAGGCCACCAGAGCTCTATTTTAATTACTGTAGCTATATATTGCCAGTGTACTCCCTGAGGGAGAGCTACCTTCAAGTTGTCTGAAGCCTGGTCAAACCAGAGAATTATAGAAGATTGGCCATCATCAGGCCACTGTATGTAGATCTGCCTCCTGCTAAGTCAGAAAACTGTGTAAGTAATTCTGTGAGAATTGCAGCATATTCTTTAATGCTAAAGTGGCTTGTGCTTTTAATTATTGCTGTAGTGTGGTTGATTATGTGTCTACCTCTCTACTTCTGGTATGCAGAGATGTTCTTGAAATATCAGGGACAAGGTTTTATCTTTGAAACTCCTTTACCTAACACACTGTGAACTTTCAGTCAGTGTTGACTGATGGATGCTGCTTTAGTAAAAAAACTATTATAGATTTTGCAATTTTTTTTGTTCCTTACCTTGAACGTATATAGACTAAAGAGTTATTTTAAATATAAATTTTTATAGATTTGGGGAGCTTTGGTGGCCTAGTGGGTAAGGTGTTATATTGCCAACCCAAAGGCAGGTAGTTCAAAATTATGAGCTGCTCCATAGTAGAAATTGGGCATTCTGCTCGCGTGCTAGTTACAGCCTCTGAAAATTCAATGGAGGGTCAGCTGTGAGTTGGTTCTGACCTAAAGGCACATACTAGAATTTTTTTTTTTTTAAATCAGGAAGTGTGCATCTTACCATTTTTCTTTAGCTGTTCAGGGTCTCTTGCCCTCAACATAAAGTTGAGGCTTGGTTTTTCTGTTTCTGTAAAGGCTATGTTGAATCTGTAGATCATTTTCAGTAGTAATGACATCTCAACAGTATGTCTTTCACTCCATAAATGAGGAGCTTCTTTTTCAGCAGTGTTTTAGAGTTTTTTTGTGTAATACTTTACATCTGTGGTTAGATTTATTCCTAGGTCTTTTATTCTTTTTTTTTTTTTTTTTACTCCCCCATCCTTGGCATTTTATTCTTTTAGATGCTATTGTATATTGATTTCCTCATTTCACTTTCAGGTTTCTCATTGCTGTGTATAGAAACCCAATTGATTTTTGTTTATTGACCTTATACCCTACATTTTTGCTAAATTCCTCTATTCTAGAAGTTTTCTTGTGGACTTTGAGATTTTTCTGTATATATGTGATCATTTAATCTCTGAGTACAGATGCTTCTTTTCCCATTGTATACCTTTCCTTTCTGGATACCTTTTATTTCTTTTTCTTGCTCTGTATAGGACTTAGAATACAATATTGAAAAGTGGTGAAAGCAGCACCCTTGTCCAAAAATTTAAGGGCAAAATACTGTCGTCGTTCCCCGCCCCCCCCATTAAGTGTAATGTTGGCTGTTGGCCTTACATATGTCTCGGATCATATTGAAGAATTTATATTTCTTCTAATCTTCATCAAGAAATGATGTTGGCTTCTATCATAAGCTGTTCTATTTCCATAGATATAATACATATGTCTCTTTTCCTTTTTTTTTTAAATAAGAGGAAGTACAGTCAGGATGCTCTTTAAGTTTGGGTTTGTTTTTTTTTTGCTTTTTCCTTTAAAATTCATTCATTGTTGCACATTTTCTTCCTTCCTCTCTACTCTTGTCCACTTTGCAGTGCACCTCTTGTTCCAGATTGTTGTTACATAAATAATACCTAATCTGACATTCCTTTTGGATCGTTCTTCCCCTCATCTGTTCCAGTGCAGTGTTCATTATCTACCCACTCTTATCCTATTCTTTCCTCAATCCTCCATGTCAGTCCTATTTTATAATAGCGGTGTTATGCAGTATTTGTCCTTTTGTGACTGAGATATTTTACTCAGTATTTTTTTTTCCTTTGTTCTTGACTTGGTATATTATGTTGATTGATTTTCTAATGTTGAACTATACCTGTGATCCCAGAATAAAACTTGGTAATGATATGTAACTTTTCATATGCTGTTGGATTTTGTTTACTAGGTCGTTTTTTGAAGAGTTTTGCATTTATATGAGATACTGGTTTATAGTTTCCTTTTTTTTGTGGTATCAAGATTATGTTTGCTTCATAGAAGGGATTCAGAAGTATGCTCTGGAACAGAAGAGTTTAATCATGATCTGTGTCATTTTTTAAATGTTAGGTCTCTTTATTTAATCCAGTATCCTGTTTAGCATTTATTCCTTTTTGTTTTTCAAGACTTGGTAAATTCAATTATTTTTTTCCCTAGAAAGTTCCTTTTTACCTGTTTGACTCTCTCTTGGTGAGTATTTTTCTTGATTTTTCTAATTCCGTCGTTTCCAGTTTCAGACTTATTTTTAATTTTTTCAATTTCTAAATTGAGCCTTTCATTTGCTTCTTGATCTTCACTAATTAGTTATCGGTATGCTTTTTATAAAACATATGTAGCACAATTATATCCTAGTGTTGTGGTTGTTATGTGACTTCTAACTATGACTAATAGCAACACTATGAATGACAGATTGCAATTTAGCCCTCTTGTGTGGTCCTCAGAATATCTGTCACACTGAAGCTCACTATTAAAGACTCAGTGTCAGTCCATTTCATTGAGGGTTTTCCTGTTTCACTATTTACTTTTCCAAGCATAATTTATTTTTCTAAGGACTGTCTTCTGACAACATGCCCAAAGAATGTGAGACAGTTTCACCAGCTGCTTCTAAGGAGCACACTTGGCTGCACTTCTCCAAGACAGGCAGGCAGTACTATATTCAGTCTTCACCAGCACCACAGTTCAAAAGCATTGATTCAGCGAGCTCTGGTGGCCTAGTGGCAAGAAGCTGCACTGCAATCTTAGAAGTACGTGGTTCGAATCCACCAGATGCTCTGCTGGAGAAGGAGGAAAAATCTCCTCCTGTACTAGTCAGATCTGATTTGATGGTACACACACACAAAAGAATAAAAAAACAACAACAACACACACACATAAAAAAACCCCAACATTGATTCTTCTTGGGTCTATCTTATTAATTTTTCAACTTATCATGCATATGAAACAGTTGAAAATACTGTAACTTGGGTTAGGTGCACATTAGTTTCTAAAAGGGCATCCTTGCTCGTTAGCAATTTGAAGAGGTCCTTGACAGGACATTTGCCCAGCAAGACACCTTTTGATTTGACTGTTGCTACCATGGATATTGATTGAAGATCCAAGTAAAATTATACCATTGACAGTTTCAGTCTTTTTCCCCACCTATCATGATGTCACTTAATGATCCAGTAGTGATTTTTGTTTTTTTGATGTTGAGGTGTAATCTATATTGAAGGTTATATATATAGTCTTTGAACCCTCTTCAGTATTTCAAGTTTTCTTCACTCTCTATTTGCAGAGTTGGTTTTTATAGATTTTATTCTAAGTTTATAAAAAACTTAGATTTCCATTCATTCTTTGTTGCACATTTTCCTTCCTGCCCCTCTCCTGCTCAGTTTGCTATTTTCTTTGTAAACAAGTTTTTTCATTGTCCTCTTTATTATGCAGCTCTTATTCTGGACTCTTGTCATACCAATAATATTTAATCATATATTCCTTTTATACAGTTCTCTCCCTCATCTGTTTCAATGCCATATACATTATCCCCTCTTTTCTTAGTTTCTCCCCAACCCCCCTGTCAGTCCTGTTTTATAAGAGTGGCATTATACAGTATTTGTCTTTCTGTGACTGAGATATTTCACTCAGGATAATGTCCTCCATGGTAAGCCATTTTGTATAATATTTCTTGAGTTCTTTATTTTTCAGTGCTGCATAGTATTCCATTGTGTGAATAGACCACAGCTTCCCTATCCATTCGTTTGTTGATGGGCACTTGTGTTGTTTCCACAAAGTTTTATTATCAGCAAAACATAGGTTATTGAAGAGTCTTCTTCCAATCCCGAAGTCACATACATTCTTCTAATACTATCACATTCTTCTTCATATACTCCAGCTTCTCAGATTGTTGAGCATATAGATTCAATAGGTATGAGAAAGAATGCAACCCTGATACGTACATTTCTTATTTTAAACCATGCAGTATCCCTTACTCTATTAGAACAACTGTTTCTTTTTTAAAATTTATTAATTTTAATGAAAGTTTATAGAGACTTGGGATTTCCAGTCATTCATTGTTGCACTTTTCTCCCTGCCCACCCCCACCCCCCAGAAAACCTGTTTCTTGATCTACATATAACTTTTACATGAACACCCAATAAGTGTTCTGCAATTCCCATTCTTCTCAATGTTATCTCTAATTTCTTATAATCCACACAGCCAAATGTGTTTCTGTAGTTATTAACACAAGTAAACATTTTCCTGGTATTCTTGGTTTGAGCGGAGATCCACCTGACATCACTAATGACAAACGTTGTTCCATTGCCTGTTCTGAGACTAGATAGACTATCTGGCAGGTTCCTTGCCATGTGCTGCTTCAGCCAACTTGGAATAATCATCAGAATTTTTTTTTACTTGTGTGTGATATTTAATGATAATTTCTGCACTTTGTTGTGTCACCATTTTCTGACACAAGAACAAATAAAGTTCTCATGTAGTCATTTCTTCAGGTAGCTGTGTTCCTGTTTTCTTGGCATAGGATTGTGAATATGCCCACATGTGTAGCTGTTTGTCGAAATATTGCAATTGGTATTCCCTGAATTCCTGGGTTCTTGTTGTTTAGACAATGCTTTGATACTATAGGTATCTGAATTTAAAAATTAATTTTAGCACTGTAGTTAGAAAAATATAATTTCTATTTTTATGGCCTCTGTAAGAGAAATGCCCTACCTAGTCTTTGCCTTGCTTCTGACTAGCATTTTATCCTCTTGTGATTGTATTTTATTCAGACTATTTTGTTTCCTTTTACTTTATGGGAAGATTTTCTGATTGACGCCAAGCAAGGTGCCTGAAAGGTTAGGGTGTACTAGCTGCTCTTTGCAGGACAGTTAGCAGTCCACCTCTGCAATGAAACAGGAGCCTCAAGAATCCTAGGAGCCAAAACCCACTAGCAGCAGTGAGTTTAAGATGTTCTTCTTTGAACCACTGCTCTAAACTTTAGTTTATTTCTGTGCTGATCAAGAATCTAGGTGCTTAAGAGTTGGAAACAACCCAAGTGCCCATAAACAAACAAGTGGATAGAGAAGTTGTAGTATATTCACACAATGGAATACTATGCTGCATTGAAAAACAAGGAATTCATGAACTATGGTACAAAACAGGTAACCTTGGAGGACATTATGCTAAGTGAAATATCTCAGTCACAAAGGGACAAATACTGCATAATGCCACTATTATAAAGCAGGACTGACATTGGTGTTGTGTTGAAACTAAAAGGCGATAAATTATGTATACTGCATTGAAACAGGTGAGGGAGAGAACTGTTCAAAAGGGATATATGATTGGTATTATTGTCATGACAAGACTCCAGAATGAGAGCTGCATGGTGGAGTGGACTCGGGGGAGGAGGGTGTATAATGTGGGTTTTTTTTTACTTTTCAAAGAAAAAAAACCAACTGGGGGAAGGGGTAGGCAGGGAGCAAAATGTGCAACAATGAATGAATGAAAATTCAAAGTCTCTATAAACTTTCATTAAAATTTCAGTTAAAAAAAAGAAAAAAAAAAGAATCTAGGTGCTTGACTTCTGGACTTCAGTATGCATGTATGTGGTGGTATTAGCAGTTTTCCTGCTGTGACCTGTTCCCTATGTTTTGCCCTGTCAGTTTGAAACATGTCCCTAGTTCTGCTCCCTTTGGGGTTCTGCCTAATCCAAGTGACTGTCTATGTCAGGAATCTACAAGATTTACCCTGTCTTGCCAAACCAATTACATGAGAGCTATCAAGCTTCCATAGCTACTTATGCTCCACTGGACAAAATTAGGTCACAACTTTCTCAGATTAGTGTCTTTTGTGGTTTTTTAAAAATTCATTTTAATGAAAGTTTACAGACTTTGGATTTCCATTCATTCATTGTTGCAATTTTCTCCCTGCCCACCTCTCCCCCCAAGTCCACTCCACTATGCAGCTTTCATTCTGGACTCCTGTCATGACAGTAATACCTACTCATACATCCCTTTTTTTTTTTCATACATCCCTTTTACTCATACATCTCATCCTCATCTGTTTCAGTGCAGTATACATAATTTATCCCATCTTTCTCATTGTCTCCCAACCCCAATGTCAGTCCTGTTTTACAACAGTGGCAATATGCAGTATTTGTCCTTTTGTAACTGAGATATTTCAGTCAGCATGTCTTCCAGGATCACCCATTTTGTATAATATTTCACGAGTTCCTTGTTTTTCAATGCAGCATAGTATTCCATTGTATGAATATACCACAGCTTCTCTATCCATTGGTTTGTTGTTGGGCACTTAGGTTGTTTCCAGCTCTTTGCTATTGTGAACAAAGCCTCAATAAACATGGGTGGGCATATATCTGCTTGGGTGGCAGTTGTGGTTTCTTTGGGGTATATTCCAAGTAGTGGAAATGCTGGGTCAAATGGTATTTCTTTTTTTTTAATTTTTATTTTTTTTAAAATTTTTAAAATTTTTATTATTTTTGTATGCGTGTACCGTCAAATCAGATCTGACTGGTACAGGAGGAGATTGTCCCTCCTTCCCCGGCAGAGCATCTGGTGGATTTGAACCGTTCGCCTCTGGAATTATAGTTGCAGCTCCTTGCCACTAGGCCACCAGAGCTCCCCTCAAATGTTTTTGAGAAAGCGCCATACTGCCTTCCATAGTGGTCACACCATTTTACACTCCCACCAACAGTGAATAAAAGTTCCAGTTTCTCCACAACCTCACCAGCATTTGTTGTTTGCTGTTCTGTTAAATTTTGCTGTTGTTACTGGTGTGGGATGATATCTCATAGTTGTTTTAATTTGCGTCTCTCTTAGAGCTAGGGATTTTGAACATTTATTCATGTGTTTGTTTGCCATCTGTCTTCTTTGGTGAAGTGTCTGTTCATATTCTGTGCCTATTTTTCAGTTGGGTTGTTTACCTTTATCTTGTGGTGGTGTATATTTGTTTTGGGTTTTTTTAAAAATTTTATTATTTTGTGTGTACCGTCAAATCAGATCTGACTGGGACAGGAGGAGATTGTCCCTCTTTCTCCAGCAGAGCATCGGGAGGACTCGAACCGCACACTTCTGGGATTGCAGCTTCTTGCCAGTAGGCCACCAGAGCTCCCTTGTATGTTTTTGAGTGGTGGTCAGCCCCTTCTAAAATGGTTGTGGGTGGGTGAGTGCTCTTGATATTGGTGGGTAGGTTCTTCCAGCTTCTGTGCTAGACTCCTTTTTCTGGCTTCTGGACTCTTTGTTACCTTCTGTTATCATCTGGGATTCTGAGATCTCAGACTGATTGTTTTTTTTTTAATTTGTTGTTAGTTGCTTGGCAAAGTAACGGGGAGCCTTCCCTCACACTGCCATCTTCTCTTGTGCTCCTCCTGTCTACGTTTTATTTTAGTTTTAAAATAAGAGCATATATTAATAGAGTTCAGGAGTTTCAGGGAGCCTTCATCGACATCCATGTAGAAATTACCGATGTTATGTGGTACTTGGGAAAGCAGAACACAGAAAAGCTGCTTCATATTTTCTATTCTAATTTGAGAGCTAGCTGCAAAGGGCTGATCGTATAAAAACCCAGCTATAGTAGTCAGAATTTCACAGAATTTTAAAACTTGACGTCAGTATGAGATTTTAATAAACTTCTCTTATTTTAAATTTAGATATCTTCTATAGGATTCACTCTGGCTGATAAAGTGGATGGCCCGTTCTTCCTGGAAATAGACTTTATTGGAGTATTTACCGATCCAGCCCACAGAGAAGAATTTGCCTATGAAAATTCTCCATATCTGAACCCACGACTTTTTAAATAGAGATCATGTGACAACTTGTATTACCAAAGGCAATAGTATTCATAATGTCAGATGAAATAAAGTATTCTTTGATAGTGTCCAACTAATCACTGGTATGTATTTTCAAAGATAAGGCTAAAAACACAATTGTTAAGAGGGCCTAGGTCAGGGGATACTTCAAGAAACCTCTGCTCTGTGACTTAGTGCACAGGATGCAATGAAGTGGGATAATGTCAACAACAGTTTTTATGTGAGAATTACTCAGACTTCTCTATTGATCTGATCTCTGTCTTTTGAGAAGTAAATCTGAATTTACCAGTAAGCATCACTAAGTATAAAAAATGTGACAAGTGCTAAGTGAATACAAATGAGGGACTCATTCACTTCTTTGTGTGTGGGAATGGTGATCAAGAAAAGGATTGGACAGGGAGCTCTGGCAGTCTAATGGCTAGAAGCTGTGCTGCAATCCCGAAGGTGCGTGGTTTGAATCTATCAGATGCTCTGCTGGAGAGAGGGGCAATCTCCTCCTGTTCCAGTTGGATCCCATTTGACAGTAGAAAACAACAAAAAATTGGTAAATGTAAACTGTTACTTAGCTAGCCAGTTAAACCTGTGAGGTCATTATGTTTACAAAGAATACATTTACCTTAATGAGAAAAAGTTTTATTTGTGAAGATCTTATGCCGTCCAAAACCCAAAAGCAATAAACATACCAAATTAAGCAACTTTAGTCTTTGCTATAAACTGAATATGATACTAGCTTGTCAGAACAATAGTCCTTACAGTAGTAATCTTCAAATTTCCATGTAGTCCTAACTATTTTATTTTTAAGTAAGCTTGGAAGGAGTTGCAGTTTTGTTTTTAAGAATGACTGACAGATGGCAGATATATAAAGTAATCTGAATAAAGGTACTTAAACTTAAAAATATTTTTTGCATAGGTAAAACATTATGCTATAACTAAATATGTACCCACAATTTCATTAAGATTACTGGATTCTCTGTACTAAGGGATGATGATCTTTCTGTCCCAGCTTCCTTAGTTCTTACTATGTTATTTTCCGCTTTATCAAGAAACAATCTTCAGAGATGCAGGAGATAGACTACAGACATTACATATGTACAGTGAAGAGTAGAAAACATTTTGATGAAAGTGAGGAAGACAGTATAAAAGTATTTACAAAAGCAAAGAGAAAGTTTCACACTAACTGAATATTTATAGAAAGAGCTTATTAATTTGCTGCTATATTAAAGCCTCTTCGAGCTTCCAAAACCTTTTCTTTCTTCTCCTTTCGTTCTTGCTCATGTTTCTTCCGTTTTTCTTCCCTAAGAGTGACAGGTTACATGTTAAGCTTTGGTTAAGCAACTCAACAGACACTTTAATACAACTATTGCTGGGCCAGTAATGACATTGAGCACACTGTGTAGAACACTCACAGGAAGATAGAGCCACACTATTAAGTCATTGTGTTAAAGGCCTAGGAACTGGTTTTTTATGTGTTAACCTAATGTTCTGAAAATTAAACAGGAATTGGAACAAGAAGGCATCATGGTAATTTAATCCAAATCCTATATGTTTTGTGTTTTAAATGAGAAATATCTACCCCTTGATGTTTAAACAGTTAAAAATTACAGTGAGGCAGTGAATGTTCTAGGGAGTACCGGTGGTGTTGTCTATGGAGAACTGTGCTTCTAACCCAAAGGTGGCACCTCTCTGGCAATTCAAATCTGTCAGCTGTTCCACAGGAGAAAGATAGGCAGCCACCTCCCATGCAGTTTATGACTCCACAATACCCACCCACTGTAGGGTCAGATAAGAGCTGGTTCTGACTTAGCAGAGAGAGTGCTTGTTTTCCTTCTGTAAGCAAGTTCTACTGGCTCAAAGCTACCATATTGTTTCGAGGGGCCTAACAAAACCCCAGGATAATAAATACAGTAGTAATAATGTCTTGATAGAAGCTGGAGAATATGCAAGAGACATATGACGAGTAACCTAGATGGGCAGCCTGGACTCAACCAAGACCAGCTGCAGCTCAGGACTGGTTATGGCTCTAATCTGGTTTTCATGCTGCTGGAAGCATCTAAGGACCTTCTGGTATTTTCCCTCATGTAAGGACAGGGCTTTGAACCAGTTCATCCCAGTTCACTCGAAGCTGACAAATTGAAACCAGAATGGCTCCAATCTTGTAAAAATGTGGATGAATTAGAAAAACAATAGATAGAAACAATCTCCATCTTAGAAAACAAGGGCAGAGTAGATAGACAAGGCATAGCAATCACATCTCTTTACTGGCAGAGGTGGAATCAATGGTGCCTGGTTATATGTGGTAGTTGACTGTGCTCCTTGAAATGTACATTGGTCTCTACAACGTCGCATCAGGTGTCTGAAAAGAACTCATTCTGCCTCTTCTGAGTCTTCTCTTCGAGGGCTTTGACCTGGAATTTTTCTAGTTATGACTAGCTATCCTATATCACTTAGATTTTAAGAATTCAAGTCTGTTCAGAGTTTTCTATCATCAGCTATGCCTGAACCAGTATGAATTGGCCAAATCTTAGCATAAGACTGGTTTCCTTGGGTGAGAGATGTTTATCCTCCTGGTTGTGTTACTATGTGATATATATAAATGGTTAAGCACTCAGTGGCTAGTGGTCCAGCACCATGGACCAGTGCCTCAGAATCAAGGTCTAATAACTTATTTCTGAAAAATCAGCCACTGAAAAACTATGGAGGCAAAGTGGCACTCTGACACATGAGTCACCATGAGTCAGAATTGAAATCTTTTGAGCACTCGCGTGGATGATTTTTGTGTTAATAGGTTATGCAATGCTCTGAATACCAGTCTTCCAAATCATCTATGAAGGTCTGAAAACAACACAAGAGTTTTGAGCTTCATTGAAATCTATTCAAAGAATTCATTGTGGAGGCCCTAAATTCATTGCCATCAAATTGGAACTGACTCAGCCAACTCTCCAGTTTTTGGATGCAAAGAGACTGCCCAGCTTTCTTCCAAGGAGTCGCTGGCAGAAAACTGCCAAAGAGCTGCTCCCTTTATGTTGACATCATGATTTCCCAGGGACCATACAACTAGAGCCCTCCTATGGAGAGCATAGGCACTCCCAATTTTAGAATGTCAGGTAGTGATTCTGTGCTAACCTCTTGATAAAAATCAGTGTTAAGTCTCAGAGGTTCTACTTTTTTTATATAGTCTTTCAAAATGTAATTAGACTAATCCTTTTAGATAATTATGAACTCACCTGGTCTGGAGATGGGGTTGTTTATATGTTTTCTTATGGAAGCTCACTCTAGTTACATATTCATTCAGAGAATTATTTTCCTTTGATTGTCCCCATGGTTTCAGCTTTCCTAGTTTAGGACAGAGACAAAGAGATTTAAGATTTTTATATTTGTGTTCCAACATTATTTTCTTCATTTGTGGCTACTTACTTACTATTAGCATTTATAGATACTTTTCAGTTATTCTGGCTTTTTTTTCCTTTAAAAATAAAAATGTGTTCTATTTTCAAATCCTTGCGAAGTTAAAAAGAAATTAATATTGCATCCAACCACATAGGTCACTTTTATAAGCTGTTTTATCCAAGTGTTTTACCCTGAGATTACAAAGATAGGTTTACTATTATTACAAAGATATTTTTAATATTAAAGTATTTAATCTATAGAAGTTGCCGCTAATGTTGACATACTTAGTTTGCTGTTAATCTACTGAAAAAATTTGAAATGGAATGAAAGTAGGAATATGATGTTGGTTTTAGAACTAGGATCAAATTTCCAGTAAAAATTTTTATATAATTATATATGTTATTATGACACATTTCCAAAGACAATTTTCTATTTAATAGTGTTTATAATTTTATTTGATCCTTTCAATAATCTCTGAAATTAGTACAACTTATTTATTCCTGTAACGTAAGAAGGATTAATTAAGTCCCGAACATAAAAACAATAGGAAGCACAGAGGAAGTTTTTTCATCCAAATTTTCTATTATCAGTTGAAGTAAGTGGTAGTTTGAGTCCTTCAGTTATTGTAGATCCTGGCCCCACAGCAAGAAACCAAACCAGCCGAAACCCCTGCCCTGTGGGCTTTACATCCCAGGGGAAGAGACAGATAATAACATATTAGCAGTTCACTAAGTGCTATGAAGAAATAAAAAAGTGATAAGGAGAGGAAACTGAGCACTGAATGACTATCCCAATAAAGGATGAGGGCAATCTGTGTCAGAGTCTGATTGAAGTATATTCTACTCTTCTGACTGAGGAGTGCAAAGCATGGTGTTTTTCCTGAAAATACCAGTGAGGGTGGAGCATGGGAAAGGGAGGCAGTAAAGTGAGGGTGAGGCAAGAGATGGGAAATCTCCTGAGGTTCTGAGCCGAGAGGTAATTGTTTTGATTTTCTTTTTTTTTAATTATGGGACACAGAGACTGTCACTGACACCAAGGTAAGATATAATGGTGAGCTAGGTCAAAAAAGGTTGCAATAAAGAAGTGAAAGTGATCAATTTAAAGATCTGTTTCAAAAGTGGTGTTGAAAGGACTGGTGTAGAAAGGATGTGTGGATTTGAGGTCTGGAAGAATGTGAGGAGCAAAGGATGACTTCGAGATTTTTGTCCAGAACAACCAGGTAGCTAGATGTGCCACTGCCAGAGATGGAAAGACTTGGTGAGATAGAGTAGGAGGTAGCAGGGGAAGGAGACACTTCTTTTTAATGATAGTTTAACTGAATTTTACTTCTAAATAACTCAGATTTACGTTTCACTAAAATTAGAAACTTAACACTTACATAAAGTAAATCCATTAGGAAGTTTCTTATTTTAGAGTCATTTCAGAAGCACTGGAAGATAGTTGCTGTTATGTGCTGTCGAGTTGCCTGTGACTCATAGTGACCCTATGTACAACAGCCCAAAACCATGCTCTATCCTGTGCCAATCTCACTGTCTCTGACACACCTACCCCCCATTACCCCAGTGACTGAATCAATCCACCTCATAGAGGGTCTTTCTCTCCTGTACTGTCCTTCCACCCTCCCAAGCATGACGTCCTTCTCCAAGGACTGGTCCCTTCTTGCAACATGTCCAAAGTATGTCAGACAGAGCTTCAGAATCCTTGTCTCCAAGGAGCAGCCTATTTTTACCCTTTCCAGGACAAACCTATTTGTTCTCCCAGCAGTCCATGGTATATTCAATACTCTTCTCCAACACCACAGCTCAAAGGCATCAATTCTCCTATCCTCCCTAGTCATTGTCTAGCTCTCTGACACATATCAAAAGATTGCAAAGACCATGGCCTGTATCAGGCACATCTTAGTCTCCAGAGTGACACCATTGCTCTTCAGGACTTTGGAGAGGTCCCTAACAGCAGACTTTCCCATCGCAATATGTCTTAATTTCCTGGCTGCTGGTGCCAAGAGTGTTGACTTTGGAGCCAAATAAATTAAAGCTGTGAACAATTAATCTCTTCACCATCCATCTTGATGCTGCCAGTTGACCCAGTGGTGAGAATCTTTGTCTTCTTAACACTGAGCCTCAATCCATATTGAAGGCTGCGGTTCTTGAACTTCTGCTGCAAGCTCTTTAGGTCCTTTTCAGGACCTGTAGATAGAGTACATTAATTCACTTAATTCGTTACTGTTGAGTCAGAAGCAACTCATAGTTGACCCTCCAACAGCTTTTTAGAGGCTGTACATCATTGTTGATGGATTTGAAACACCAAAGGCATCACTATTGGGTTGGCAGTGCAACTTCCCTGGGATAATGCCACCAGAGCTGCCTACTAATAATTTAAGTGGATTTATAAAGTCACTTTAATATGTTGCTCAAGAGCAACAATAGGCCAGTAAAAATGTACCAGGTTGTTGCACTGGTAGTGCCCAGAGTGGGACTTTTAAAACTATATAGCAAGCATCCATTTACAAACAAGAGCTGCACAGGTTAACTTACAAGTTTCTTTTTTTTTCTTTCTTTTGTTCTGTTTTTTTTAGAAAGGATTTTTATACTATAGTAAAAAAACACAAAAAGGAATCAACATGTATCTTAGAAGTACTCCCAAGCATCTCAGATCCCAAACAGCCGTGAGGTTGATGCCTTTGTTCTTTACGCTCAGCTTGCAGCTCATTTAAGATTAGAGATGACTTGTGTTCTAAGATTTGAAAATCAAATTTGATCTGCAGAAAACAAGACCCTGTATTTATCCAAACTGTAGAAACATGATTTCACCACCCGTCCACCAAAATACTTCCATTCAGATCAACAACAGCTTTAATTGCTGATTCACCCCTCTTAAATTCTAAAAGTATCTGTGCTACTTCATCATCTGGAGCACCAGGAATTTCAAATATTACGCATTTTCCAGCTTTGCCATATTTTTCATATTCTTCCTTGGTTTCAACTTCTAAGTCTTCATCTACCTCCCCTGCACCAACCATGTTCCTTAGTATTTCACTTAATGGCACTTAAGTATTTCAGTTAATGGATTTGAATCCAATTTCTTGGTTGCATCTTTGTAGCATCACAAACAATGATCTTGCCTCCACGCTTGCTTGTTTTCTCTCCTGACAATGCAGTGCTCAGCCCCTGTTCATGTTTCCCCAGACCTTGGCCTTCCCAGAAGCCATCCTTCTGCTTGATCTTATGTGCTCCTGTGCCACCCATGTTAGCAAGGAAGGAGTTGCTGGGCCCGGTTGGTGATCTTGGCCTTTCCTATTCATATAGTGGGGGAGGAAAAGCAGCTTTGGAAGACTGTGATCAAGGTCTTGAATCCTCTTCATAGTGAAAATTTCGAGGTAACTCTGTCTTTTTCTACGAGAGAAGTAGGTAGTGCAATAGCAGCTCTACCAATACTTCTTTTCCTCCTGTCTTGCTCATAATCTTCATCATAATCAGAATCTAGTCACCTTAAAAATCCACTAGCTTCATGTCTGTCTTATGCCTCTTTTCTCCTATTTCTTTTTGTCTTTCCTTTTTTCTTTGTTTTTCTTCTCTTTGGTGTTTTACTACTTTCTCATAATTAGGAAACATAGGATCATATTCATCAGCTAAGGGAATAAAAACTTTTCCTGCAGAAAATCCACAGGGAACAGGATCCTTTAGCCCAGCTGCTACATGAGGCCGGGTATGCACAATGTGCCAGTCATCTGATGAACTGCCTCGTTTTAGGTCAATTACTGGGACAAGCACTGTACTTTGTTTAGTCCTTTGACTCTGCTTGAGTGAGAGCAGCCTTCTTCACCTGAAGCTGAGACTGAAAAAGTTTGAAATTTTTGGACCAGCCTTCTGTTTCTGCATCACTGGTCTCTACTCCCAGGTCATCATACAGGGACATCTTCTTTTCCATTTAATGCCTGCCGGCCTGACCACATTTCTTCATGGACTGGAGTGGCGGCAGCTCAGAGCCACAAGTTTCAAGTTTCTTGATTTTGGTTCACATTTTATTATTTTTTTGTGTGGTGATACTGGTTAATACTGATGAATAAAATGTAAGTGAATAAATTCCTTAATACTTGGTTGCTTAACAGACATTCTTTTCAATCTTAGGTTTGTGTGTGTGGAAACAAGGGCTATGGTTCCAAGTCATCAATCATGACTTGTACTGAGGCATTAGACATTTTTTCATATCCTTAAATGCAGAATTGTTTAAGTCTTTTGTATACTCTGTACCTTACAACAACCCCAACATACCTCTGTGTGGCTCATAGGTGAGGGGACGAGACAAACTTGCTTTGAGATCAAACACTGGCTTTTTATTGGAGACAGGAGTCTCCACTGTCAGCTTGAAGGGGGTGATAACTATAAAAAAAAAACCCTTTGTTAGGAAAAAAGACCTGCTAATTCTTACCAAAGCATCACTTCTGAGTATATAAATAGTGTGAAACCGATATGGGTTAAAAGGAATGAGAAAAGTTCCCCAAATATTCTGGATGCTATGCCATTTCCTAGAACCTTCTAGGAGTTTAGAATCCTATGGAAACTAGTAACTAAATTTTAAGATTCTTTTTTTTCTCTCTAATATGAAACGCTTCATGAATTTTACTGTTATCCTTGTGCAGGGGCCATGCTAATCTTCTCTGTATTGTTCCAATTTTAGTATATGTGCTGAAGTGAGCACTTTTGAGATTATTCTTATATCTCTTTGCTATGTGTGTGTATTTAAATATTATATAATATATATTTCATATATATATTTAATATTTTTATTAACACAAATATAAAGCCTTATCACAATTTATAAATTAAGAGATTTATGGCTGTAGTTGTTAATCTAAAAAGCTTTAATTATGGGGGGGATTCCAGACCAATGAAGGAATTTTTCTTTTCCTTTTCAAAGGGAAGAGTGAACTGGGGGCTGGGGGGCAGTAGGCAGGGAGAAAAAAAATGCAACAATGAATGAATGGAAATTCAAAATCTCTGTAAATGTTCATTAAAATTCATAAAAATTTAAAAAAAAATTTGATTTCTTTGATAGAGTCAGAACCAACACTTAGCACACCCTCGTTCACTTTTTGAGACTGTAAATCAAAACGGAGGAGGCTGTCCATCCGAGCTACTGCTGGATTTAAACGGCCAGAGGGGCACAGCTTTTCGGTTAGCAGAAGACCAGAGCTCCCTTTACCAATAAAGGTCATTGTCATTCAAGGAAATCAATCTTTTTTACTGTAAAGTTAAAAACATGCCCTGATGGAATCTAATAAATCTTTTAACTAATGTTGGGCAAAAAAGTCTTTTTTGCTAGAGCTTGCTGAATGAACATCTGACATATTTTATAATCCTTTCCCTTCAATGGAAAAGCCACTTAGGTGCACCCAGATCCCGTCAGTGTCAACACTTGCCTATATTTGTGAATAGGCAACGAGGAGCTAGGACCACCTAGTTAAACCAAACCTCAGTGTTGAAGCTATTCCACTGTGTCAATACCAAGTGTCAGCAGAGAGTAGAAGAATAGGATCTCATACACAGGTGGTGAAAGCGTATTTGGTACAATTCAACCAGTAAAGTTCCATGTGTGTGGGCCCTCTGATGGAGCAGCTCCACTTCTAGGCCTGGAGACTTGTGCACTGCACAGGGGACGTGTAATAAAATGTTCACGGATACACTGTAATAACAGAAATTTCATACATTTCCATGAGGAGTAAAATGGATAAATACACGTAAGAAATGAATTGTAGCTCATTTATAAACATGAAGGAACCTCAGAGGGTTATGCTGAGTGAAGCAAATCACACACAAAAATCCTATAACTTTCATTTATATAAGATTAACATAAAAAAAAAAGATTAACATAAAATAACTGGGAATGGGGTGGATTCCTTAGAGGAGGCCCAGGAGGAGGCACACATTCAGTCTTTGAATCCCACCCTGTGGGACGATGTCAGAGCCCTTCCTTGCTGTTGGGTGGGTGGCTGCTGCTCACTATGGAACGTCCTAGCTAAGGTGAGTTCACCTTCCATCAGTGGGCACCACACCCTGACCAAGCTCTTTTCTTCCCTGTAGTAGCGTATGGGGAGGAAGTTTACTGTTCTCTGTTGAGACTCTCTCTTGCTGGTTAGTTGTCTAATTACTTGGTCTAATGCTAATCTTCAAAACCAAAATTTCTCATTGCTGTGCAGTTGGAACCGACTCATGCCTGACCCTCCAGAGAGTTTTCAGAGGCTGTAGGTCACATCAGGAGGATTTGAACTGCCTGCTTTAGGGTTGGTAGTGCAACTCCTTACCCATTAGGCCTCCAGATTTCCCTAATGCTGATCTTTAAGGCATGAACAAAGCCTCACAGGTAGTCTCCAAATGGATTATCACAATACTACTCTCCTTTTGTCTGAAGTTCCTGCTGGATTCCTCTAAGCTTAGGGAATCTGAGTAATCAAGGCTTTTTAACTGTAGCACCCATGAAAGGATTCCTGGGAGAATCATGACATTCAGGTCTGTATAGGCCTCAAGGTGTGCTGGTCATGTTTTAAACCCTCTCATTGCTTCGACAGTGTTCTCATGGAACACATTTTCTTGCACATTAGCTGTAGGTGCTAAAAAAGGAGACAGAAGAGTATCTCCATGGCTTATTCTGGTTTGCACAACCTGTTACCAATTAGCATCTATTACTATCTCAGTGGTCGGGTTCTGCTACTTTCCAAGTCCTGTAGATCATTAGGCTAGCTGTCTAACCCTCAGTCTAATTCCCAAGCCCTAGAAGGAACTGCTCTTTGAGACAGTTAGCACTTTAACACCTCTTTTGGGGAGGAGAGAGACCCTCAGGCAGATTTCAGTTTCTTGCTTGGGTCTCTGATCTTTTCCCCTGTTAATATAAAGTGAGAAATAGTCTGTAGTAAACTTTTTACTTCTATAGATCTAAAAAGTCTTTATGGAAACAGATACACTTAATAATTTCAAGAAGTTACATGGATTAATGATGAATCAAGAATGTTTTACCCGAAGCCGGATCAGTGGTGTTCAACTTGTGTGTGCTGAGCACAGCCGGGCTTTTTGGAGTACTCCTGGACAGGCTCATATGTGGAGACTTCCTGGCTGGGGTCTTGGTCAGTGAGCGTTTATGCTCATTATCTTTGGTAGCTGCTGAAAACCTAGACAGGACAGGAGAATGTGAGACATTAAGTACTCGTGTCAAGCTTACCCTATAGACAAAACCACCTGACAAGGCCATTAAAGGGCTTCAATAAATACTTCTGACATGAATGAACCTCTTTTACAGCAAAGACATGTCCTTAAAACACAGATGCTAAAGTAAATTTATCATTATTTGTGAAATAATAATCTTGTACTTTCTCTACTACCCAGTCTGGCCTATGACAATACAAAGCTATTCCTGGTGATAAGTCAAAGGGAATGGGAAACTGCAGTGTCAGCTGACTGATGGGTACAGATATCACACCTGCCTAAAAGAATGTCTTTCATTTGAATAGAACACATCACAAGCTCATTCTGTACTTAGGGCAGATGGTCATATATTTATTTCACTGACTCTGATGTATATGTTCCTTATATCTCTGAAGTGAGATGTGTTTTGCAATGGGTAGCATGTCACAGTTAATTGGCAATATTTTCCTTAAAGCAAAATCAGACCCATTCCCATCGTGTCAGTTCTGGCTCACATGGACCCTCACATACCAAGGCCGTTGATTGCCTCATCTTCACTCTCGGAGTGGCTGGTGTATTCAAACTGCCTATCTTCTGGTTAATAGTCCATCACATAATACAATATGCCACCAGGACTATTTTAGGCTATTTTCTTAGGGCTGTATCCTTTTCCCATACCTATTCAATCTGTATGCTGAACAAATTGTTCAAGAATATAGACTATATGATGAAGAATGTAGCTGATGCCATATTGGAGGATTAGAGGAAGACTCATCAGCAATCTGGATTATGCAGATGATATAACCTTACTTGCAGAAAGTGAACTAATCTTAAAACACTTGCTGCAGAAGGTCCAATACATTATGAAATAGAAATCATTATCAAGAAAACAAAAGTCCTCATCCCCAGGCCAACAGGCAATGTCATGATAGCTGGAGAAAAGACTGACTTCGTCAGCAATTTCATCTTACTTACATCCACAATCAACACTCGTGGTACCAGCAGTCAAGAAATCAAAAGATACATTGCAATGGGAAAATCTGCTGTCAAGAACAGTGCCATAGTGATAAAAAGCAATGATGTCAGTTTAAAAACTAAGATGTGCCTGATCCAAGTTATCTTTTTGATTACTTGCTAGACATCTTAAAGTTGGACACTGACTAAGGATGACAGAAGAATCCTAAGTGTCTTTGAGTAGTGGTGGTGGAGAAAAATATCAAATATCCTGTGGAGTGCCAAGAAAGCAAACAGGTCTGTCTGGGAAAAAAATAACAACAACAAAACCAAATAAAACCCAGTTCTTTCTTGGAGAAAGTGCAACTAGGTGCACCTTGGAGGCATGGACGGTGAAGCTCTTCACCTCATAGACTTTGTGTTGTTAGGAGGAATCGGTGATTGGAAAAGAACATCATGCTTGGAATGGTAGAGGGTCAGTAAACAAAGACCCTCAAAAAGATGGATTGATACAGTGACTGTAACAAAGGGGAAAAGTATATAAAAAGTGATGAGGATGACACAGAATAGGGCAAGGGTCAGATCTATTTATTGTTCATAGAGTTTCTAGGAGTCAATAGATTAACAGCACATAGAACAATAACAATTGATAGGCCAAAAATACACATAAAGTTGGGAATAGGAGTTAACAGAAAGCCACTTTATTATCCTTAATAATTAAAGATTTCATGGTGGATTCTGAATTAACACTCAAATTCTTACTGTTAGCTCTGTTAGAGCTAAGAAAATGAAATGTGTCAGAATATAAATGAATATAAATCTATGCTCTGGATGTTGCAAGGAAGCAACGACTGGCCCCTTGAACACCGTTCTTAAACAGCATTCAAGAACATGAGCCTTAGGAGAACTCTGGTAGGTGGTTCAAAAACACCAGATGCTCTGCAGTAGGAGGGGCAATCTCCTGCTAATTCAGTAAGTACAACTCCAAACTTCTATGATTTCACACTGTTGGAGAAGTGTTAACATGTATCAGATCTATTAGATCTAATTATAGTATGGTAAGATTGGTTGCAACAATAAAAAGGGTACTTTGTATTGATACTGTGTACTGCATTCACAGGATTTTTTAGGACTTTAGCTTCAATTCTGATTTCACATGATTGAAAAAAAGATTACAACCTATTTTCAGGTATACATAAAATTAAAAATATCCATATACTAAATATATTTTATTTTTTATCTTTGATCTATATTTATGATCCTTTCCCCCCCTTTTTCATCATCAATAAAATTTATTTGATGTAAGCCACTTGAAATGTCCTTTTTAAAAAGTATCTTTTTCATTGTTGTTGGGTTTTTAAATTTTTTTTATTATTTCAATAAAAATTTACAGACTTTGGATTTCCATTCATTCATTGTTGCACTTTTCTCCCTGCCCCCACACCCCAGTACACTCTTCTCTTTGAAAAGTAAAATAAAAATTCTTTCATTGTTTTACAATCCCTCCCCCCAGGTCCACTTCACTATGCAGCCTTCGTTCCGGACTCCTGTCATGACAAAAATACCTGATCACATATCCCCGCTAAACAGTTCTCTCCCTCATCTGATTCAATGCAGTATACATTATTGAACCCATTTTTCTCAGTCTCCCCACAACCCAGTTGTCAGTCCTGTTTTACAACAGTAGCACCATGCAGCATTTGTCCTTTTGTGACTGAGATATTTCACTCAGCATAATGTCCTCCAGGGTCACCCATTTTGAATAATATTGCATGAGTTCCTTGTTTTTCAATGCAGCATAGTATTCCATTGTGTGAATATACCATAGCTTCTCTATCCATTCGTTTGTTGATGGGCACTTAGGTTGTTTCCAACTCCTTGCTATTGTGAACAAAGCCAGATAAATATGGGTGTGCATAAGAAATATCTTAAGAACACTAAGCCTTTGAAAGATCCCCCCCCAATTACATTTGGAGCGACATTTTTACCTGACATTCATTTTTGTTGCTGAGACAGCAGAGGTCTTGACTGACCGCTTCGGACACAGAATGCTCTGTCTCGCAGTGCCCTGAACCCAGCACTGCTGACTGCTGGGAGTGTGAGCGACGGATGGCCTTTTTCTGAGAGGCACTGGAGTCATCATCACTGGAGTCAGGACCATTTTCTTGTGAGCAGGCTGCTTCTGAAGAGGGTGAAAAGCACCTTTTATTAAAAATTGCCATGCATGTAATTATTCATATATATACATGGTGTTTCATTCATCTACATAGTGGGGATTTTTTGTGTGTGTTTCATACTTTCCTTCATTGACATTATGCTTTATACAGTCATTCAAAAAGCACCATTTTAAGCTGAGCCCCTCACACAGTATTATTCTCTTCTAGGAGAAGAGAGTGACCATTTGTTCCTGGTCTCTTCCCCACTTAACCTGACCTGTGTCCCTTCCTTGCCCACTGCCTCATCTTATTCTTGCTGTACCCTCCATTGTAGTGATATGGCCATACTGATGTCAAGTAATTTCTGATTGAAATTACTGAATAATATGTTAACAGAAAGTCTTTCTGTTGCCATATACCCAGGCATTTTCTAACTAGACCAAGAGGTAGCTCCTGTGGATAGAAGAGAGATGGTTTTAAATCTAAAAAAGGAGAATAGATTTATTTGGAATCATGGTACCTTTGATAGCATGAGATACAGTTTTTTAAATACAAA
>NW_006399776.1:5625712-5630945 GCF_000299155.1 Elephantulus edwardii
ATATAATTAATATGTGAAATCTACAAACACTTCTACCTCTTATCTCTAAATATTTTTTCCCCTCCATGGTGCTTTTTTTTCTTTTTTTTCCCCAGGCACCATTTTTTATAAAAACGCATAGTTCCATGGTGCTTTAAACTGTATTACCAATGATTTCTACGGGGAGCTCTGGTGGCCTAGTGGCAAGAAGCTGCACTGCAATCCCAGAGGCGCATGGTTTGAATCCACCAGATGCTCTGCCAGGGAAGGAGGGACAATTTCCTCCTGTACCAGTCAGATCTGATTTGATGGTACACACACAGGCAAATAGTAAAAAAATTTAAAAAAGAAAAAGGAATGATTTCTAGATAATCTACATGGTATTGAAAAATTTAAAACTTAATTTTTAGTAAGATATTTTATAGTGTCACACCCAAAAAATCTTGGTGAATTTGTTTCTTCTCTTCTCAGTCTCACTCATTCTCTGACCAGCATTGTGACCCTCCTTTAGCTTTCTAATTCTATAAGACTTCAGAGGAGATGACTGCTCATCTATCTTCCTTTGAGTATTTTTGACCACTCAAAACACAGACAATTTTAGCATCGCAACCCACTGAGGACTTCTCCACAAGATCTCCTTGTTTGTAGTATCACACACAAAAACTTGGTGAAAATATTCTTCTCTTTTCCATGTGTTGTTGTTGATGTGTGCCATTAAGCTGGAGTAGATTCATAGCTAACTTTTCAGTAGGTTTTCAGAGGCAGTAAATTACAGAAGATTTCCTATCCATCACCCAAAGAGCAACTACTGGATTCAAACCATGTGCCTTTGGGATTGCAGCACTGATCTCTAAATATTTTTAAATTGTTAAAAGAACAGTGGCAGAGAAAGAGGGGAGAAAGCAAATGTTTCCTCTGAAGTTGCTGTAAAAGGAGGTTCCATTTACCTTTTTGTATTTACTGTCAATACAGTTCAGTGAGTGCGTGTCAACTGACTGTCAAAGGGTAATTAAGTGTTTGATTCTCATTAGTCTAAGATCTGTTGCAAAGTGGAAATGTAACTTGTCCACTGGCGTGGTTATTGTGTCAGTCCGTCTTGTTGAGGGTCTCCTGTTTCACTCACCCCCTGTAACTTCCCCTGGATGATGTCTTTATCCAAAGAATGGATTCTCCTGACAACATGCCTAAAATATGTGATATTTTTTAAAAAACTATAACTTTTTGCCCCTAAGGAGAACTTTATGCCCCTAGTGGCACTTCCTCCAAGATTTATTTGTTGTTCTTTTGGCAGTTCATGGAACATTTAGTACTCTTTGCCAGCTACACTGTTTTAAAGACTTAGCCATATGAGATCAAATTAACAACAGCAACTCAAAAGATTAGCCGTGAGTTCATGTTATTAAGAGAAGAACTAATTCAGAAAAGAACATAATATGTCAACATACCTTCAATTCATTAAGTGAATTTCTGTGCTCTTCAAAATGTTTCCTTTTTCTTTCAACATATTGGTCAATAGACTCCATTTCCTTAAAGTGAGCTGCATGAAGCTTCTTAAAATCTAGAGTATTACCCCAAAACAGGAAAATTTATAATAAGCCAGAAATCTATTACACACATACTTCATGAAATTGAGGTTCCCAGATATTTCATTTTCCACAAATTGAAGCCTACATCGAGAAGTCTATTGGCATTATTTTTTCCAGCAGCATATGCTCACTTTATATCTTTGTTTCACATTTTAGTAATTCTGACATTACAAACTTACTCATAAGGCTATTACACATTTAATAAACTACCATATAACATAAGCATGACTTTGATATGTACTGGGAAACCCAAAGATTCATGTTGTTTTACTTATTGCTGTATTAACTTTATATTGATGGTCTGGAAGCAATATCCCTGAGATATGTCTGTATTCACCTTTACAGTTTTCTGCTAGGACTTATTTTCTTTTCTATATTCCAGACATTTATAATTTCTAATCTTTGCTAAAGGTTAAATTTAAAAACACTTAGTTTTTAGAATCTCTAAGGCAAAACATATTCATATTATAGGTCAAACATCCTTAGTCTCTCCAAAATTCATTTCTTTGCAAATGGAAAGGGAGATTCATTCTCACTCTCAAAACCAACTTGTCTGCTACTTTGTTATAAATCTGTTGGTTTGTTTTTGTTTTTTTAAATGTTTAGAAAGATTTATGCCAGAGATTGGCAAACTCTTCTGTAAAGAACAAGACAGTAAATATTTCAGGCCTTAAAACCATGTCTAGTCTCTGTGTCATATTCTTTTTTCCACCACTCTTTACAAATGAAAAATTTTCTCTTAAGCTTGTAAGGTTTATAAAATCAACCATATGCAATTAACAAGACACCACTAACCCAGGATAAATGGAAGGTGGGAAGAGAACTATTACATGGTGGGGATTGTAGTAAATGCCATAAAACAAATTATCTATGAATTGAATGGTAAAACAACTTGTTCCATAAACTTATAATCACAAAAAATAAAAATAAAGAAATTATACCATTTAGAAAAAAGGAGGAAAAAAAACAGGGCCGAAAGTCCCGGTTTCAAGTATGGCTAAAGAACAACCACAAGCTGAATTGTCCACAAAAGCTGACCGTGGTGGAGCCACAAGGGAACTGTCCTTTGTCCCAGACACTGTTCATGGTGCTGTGGCTCAAAGGAGTCACCTTCAACGTAACCACTGTTGATACCAAAAGGTGAAAGGACACTGAAGAAGCTGTGCCAAGGAGGGCAGCTCCCATTCCTGCTGTACGGCACCAAAGTACACATGCACACCAAGATCGAAGAATTCCTAGAAGCTGTATTCCGTCCTGTGTACTGAAAGCTAGTAGCTCTAAACCCTGAATCCAACACAGCTGATCTGGATGTATTTGGCAGACTTTCTGCGTACGTCAAGAATTCAAACCCAGCACTCAGTGATAATCTAGAGAAGGGCCTCCTAAAAGCTTTAAAGGTTTTGGACTATTACTTGGTGTCCCCCCTCCCAGAAGAAGTGAATGAGGCCAATGCTGACGATGAAAGTATCTCTCAGAGGAAATTTCTGAATGTCAGTGAGCTCATCCTGTTGCCAAAACCTCACATCGTTCAGACTGTATCTAAGAAGTACAGGGGATTCTCCATCCCAGTACAGTTTAAGGGAGTTCATCAGTACTTTCAAAATGCACATGCTTGGGAAGAATTTGCCTCCGTGTATCCAGATGAAGAAATTGAGCTGGCCTATAGCAAGTGGCCATAACTCTCAAATAAGTCCCACTAGGGCCTGGATTGACTTCTTCCATTTTTTTCCCCACAAAAGCCTTGAGTGGTTTTCACATAGCTACCCAATGGACACACTCCATAATGACCACTGGGCAGGGAATCCTGGAGCACTTGTGCAGCCCTGGCTATCGGAATGAGGGGAAAGAACAGGAGGGCCTGGGTGAGATTTTGTGAGGTGAGATAGAAAAACATATTTCATCAATAAAACACAGACTGGAAAAAAACCCAAGGCTATATGAAACAAGCCAAAGTGGGTCTCAGTTCATTCACCCTGCTGTGATATACTAAATCAGTATGTAAACATTTACTGAGTTTCTAATATATTGTCAGCATTATTCTGAGATACACAGGATTCAATTAGTATTCTGTGTGTCAAGCAACATGCTGCTGATTGAAGATGGGGAAGAGCTACATGGCTAAATTTGGGCATTTTACTTTAAAGGTATGTATTAAATACCTACTATGTCTGAGCTGCTATGCTCAATTTAATATTCTCAGTTTGTCCATATCTATCTATCTACATGATGAAATAGGTAGTCTATCACTTTCACTTTATGGTGAGGAAATGGGTTTACAGAGGACTGCAGGGTCTCAAAGCCAGAGAATAAGCAAGTCCGGATGCAAGCCCAAATGCTCACTGCCTCTCCCACCTGAATCCAGTGAGTCACTCACCGTGTTAGGGTGGCTTGTCTACAGTACTTACTTGGAGTCGTGCTCCCAGTTGTTTTATTCTTTCTACCTTTTGAAGAACCATCTGTGCAGAGAGACTTCTTTTTTTCTACAGGTGCTTTTGAATCTTCGTTATCTAAATCTACGGACATAGAACCAATGAGAGATTTCAAACAATGTCTCATTATTAAGATATTTATATCAGTGCATTTTCATGTGAGAATCCATCAAGTGATCGTAGAAGTGGCACAAAATGGGCCCAAAGACCATGTTAGGGCACCAGGACAATTTTAGTCTATATGCTTCAAGAGGCAGAAAGAATATGCTTTTGGTATGGAAGTTAAAAAACTAAACCACTAACAAAAAATATGTCGAACCAGTTGTCAGAATTTTAAAGATGAATATAACATTGTTATAACTAGAATGATGAAGTCACAAATTCACCAGCTAATCATTATTATCATTAGCATTTTGGGCAGTTTTCTCCTGCATCTCTGCTCTTTCACTTAATTATTTCATTTGTTTTTCAGTCAATTGAAATTCTAGTGAATAAAGGGTCCACAATATTCCCCCCCCAAAACTGAAGTTATCCACTAAGCAATATGGCATCAATAAGGTTCTCCAGGTTACACCTGAAATAAGGTAAAAGATGCTTTAAGAGAGGTAGGGATGGGGTAGGTTGCAAGAGCTTCCACATTGATCTGAGTTCTAAAACCAGGGAGAGAATGCTTAGTGACAAACAAGCTATTCTCAGAGTACTGCTCACAAGATCCTCATTCGTTATTAATAGAAAAGTAACTTTAAAGAGAAGAAACTTGGCAGATAGCATCACAGCCAAGTGGAAGCATTAACATCGCCAGCTAGGGTGCAAATCAACACCTGTGTCCCTAATGTGCTACAAGAGGACACAAAAGAGCACTTATGTGGTATTTCGGCCAAAGTGCATACTCTGAATCTAACTGCCAACATACATTAACACAAATGAACAAAGTCAAAGGACAAAATAATTAGTTTGATTCCAAAATTGCACATTCCATTATAATACTTTACTTTGTCCTCCTGAGCTGTCCTTTGAAATCTTCTGTTCATCTCTTTTACCCTGCCACCTCTTCCCTTTGTTTTGGATTCTTGATGCTCTTGTGCAATTTTCAGTCTCTTCTGACATCCGGTTTAGTCTTTTCTTCTTGCCCTTTTTTCTCTTGAACTTTCGTTCTTGAACGTTGTTCTCTTCATGGATAATATCTTTGATATAATCTCACAATTACTCATATGCAAGTTCAAGCTGAAGCTGAGGAAA
>NW_006399776.1:5633070-5644785 GCF_000299155.1 Elephantulus edwardii
CTATGAGTCGCAAATGACTCGATGGCACATAACAACAACAACAACAACATCATCTCACAACTCATCTGGTCTTCGATCATTAGTATTCAATGCCTTAAACCTATTCTTGAAGGGATTTTTAAATTCAGGTGGGATAGGTCCAAGGAGGTATTTTGTTTCTTGTGGACTTAATTTTCCACACTGAGCACCTGGACTAGTTTTGACTTCTAATATTGTGCTTTTCCAGTGATTCTTTCTACAAAAGTAGTAGTCTATCAGGTAAAACCATATAAATAGTAGTTGTCTGGTTTCTTAAATAAGGTCATTGTCCAGGTCTCTGATTCATAGCAAGTGATTTGCAAAGATCATAGCCTGTATCAGGTGCACCTTAGTCTCCAGACTGACACTGTTGCTCTTCAGTACTTTAGAAAGGTCTCTAACCGCAGACTTTCCCATCGCAATACATCTTCAAAGTCCTGTTACTTCAGAAGTGCACAGAGAGTCTGTATGATGCAGATGACACAACCTTGCTTGCAGAAAGGGAGGTGGGCCTGAGGCACTTATTGCAGAAGATCAAGTATTACAGCCTTCAATATGAATTACATCTCAACATCCAGAAAACAAAACTCCTTACCACTAGGTCAATAAGCAACATCATGATAGATGGAGAGAAGATTGAAATTGACAATGATTTCATATTGTTTGGATCCAAAATTAACACCCTTGGTACCAGCAGTCAGGAAATATACAGCATTGGGAAAGCTGGCTGTCAGGGACTTCTCCAAAGTACTACAGAGCAATGATGTCAGTTTAAAGACTAAGATGTACTACATTCAAGCCATAGTCTTTTCAGTCACATGCTATGCATCTGACAGCTGGACAATGTCTCAGGATGACATAAGAAGAATTGATGTCTCTAAGTATTAGTTCTGGAGAAGAGTACTGAATACCCTATGGATTGCTAAAAACAATAAACAAATATATCTTGGATAAAGTATACCCAGAATGCTCTTTGGAGGCAAGGAGAGTGAAACTTCATCTCACATACTTTGGGTATGTAGGGAGAGCCTATGTTTAGAAAAGGACATGCCAGCAAAAGAGAGGAAGACCTTTAACCACATGGATTGATATAGTGACTGTGGCAGTGGCCTCATATGTATCAGGAATATTCAAGATGGAGCAGGATAGGACAGACTGCAGACATGTTGTTCACATGTCCTGATTAGTTATATGCAACTTAATGGCACAAAACATGTGGGGCTGATTCAATTTACTGGATTTCGCTAATGATCAGCTGCAGGGGTGGGGAGGGGAGAGAAGCCTCTTGTTTAAGTCAATCAGGACCTCATGATCAGATCTTTGTATTTAAAAGATAGCTGGACCCTGACTAAGACTCCAGTTTGGAGGTTCATGTGTGAAGCAGTTGGATTCTGGAGGGCTCTCTTATTTTAGTTGAAAGTTCAGTGTAAATTGTTTTGTTGTTTTTTAATTTCTTTCATAATACTGTGTGAACTGATTTGATTTACTAGATTTAGCTCTTGTTTAAGTCAATCAGGACCTGGAGGGTGGGCCTTTGTATTGAAGTTATTTTGGGTCTCAGGCCTGTGGCCTTGCGCCTGGTGTTAACTGTGTTTAGGGAGAACATTCTTCTAAATGGTACAGCACTGGTCTGTCAGTTTGCTGTACTGCCCTAACCTGGGGTTGCTGTGCCACTAGTGTGTCAAATGCTGTAATGGTTACCTGAAGTGAAGAGATTTTGGTGGAGCTCCCAGATTAAGATAGGCTTGGAAGCAGGATTGGCATTCATTTCCTAAACAATAGCCTTTGGAAACTCTATGAACATTAGAGAGAAACAGTGATAGTTATAGAACAGGGTTTAGATCTTTTCTTCATAGGGTCGCTATGAGTTGCGCTCATACAACAACAACAATCATAATTGTCAAAACCAAGAAAGACATAGACAGACTGAGGAACACATTCCACATTAAAGAACTTAAATAATAAAATGCAAAGAATGATCCAAGAATTTTTCTTTGCTTCCAGGGACTTTATAGGAATAAGGAATGAAATCTAAGGGGATTGGATTAGCAGTTATCACTCTACATAATCTCAAGAATTCCTTATACCTTTAAAAATTATTTCTGTCTGATAAAAAGAAATGAGTTGGTATGACTCTTATCCAGTAGAGACTCAAAGTCCCTAGCTACCACTTTTACTCTGATTTTTTGTGTAAAGTTATCAAAGATGGCCTAACGTATTGAAATCTAACTTTGTTAACTATAGAACCTGGACTTTTAACAGTATATGACATACCATTTGTTTTGTTTTTTTCCAAAGGATCTGCATTCTCAGCTGATGAAGGAGGAGCATCTCCAACAATGCCAAGCTCTTGCTTGTCGCCAAGCTCTTGCTCGTCCTTCCGCTGCTCCTCATTCTGGAATTCAGCTGGAGCACTTTTTTTCAACTCTGAATGATCCTGTTACAAAGTTTAAGGGTGAGAAGTAATTTTAAGTGAAGTAGCAATTTAAGTCAGGAAACTGAAATTTTTTACATTTCTGTTCTCTCCTTCACCAAGTGATTGGAGAATATGAAATTTAGGAACAGCAGATATAAAGGACATGGGATAATCAAATGACTAATGGATTAGGTTAATCTAGAAAAGGAAAAGTTAGAGCCATGTCATAGAATGGTAACATCTGAATGAAAGGGTTAAAACAGAAGAATAAAACCTGAATTAAGCAAATGAGGGAAGCTCTAAATTGATCCTGGAAGGACACTGATCAAAAACTAAGGGCAGAATGATGAAAGCCACATGAAGCTAGAAAATGAAAACTTATGGCCATGTCATATAGTAGTAATATTTGAATGGAAGGATAAAATAGGAGAATAAAATTAGAGTGAACACAAAGCAAATGAGGGAAGCCCTTAGCTAATTCCTGAAGGATCCTATTGAAAAACTAAGTGCAGAGTGATCACAAGGACAGTGGTAAATTAGGAACGGGGACACACACACAATCCCATTCAATCTTGGTAATTCTTTACTTTTTGATTTATTGCACTTCATTTACCTGAACATTTACTGAACTAGTATTTATCAGGTGATTCCCAAGTGCTGGGCCCGTGGCAGTGAGGGACAATAGACACTAGACTTCAGTGCCCTCCTAGGGCCACCAGCACCAGAAGCTGTTTAAAGCCTCGGCCAAAGGTGTGCTTCACTCTTGGGGGCTGGAATGTGGAGATGGAAGTGGTCGCTCCAGTTAGTGAGGCTCACCACCACCATGGATGACACAGAATCAGAGGCTGCACACTCCAGGACTCACCCCAACAGACCAACTTCAGCTGGCAAACACAGTACATACAGTTTACTCAGAGTGCTGCCACTTTCTCTCTCTTGTTGAGTCGGAACTGACTCCTCTCTGAACTGCACATGGGAGAAGACAGCCCATCTCACTCCCAAGGAGCCGCTAAGTGGACTTAACCCCCCCCTCCCAGGAAACTGCCCTCTGGGTTAGCACAACTTGCTACAAACTATGTCAGCAGGACTCCCTGATGTTGCCACTAGAAACTGTTAAAAAGTTTTCTTTTAGTCTTCCTTTTTGTTGATCTGGGTGGTTGCTGTCGAAATGGGCAAGTTCATGAAACCAGGGAAGGTGGTGCTGGGTCCTGGCCAGACATTACTCTAGATGCAAAGCCATCATCGTCAAGAACATTGATGATGGCACCTCCAACTGGCCCTACAGCCACGCTCTGGTAGCTTGGATTGACCGCTATCCCTAAAAAGTGACAGCTGCCATGGGCAAGAAGAAAATTGCCAAAAGGTCAAAGATCAAGTCTTTGTGAAAGTTTATAACTACAATCACCTCATGCCCACAAGGTACTCCATGGATATGTCCTCGGACAAAACCGTTGTTAACAAGGATGTCTTCAGAGACCCTGCTCTTAAACACAAGGCAAGGCGGGAAGCCAAGGTCAGGTTTGAGGAGAGGTCCAAAACAGGCAAAAACAAGTGGTTCTTCCAGAAGCTGAGATTTTAAAGCTTCTATTTCAGTCATTAAAAAATACTCCCCCACCCAAAAAAAAGTTTTCTTTAAAAAAAGTACTAATTATTAGGTGTTCATCTCTAGGTTTTTAATGGGGGTAAAGCAGGAATGAGGGGCAGATGAGGAAAAACAGTACAAAAATAGGGGAAGAAGAACTAAATTGCTTTTATTTCCACACAAGCAACTTCAGAAATTCTTAGGCAGGAGTAGATGGATCACAAAATCACCTGCAGGGGAGCTGTGGTGGCCTAGTGGCCAGAAGCTGCACTGCAATCCCAGAGGTGCATGGTTCAAATCTACTAGAGAAGGAGGGACAATCTCCTCCAGTACCAGTCAGATCCAATTTGATGGTGCACAAACACAAAAATAATATAAATTAAAAAAAAAAAACCCAAACCAAAAAACTAACAAAACACCCAACATTTAAAAAAAAAAAATCACCTGCAAAATTCTGTGAGCTCAGGTGTTTTTTTTTGCTGAGATGAATAAGGTCATTGATTTAGATGAATAACTATGATGATAGTCATGAATATTTTGATAGTTAAGGAGACAGCAGTGCCTCTGAACATTTATATTAATACTAAATTTTCATTTAGGACTGACTACCTGTTTGAGTTGATAAATAAAGGGAAAAGGAAAGCACCAATATTTGCCCAAGTGGTCTCCTATTTTCTCCCAGACAATTCCTTTCACCTGGGCATCAGTGTTCCCTTTGACTGTCCTACGCCGTCTCCGACATTGGGTGGTTGAGTTGCCCCTGTTCTTCTCAGCTTGTTCCTCATCTTTAATCTGCGTCACGCTCTCATCACAGGAGGAGGCAGTAATTGGACTTTGATCCTGTAAAGAAAGACATTAATCTGTCCTATATCTTATGTTAATAATGTTTAGTAACTTAAACCTAAATTAAAAAACATACCACAAAAGTAAAAATAATTTTAAAACTCTAGCACTAAATCATAGGAAAGGACAAGAATTACAGAATATTTAAAAAGGAAACAATTATGTTCAAGAAGATGAGCTAAAAAACTGAGCATGTAAAGTTATTTTCGTGTGATTGACTAGGAAAATTATTAAAAGTACATTCATTTATTGAATATATATTATGTGCCAAATACTAAGCTATAAATGGGTAACAGAGCTAATAATTTGCCTTTACTGGGCCAAGTATATGAATTACTTCATTTACTCCTCAAAGTTTATGATGTAGGCACTAATATTAATATCAATGCCAAAAGAGAATAGCTCAAGGTCAAAATAAGGTCAAGGTAAAGGTAGAATGGGACTTAACTAATATAAAGGAAAAATAAAAGCTACAATAAAAGGTTCCAAAATATCCCAAATAGACCTGAATATGTAAGAAATTATTATATGATTATGCCTGCATGTCCTATTATTGGGCTTTGGGTTCATTATTTAACATGTGATGCTGCTGGAAAAATTAACTACATATTTAGTGAGTGATAGTGAAAATTGATTACTTTCACACACTAAAATGAAATCCAAATAGATTAAATATTTAAGTATGAAAAAAAGGTGAAGCCATAATAGCATTAAAAAAAAAAAAAAAGAGTAATATTTGTATTTTCCTAAGTGTAAAGAAAGCCTTCTCAAGCATCTTACTTAAAAACTAAATGAAAAGCTAGTTTTGTTTTTGGCAGGTTAATTTTTATTAGTTAAATTCTAAGTTTTGGAGACAAATGAACAAGTATCATTAAAAAAATACTAAAGTAGAGATTGCTATAAAACAAAAGAAAAACAATTGGTTCTCTGCTTCATTCTTCATATTTCTAAGTCTTTGTATCAGGTAGTTTACATACACATAACAAGTCATTTGTTGAGAGGATATTTATTCATACTTTCAGTGGATATATTTAGTGTCTCTCGTATGTTAAAATTTAGTTCATTTGTCTCACTCTCACCTCTCCATCTTCTTGCTAATAGAACTAAACCACTTACGCTGTTAACTTTAAATGTTTTAAACGTTTAAGTCTTATTCCAAAATGAGGGTACTAAATGAGGATATGGGCTGACAAAAGAACAAATAAGTTTTGGCTCAGAAGAAGCAGCCAGTGTGCTCCTTAGAAGCAAAAATTGTAAGACTTCATCTCACATACTTTGGACATGCTATCAAGAAGAGCCAGCCTTCGGAAAAGGACATTATTCTTGGAAAGGATTGGAGGTAGGGTGTCAGTGAAAGAGGAAGATCCTCAATGAGATGGACTGATACAGTAACAAAAGGTAAGCACAGTGGATAGATACTATGGGGATGCACAGGATGGGGCAGGGTTTCAAGGTATTTTACATAGTGTCACTTTGAGTAGACTTGACAGCACCTAAAAACCACCACCACCATTCTTTATTTTAAACATGTATTTTCCTTCACTTCTTCTCTTTCTTTTACTGCTCAACACCTGTTATCTAACCCCTTAAAATATCAAAGCTGAGGGAGCTCTGGTGGCCCAGTGGCAAGAAGCTGCACTGCAATGCCAGAGGTACGTGGTCCAAATCCACCAGAAGCTCTGATGGAGGAGGGGCAATCTCCTCCTGTGCCAATCAGATCTAATTTGACAGTATACACACAAAAAATAATAAAATAAAAAATTAAAATCAAAGCTGGTGTCACTTATAGTCTGTCATGTATCCTAAATAGAATCATCTGACTTCTCTAGTTGATTTTAAAAACTGGTAAATTTTTTTTCTGATGTTATCAGATATTCATTTTTATATATTCAATGTTAATATTTATAAACATTACTAATAAAAGGAAGTAATAACGAAAAGTGGGTTATATAAGAGGAATCAATCTTAAGAATAAAAGAGAAAAAGTAGTTATCATCATCATCGTTGTTGTTGTTAGGTTCCATTGATTCAATCTTCTGACCTAAGCAACCCTATGTATAACAAAGTAAAACATTACTCAGGCCCATGTCATACTCATAATTTTGCTGTTTGAAAAAACTGATAAATTAAGTTGTTATTATAACTATGTATGTGCAAGTGTGTGAGCACACACACACATTTATCAAGCAAGACAGAATGTGTTTGTTTACTATGAAACAATGATATATTTAAATTATGTTTCCTTTTTTCCAAGATTAATTTTTTCTATAGTTTATAATTGCCTTTCCTTTTCCTTATTGTTCGGCTCAATCTTCTGAGAAACAGATTCCAAAACTGATTAACCTTGCTGCAAGAAATTTATTGGAAGAATTTCTTGTGAGGATAAAGGGGTAGAGAATAGTTGGTGGTGGTGAGACTTCTTTAGACCACTTTGCAGGCTCACACCCATGATGAGAGAAGGAAAGATGGACTGGGTAGAAAGGGCCTCAGACTGCAGTATAATTCTGAAATAGCTATGGCCAGATAAAAAATGGAACCTCTAATCAAAAGTCGTCCATTAAGATATATGTACTAGGTAGGAATGGAATAGCACAGCTGCTGTCTCATACTGAGTTAAGTCATTGGCTGGAACAGCATAAACATTAACTTCTCCTCTGCCAGTTTTGATTATTAATCTGTTCCTATGATACTCAATTCAATTCAGTACAGATTACAGCTCAACAACCTGAAAATAGATTCTCACCATGGGGCCTATGGATACTTTCATGATGGACAGAGAAGAGATTGAGATGGTTAATAACTTCAGCTTGTTTGGTTCCACAAAAACATCTTTGGCACCAGCAGTCAAGAAATCAAAAGGTGAATTGCATTGGGAAAGTTGCTGTTAGGAATCTCTCTAGAGTACTGAAGAGCAATAATATCAGTCTGGAGACTAAGGAATGTCTGATCCAGGTCATGGTCTTCCCAATTACTTTCTATGCATCAAAGAGCTGGACAATAACTAAGGATGATAGAAGAAGGTTCAATGCCTTTGAGCTGTTGTGCTGGAGATGAGTGTAGAACATACTGTGGACTGCCAAGAGAACAAACAGGTCTGTCCTGGAGAGGGAGAAGCCGATTTGCTCCCTGGAGGCAAGGATTTTCAGGCTCCATCTCATATATTTTGGGTACATGGCCAGGAAAGACACATTATGCTTAGAAGGGTAGATGGACAGCAAAGGAGAGAAAGACCCCAGATGAGATGGATTGACTCAGTGATTCAAGCAATGGGATTAGGTCTATTGGAGATGATGAGATTGGCTCAGGATAGGGAAGCTTTCAGAGCTAATGTACATAAGGTCACTACGAGTCACAGGTGACTTGATGGCACATAATAACAATATGATATTGAATTTGTTGCAAGATGTTGTTATGCTATCAGATACTAAGTGACCTCTGTGATATTGCCTTTGCTGTAAGATGTTGTTATGTACCATCAAGTCAGAAAAGACTCATCACTGACCTTACAGAGGGTTTTCAGAGGAAGTAAATCATAAAGGAGATTTCCCATCTTTCTCTTGTGGAGCAGTTGGTGGAGTCAAATCATGTATCTTGGGTTAGCAGAGTAATTTCTTACCATTAGGCCCCTAGAGCTCCCTTTGCTATAATTTGGTCCTGCAATTATGAAATCAAATGGAAATTTTTATTTTAGATAGGATTATAATTTAATCATGTATCTATAATCACTTAAGCAAAAAATATGGATAGTATTCCCACTATTCACAATAGCACTACCTCCAGTGGCCAAAAGGTAGAAATAATCGGAATTATTTAGTCCATCAACAGAAAATTAAAGACAAAATGTAATACACCCAAACACTGAAATAGTACACTGGCATAAAGAGAAATGAAGCTCTGATACACTATAACATGGATGGACCTTAAGAACCTATACTGAATGCAGTTAAGTCAGACATGTAGGTGAATAACTACTATACTTATGACCATATAGGTTTTATAGAAAATATGTTTACATATGTATCTGTATATGTTGCAAATAGATCCATGTAAATAGTAGATCAAACAGGCAAAACTATGAACGGTACTTAGCTATAAAACAGTTTCAACAAATGAGCTCCAGGACCTGGGCTTGAGGACCATAGTCTCAGGGGATATCAAGGTCAATTTGTTAAACCTAGTTGTCAGAACAGAGCAAGCAAAATTGGGAAGGGTGTGCACCAAGGGTGTGTCCTATCTCCATGTATTTTCAATCTATATGCAGAACAGATTGTCCAGGAGGCTGGGCTCTATGAGGATTGGAAGTAGACTCATCAATAATCCATGTTATGCAGTTGATACAACCCTGCTTGCTGAAACTGAGAAGGACCTGAAGCACTTGCTGCAAAAGGTCAAGGACTGCAGCCTTCAATATGGATTGAGGATCCATATCAAGAAAACAAAGATACTTACCACTTGGCCGATTGGCAACATCTTGATGGATGATGAAGAGATTGAGATTGTTAACAACTTCAGTTTGTTTGGCTCTATAATCAGTACTCTTGGTACCAACAGCCAGGAAATAAAAAAAATAAATTGCATTGGGAAAGTCAGTTGTCAGAGACCTCTCCAAAGTACTGAAGAGCATTGGTGTCACTCTAGAGACCAAGATACAAGCCATGGTCTTTGCAATTACTTGCTATACATCAGAAAGCTGGACAATGAATAGGAATGATAGGAGAATTGATGTCTTTGAGCTGTGGTGCTAGAGAAGTGTACTGAATATACCCTGGACTACTAGGAGAACAAAGAAGTTCACCCTGGAGAGGATAAAGCCAGACTGCTCCTTGGAGGCAAGGATTTTGAAGCTTCGTCTGACATACTTTGGACATGTTGCAAGGCAGGATCAGTCCTCAGAGAGGGATGTCATGCTTAGGAAGGTGGAGGGACAGCACAGAAGAGGAAGACCCTCTATGAGGTGGATTGATTCAATGACTGGGGTAGTAGGGATAAGAGTGTCCGAGACATTAAAATTGGCACGGGATAAAGCAGGGTTTAGGGCTGTTTTGTATAGTGTCACTATGAGTTGCAGGTGACTCAAAGGCATATAATAGCAACAACAAGTCTATAAAGACAATGTTTACATTTCCCTTTGGTGAGTAACATATAAGAGCTTAAAAGCTCTTGGGGAGCCATCTAAGATGCATCTATTGATCTTTCCCTGCCTGAACAAAGAAGAGGGAAGAAAAGCAAACACATACTAAAAGAAACAATGCAGTAATGAACCACAGTCACCAAACCCATACTTTCTGATTACCATTCTTTCTTCATTATTTCCAACTTTTGCATTCTAGTCATCAAGTATCGTTAGTGCATCTTGATTGCATGTTTGGTCAACTTCAGACTGCAAAATCTGGTAAAATCTTCAATTTCCTACTCTTTGGCTTTAGCTATTAATGCATATATTTGAATAATATATTAGTCTGTATCTGACAACAACACTCCATGCTTGCTGGGCCTCATATTTTACGACGGATCGTCCCAGAAGTGGTCTTTACATAATGTGTGTGATTTGTTGAGTGGAAGAACAATTTGCTATATAAACCTGTACTCAAGTTATAATGTTGTTGTGGTTGTTAAGTGCTGTCAAGCCATAGACCACTCATAGCAACCCTATGAACAAAAAGACCTGAACACTTGTATAACTTTTGTTGTTTCTTCACGTTCATAGAGTTTCGGGAGGCAAGCCATTTCAGAAGTGGATGCCACTCCTGCTTCCAAGGTTGTTTTAATCAGAGAGCTCCATCAAACACTGTCCACCATGGATAACCATTATCGCTTTTGATACATCAGTGCCACAGTGTTGAGCATCACAGCAACCATGCTATACAGCAAATGGACAGACCACTGCTATACCACTTAGAAGAAAGTTTGACCAAAAAAAATTATAACTCAAATTGGTTTTTTATAGGAGGCTGAATCACATCTTCTTACACCTGTTAGCTAATCAAATTTCCACCCTAATCCTCACCAGTACCAGCAAACAAGCCTCTGTAGAATCCAGCTCCTGCAGACGACTTCGAAACTGGATTCCAATTGCCAACCAAATGGCCAAATTATTATAAAAAGTTTTTTTTTAAAAAAAAGAAATTAAGTCTGCACACTCATGTTTATTGTGGCATTCTTCGCAATAGCAAAGAGCTAGAAACAACCCAAGTGCCCATCAACAAATGAATGGATAGAGAAGCTCTGGTATATTCACACAGTGGAATACTATGCAGCATTGAAAAATAAGGAACACATGAAATATTATACAAAATGGGTTATCCTGGAGGACATTATGCTGAGTGAAATATCTGTCACAAAAGGACAAATACTGCATAGGGCCACTGTTGTAAAACAGGACTGACATCAGGGTTGAGAGAAGACAAGAGGAGGAGAGGAATGATGTATATGGCATTGAAACAGATGAGGGAGAAAACAGTTTAAAAGAGACATATGATTGGGTATTATTGTCATGACAGGAGTCCAGAATGAAGGCTGCACAGTGGAGTGGACTTGGGAGGGGCGATGGCGTAACAGTGAAAGAGTTTTTCTTTTACTTTTCAAGGAGAAGAGTGAATTGGGGGAGGAGGTGGGCAGGGAGAAAAGTGCAACAATGAACGAATGAAAACCCTAAGTCTCCCGCCGGGGGGAACGCACGCCACCGCCCGCCAGACCAGAGAGGGACCCGGAAGAGACCCGGGGAGAGCAGCAGCCAGCCACCTGCCGTGGAACTCCAGAGGAGCGAAGACTGCCGGACACTGTGGGACCCCACTGCAGCCCACACCTGTGTGACCCTTAGCACACAGGGTGCTGCTGCATAAACCCCCAGCAGCGC
>NW_006399776.1:5651194-5654623 GCF_000299155.1 Elephantulus edwardii
TAGAAAAAAAAAAAAGAAAACCCTAAGTCTCTGTAAACTTTCATTTAAATTAATAAAAAAGAAGAAATTCAGATAAAAAGGATAAAATATTACATGAGCTCACTGATACGAAAGAGCTAGACTAGGCAACGACATAGAAACCACAGCTCCATTAGTGGTTATTAAGAGTGGCAGAGAGAGGGGAAGGAAAGTCATTATTAAGGGAACAATGAACAAAAACCTGGCAGCAGTTATTGGTGATATCTGCCCACTATGATAAATATGATTGATGTCACTAGATTACACACATAAAAACAGTGAATTATAAATATATCATAACAAAGATGTTGTTGTTGTTAAGTGCCATCGAGTTGTAGGCAACTTATTGCAACTCTATGAATGAAAGACCTGGACACTTGTATAACTTTAGTCTTTTCTCCAGTTTCATAGGGTTTCCAGAGAGAAGCTATTTCAGAAGTGGATGCCACTCCTGCTTCCAAGCTTGTTTTAATCAGGGATGAATGATGATGATGATAACAACAACAGCAACAACAATAATAATGCAATTGATGTATCAATTCTCCAAAAGGAATTAAAATTAACTGAGGAAAAAAACCTGGAGGCACCCTTAACACACAATCCGATCCATTTCATTCAATTTGACGAAGTCATCAGAGCTGACTCTTTTACATCTTTCTTTTTAAATTTTATTATTTATTATGTGTGTACCGTCAAATCAGATCTGACTGGTACAGGAGGAGAATGTCCCTCCTTTTCCAGCAGAGCATCTGGTGGATTCGAACCTCATACCTCTGGGACTGCAGTGCAGCTTCTTGCCACCAGGCTACCAGAGCTTCCTACTTTTTTACATTTTTAAAGAAGAGAAAAAAATGAAGAACTAAGAAGTTTTAGTTTCAAAGGTAATACAGGTTCAAAAAATAACAGGGCTAGTACTTAATCTGAATTTTTTTTACTTCAAATCTATTTCCTTTACTATCCATATTATCTTATAATAAAATCTGACAGTTATCTTTTAATAGATTATTTGACAGAAGACAGCTTTGCCATTCAAAAGGGACACCCTAGCACAATTACTAAAAATAATTTCTTTGATAAACAGCATGTCTTAAGTCATTCACGATTCATGTTTATCACTTAATTATGATTATTGTTACCTAACAGGTAATAAAAGTATTACTTACCTCATTCTCATTTTCTTTTCTTGCTTCTTGTTGAAGATGAGCTTTCAAAGTTTTTAACAACTTGTCTGCCTGTTGAAAAATTTAAAGACCTCATATTTATTACAAAAATCATAAATGCAACAAAGATACTTTTAACATTTTTGCCTATCAAATATACTCTGGTCAGAATCTGGGAATACAGTGTTGACCAAGATAGAATTGGTCCTGTCACCTCAGATTTCACAGCAGAGTTGGGAAAGGCAGTCAAAGAACAATGTTTCTTTATCTTAGAACTGCCATAAAGGAGCACAAGTACCAATATGAAAAATCACAGAGTGCTGTCACAGAACACAGGTAGACCTGGCTACCCAAGTTTAGACCATTTGAGAGACTTCACCAGGAACTGGACATGTCAGTTCTCTGAAAAAGGAGTGCTGCAGTTAGCTAGTGAGGTCTGAAGAAGATGAGGTATAAGATGTAAGGAAAAGGTTATAAAATACTATGGGGAAAATAAAAAAAGAGGGAGTCTAAAGAACTAGAGGTCAGTATGGCAGGGCATCGAGCTCTTCCTATACATAAGAAATGAATGTGGGACCAATGACTTGAGGGACATCAGTGTCAACTGACAACACTGTCTACAAAGACAGTATCCCATCCTACCTTGGTGAGCAGAACTGGGGTTTCAAAATCTCGTAGACAGCCTCTAATAGGCAACTTCTGATCTCTCCCAGCAGGGGCAAAGAAGAGTGAAGAGAATCAAAGACTACTATGGACCTTAAAGATCACATGACCTTAAATCTCCCTGACTTTGATAGCTGAAGAATTAGATGGTTGCTCTGCAGCCACCACTGACTGCTCTGAAAGGGATCACAATAGAAGGTTCCTGAGGGAGAAAAATGTGGAACTAACTCAAAAGACTTTTTGACTTAATAGAGACTGTGTAAGTCCCACTCCCAAGAGCATGGTCCTTAGTCACCCTTCAAGTCTGGAATGAAAAAAAAAAAATCCGTGAGTCAAATGCCAATCAAACAACAGGCAAACTTATAAGGTGATCAGTAACACCAGAAAGGACATATTCCTTGGATCAACCAACCATATATTTGTCTAGATATAAAGCTTAGAAAACAGAAAGATTAGGAAAAATTGAATGATAATGGGAAAAACAGAGGAGTGGCAAGAGTGCTGTTAGACTGTGATTCTAACATTTATTTTATAATGTCCAGAAACATGTATACAAATTACTGGAGGGAAAACCAACTTGCTCTTATATAATCTTATATTCAAATAACAGTAAAATATATTAAAAAGAGCAAGATATCAATTTGGGTAAGTGGATAGAGGCCTGATTTTGTCAGGCCTGGTCAGCTGCTTAAGATCATGAACAGGTGCATGCTTCGGCAGCACATATACTAAAATTGGAACGATACAGAGAAGATTAGCATGGCCCCTGCGCAAGGATGACACGCAAATTCGTGAAGCGTTCCATATTTTCGACCCTGAAATGAACCAGTCTGTAACGAAGGCTAACTCCTAACTCCTTTCACCTACAAATTTCATCTTTGGATACAAAGCTAAGTGGATAGTCCTTACGGAGGGACTGTTTAAAAAGAGGCAGGGAGAAGAAAATAAAGAAAGAAAAAAAAAGATCATGAACAGTAGGGAGCTCTGGTGGCCTAGTGGCAAGACACTGCACTGCAATCCCAGAGGTATGCGGTTCAAATCCACCAGATGCTCTGCCGGAGAAAGAGGAGCAATCTCCTCCTGTACCGGTCAGATCTGATTTGACGGTACACGTAAAATAAGATAGATAGATAGATAGATAGATAGATAGATAGATAGATAGATAGATAGATAGATAGATAGATAGAACAATAGGTAATTCTGGAGAGTTTACAGCATGTTAATTATTGAACCACTTTGCATTTTAGAAGGCTCGCTCTGATTGCAAACTGTGAAAGATGCATTTGGTGGAAGAACTGATGCCTTTGAATGATAGTGACAGGTATGAATAGTTCATGTACTCATAGACTCCTAGAACAACTGTCTTGGAAGAAGTACAGTAAAAATGCTCCTTAGCACAACAAGATAAAAGTAAATAACCCGATTGAAAAATGGGCACAGGATATGAACAGACACTTCACCAAAGAAGACATTCAAATGGCCAACAAGCACATGAAGAAATATTCAAAATCCCTAGCTCTAAGAGAGATGCAAATCAAAACAACTATGAGGTATCATCTCACCCCAGTAAGAATAGCAAAATTTAACA
>NW_006399776.1:5655293-5659231 GCF_000299155.1 Elephantulus edwardii
AAATAAAATTTAAAAAAAAAAACTTTAAAAAAAAAGTACATATGAATGGGTATTCCTGTTATTACAGAAGTCCAGAATGAAGGCTGCATAGAGGAGTGGACTTGGGGGGAAGAGATTGCATAACAGTGAAAGAGTTTTTATTTTTCTTTTCAAAGAAGAAGGGGGTAGGGGGTGGGTAGGGAGAGAAGTGCAACAATGAATGACTGGAAACCCTAAGTCTTTGTAAACTTTCATTAAATTGAATTTAAAAAAAATACTCCTTAGGATGAGTGACACCTTCTCATCATGGAGGACCATAGAGATAAGGTGCTTCCAAATTACCCCAAGAAACTGCTGGAGCACAAGGAGATCAATAGCAGTATCAAGGAGTTAAGGGAGCAAATTAAGAATTTACCAATCAGTATGAAAACTCTGAAAATGATCTGAAGGCTCTTCAAAGTGTTGGCCAGATTGTAGGTGAAGTATGTAGCCAATTAACTGAAGAAGAACTTACTGTTAAAGTGTTGTCAACAGCTTGACAAAAGTAGGCTGAAGCCAGGAATAAGGGTTGCTTTGAATATAACTACACTAACTATCATGAGATATTTGCCAAGAGAAATGGATCCACTGGTTTACACTTTGTCTCATGAGGACCCTGGCAATGTTTATTCTAAAGTTGGATGGCTATCAGAAGAGATCAGAGAATTAAGAGAGGTGATAGAACTGCCTCTTACAAAACCAGATTTCAGTGTCTAATAATACTACCTCCAAAAGACTGTTTATTATATGGACCACCAAGTATAGGAAAAACACTTTTGGCCAGGGTTGTTGCTAGCCAGCTGGACTGCAATTTTTAAAAAGTTGTATCTAGTTCTATTGTAGACAAGTACACGGTCAAAGTGCTCATTTGATCGGAGAAATACCAATGACCATCGGCTGTGCATAATTTTTATGGATAAAATAGATGCTATTGGTGGTGGTCATTTTTTCTGAGGGTATCTGAGCTAATAGATTCTGAGAATCGAGGTCCTGAATCAAAAAGATAGATGTGATACTCTGCATAGAGTTAAAATGATCATGGCTATAAATAGACCAGATACACTAGATTCTGCTTTGCTACATCCAGGAAGATTGTTGTTGTTTTTGTTGTTGATTGCCTTCAATTCGAGCACGACTCAGCGACCCTATGGACAAAAGGCCTGAAGCCCCTCTAAAACTACTGACATTTATCAAAGTTCATAGAGTTTCCAGAGGCATGTAGCTTAGGAAGTGAATGCCAGATCTGCTCCCAACCAGAAAGATTAGAGAGAAAAATACATATTGATTTGCCAAATGAACAAGCAAGATTAGATATACTGAAAATCCACGCAGGTCCCATTACAAAGCAGAGAGAAATAGATTATGAAGCAATTGTGATGCTTTCACATGGCTTCAATGGAGCAGGTATGTTTGCAATTCATGCTGATCATGATTTTGTAGTACAAGAAGACTTCATGAAAGCAGTCAGAAAAGTGGCTGATTCTAAGAAGCTAGAGTCTAAATTGCATTACAAACCTGTGTCATTTACTATAAAGTTTTTGATGGCGGCATGACAGATATGTTTATTGTAAAAATAATGTTAAAGAAAACAATGGTGGGGAGATCTGGTGGCCTAGTGGCAAGAAGCTGTACTGCAATCCCAGAGGCGCACGGTTCAAATCCACCAGATGCTCTGCTGGGGAAGGAGGGACCATCTCCTCCTGTACCAGTCAGATCTGATTTGACGGTACACACACACACACACACACACACACACACACACAATAAAATGAAATAAAATAAAAAGAAAACAATGGAAGTATAGGCAATGATCTCAACAAAAGTGTATGAATAAAAATATATGGATTAACATTAAAAAAAAAAAGAATGCTCCTTAGAAGCAAAGGCAGCAAGATTTGTCTCACATACTCTAGATATGTCATCAGCTGGGGCCAGACCCAGGAGAAAGACACCATAGCTAGTAAAGGGTCAGCAAAAAAGAGGAGGCTTCACAGTGAGACAGACTGACACAGTGGTTTCAAAAAATGGGCTCTAATGCAGCAGTGACTAGGAGGACAGCACAATGGGCAAGGCTTCCTTCTGTTGTTCCTGGGTAACTCTAATTTCGAACAGACTGGATGGTACCTAGTATTAACGGGAAAACTGAAACCAGGGATACTGCTAGGAGGCTGTTAAAGGAAACTAAAACGGATGATTGTGGGTGAACTAGAGCAAAATTAAGGCAGGGTAGCTGGGCTTCTGAATTTGAAGGGCACAAAGAAGCCAAATGTGGCTGGAGCTTAATGAACAAGGGATCGACACAAGGGGTCAAGTTGGAGGAAGAAAGATCAGGCTGGTCACCAAAGGCTGGGTCAAGCAGAACATTAGAGCCCATTGTAGGTGCTTGGTTTTCCTCCTTTTAACTCTGTGATAAAAAGTTTCAAAATTTATATAAGTAAAAAGAATAGTATAATAAGAATTACACTCTTGACCTTTGATTAAAAACCCAATACTCCTTTCTACGAAGATGGCGCCGAAAGCGAAGAAGGAAGCCCCGGCCCCTCCCAAAACCGAAGCCAAAGCAAAGGCATTGAAGGCCAAGAAGGCAGTCCTGAAGGGCGTCCACAGCCAAAAAAAAAAGAAGATCCGCACGTCACCCACGTTCCGGCGGCCTAAGACGCTGAGACTCTGACGGCAGCCCAAATACCCCCGGAAGAGCGCTCCCAGGAGAAACAAGCTTGATCGCTATGCCATCATCAAATTTCCCCTGACCACTGAGTCAGCTATGAAGAAGATAGAAGATAACAACACACTTGTGTTCATTGTGGATGTCAAGACCAACAAGGACCAAATTAAACAAGCTATAAAGAAGCTCTGTGACATTGATGTGGCTAAGGTCAACACTTTGATTAGGCCTGATGGAGAGAAGGCCTATGTTCGACTTGCTCCTGATTATGATGCTTTGGATGTTGCCAACAAAATTGGGATCATCTAAACTGAGTCCAGCGGGCTAATTCTAAATGTAATAAATTTTTCTCACCAAAAAAACAAAAACAAACAAAAAAAAAAACCCCAATACTGTGCTCGCTTCGGCAGCACATATACTAAAATTGGAAAGATACAGAGAAGATTAGCAAGGCCCCTGTGCAAGGATGACATGCAATTCATGAAGCGTTCCATATTTAAACAAACAAACCCCACCCAATACTGTGTTATAGATAGATAGATAGATAGATAGATAGATAGATAGATAGATACAGATATAGATATATTTGATTGTTAACCCATTTGAAAGTAAATTCCAGACATCATGATACCCTTAATTACATTAGATACATCTCCTAGGAATAAGGGACATTCCCACCATTACCTCAATGGCATTATTGTTATCTATTGTTGGGTGCTTTTGAGTAAGTTCTGACTCACAGGAGCCTGAAGTACAACAAAATGAAACACTGCAGTTTTGTATCATTCTCTTAATTATTACTATATTGGAGCCTTTGGTCCCAGACGGTGTCATTACATCCTGATGTGGGTGTTCCTCTTTTTACCCGACTCTGGATCCTGTACTTCACCAAGTATCATGTTTTTCTAGAGGGACAGGCACCTCCTAATAGCATATCCAAATGTTGAGACACAAAATGTCATCATCCTGGCTTCTGAAGAACATTCCAGCTATTCTCTTTCAAAGACAGAATTGTTTGTCTGGCAATTCAGGGTCCATTCAATATTCTTAGTTAACATCATATTTCAAAGGCAGCAATTCTGTCTTCCTTATTCCTTGCCCAGCTGCGTATCAGGTGACTGAAAACACCAGAGTCAGGTGCATTTTAGTCATCACATCTTTGCTTTATAACATTTTCTTTTCTTTTTTAAATAATCTTAATGAGCATTTACAGAGATTTTGGATTTCCATTCATTCATTGCTGCACTTCTCCCCC
>NW_006399776.1:5660076-5674783 GCF_000299155.1 Elephantulus edwardii
ATTGGATTATTCACCTTTATCTTGTTGTGGTGCTCAAGTATTTTATAAATTCTAGATATAAGTCCCACATCATTACCAAATACTTTTTCCCAGTCTGTGGCTTCCCTTTTTTACCCTGTTGGAGAAGTTTTTGGATTTGCATAGGGATTTGATTCTTAGAAGGTCCCATTCATCTATTTTATCTTCTCCTGGTTGTAGATGCTTTGTAACATTTTAAAGAGGTCTTTTGTAATGGATATGTTCCACTGCAATACATCCTTGAATTTCTTGACTGCTGCTTCCATGGGCATTGACTGTGAACCCAATTAAATGAAATCCTTAACAACTTCTTCAATAGTTCCTCTCTTATCATGAAGTTGCTTATTGGCCCAGTTGTGAAGACTTTTGTTTTCTTTCTGTTGAGATGTAATCCAAATGAAAGGCTTTGATTTTCCTCAGTAATTGCTTCATGTCCTCTTTACTTTCAGCAAGCAAAATTGTCAGTATGTCCCTGCCACACCAATTCCAAGGGAGTCTGCGTGACAAAATCACTCGATTGAGGCGAAAACTTCAAGGAAGTCAGCCTCTCGGTTCTTGGCCTTTCTGTAATTTCTCTTCTATTGTCTCTTTATGTTTTCTATGTGGGATAGGGAAAAAAAGGCTGTGTTTTTTACACAAAGTGTTCCTACTAAAAGTTTGTTAAATGTTTCCAGGAAAGAACTAAATGGAGGTGACGACTTTAATACGCAAACATTACCTCAGGTTCTTTTAGCATTACTAAAACTCCTTCAAAGAATAAAATCAAACCCTTGCCCCCCACCATGAGAACATCAAGTGGAAGAATTGTTTATCTATTAGGTAATGGTTGTTTGGGCAGCCCTCTATTGGGAAAGGCCCTTACAGAATTCCAAAGCCTACAGATAAACCTCTTCCATATACTGGAGAATATAATGAATTTAATGCAAAACACCCTGATGGTTTTGTGTCTTGGGATATATTTTTCAAAAGGTTTGAAAGTGACCAAAAGAAAGATGTTATGCGAGGTATAGGTGGTAAAATAGATCAAGAGACACAAGGTTGGGATGATGAATTTAGGCAATATTATGACCCAAAACATCCTTTGTATAAACCTAAACCCCCTTATTGAGATAGTGATCACCCCTAGAAAGTGTAAAAGTGTTGTCTTTTGAATGGAAATAAATAATATTGTAAATTCAGCTAAAAATGTAAAATGTATCAGCTTAAATTTAAAATGTAACTTTTTTACTTTGTAACTTTGTAACCTAAACAAGTTGAAGATCAGGTTTAAAAACAGTTTGAAAAAAAAAACAGGTTTAAAAAGAAAATGTTGAAGGAAAAAGCCATTGTCTAGCAAGCTCTCCAATTACCAAGGAACCGTGACCATAAAGAATAGCTTTCCATGCTCTTCAATTACCAAGGAACCATGACCATAAAAAATAGCTGTGTGCAAGAAAAGAATGTAAACTTTATTCTTACTTTTGTTGTTTTTCTGGCTGTTGATTAAGCCCCTAATTGTAAAAATGGGATATAAATGTATCATGTCAAATGTAATAAGCAGGAAAAAGGAAAGAAAAAAGGAAGAAAGAAGAAGGAGAATTAGAATGACTTAGAATTAAAATCATCAAGATCACTTGACTGTCTGGTGTTCTTTCATTGTCCCTTTGACGAACTTCTACCCACCTTCGTGTTCCCTCTTCGAGACCCTAGACCTCAGGCTTACAAGCCCCTCCTGACTGGAGCAGCCTGTGGCAGCTTCTCAGATTGTTTGCTCAGGATTCAGAATAAGAACAATGAAAACATATAGCCCTGAGGCATACCTTTCCTGATTTTAAACCAATCAGTATACTCTTATTCTGTTTGAACTGCTACCTCTTGGTTTATGAATAAGTTCTGCATGAACACAATTAATTGTTCTAGAATTTCTATTATTCACTATGTTTTCTAAAGTTCATGATGATCTGCACTGTCAAATGTATCTGCATAGTCAAAACAACACAGGTAAATATCTTTCTGGTTTCCTCCTGACATCAGTAATGATATCCCTCCTGCTACATCTCCTGAATTTCTGACAGTTAAACTGTTGAGGTAGTATTGCAATTTTTAGAATTATCTTTAGTATACTTTTATGTACCATTATGGATATTGACAATTTTTGCAATCTATCCTATCACTTTTCTACAAATAGGTATAGTCATGAATATCTTAGTCAGTTGGCTAGATAGCAGTCTTACAGGATTTCTTTCTGTTGTACAGCACATAAAGAAGCTATGAATGGGAGCCAATTTGATGTCACGTAACAAGTTCTAGACAAAGTCTATGAATAGCGTAAATGACTACCGTATTTGGTTGCTAACTGAAAGGTAGGATTTTTGAGCCCATCCAGAGGCAGCCCAGAAGAAAGGTCAGTATATACAAGGAAAACAGCATTAATAAGAGATGAGAGCCAATTTGAGGCAAAATACTATAAGTTAAGTGTCCTCTTTGGTAGTACAACTATTTATCCAATAGGATTTCAGAACTCTGGTGGCTTCGTGGTAAGAAGCTGCACTGCAGTTCCAAAGTCATGCATTCTAATCCACCAGCTGCTTTGCAGAAGAATGGGCAATCTCCTCCCTTATGATTTACAACCTCTGAAAATCTGCTGTAGGGTCAGCTATGGGTTGGTTCCAACTCATGGGTTGATGGTACACAAAAATTGTCCTCTTCAGTTCAGAACTCTGCTGTTCTCGTGGGTGAGGAGTTGTTCTGCCAATCCAAAGGCATGCAACTCAAAACCACTTGCTGCTCCACTCTGTGGGAGAAAGATGGGCAATCTCCCACACAATTTACTGCCTCTGAAAACCTCTTAGAGGGTCAGTTCCCATGACTCAATGACACACAACAAGAATTGACCTCAAGAGTGGAAGAGTTAATGACTACCAAGGATATGTACTAAAATCACATGCTGATTTTAGGGTATAAGGTAATATGTTTAAATGATGTTTAATCAACAAAATTAGGTAATTTTTCCTCTTCCAGTCTGAGTCAGCTGCTTAGATACAGGCAAGGAAAGGATTAAGCACAGCTGAGTTTAATCAGGCTTGGGCTTTTGCCAACTAAGTATGGGAATGGGTAGTGGAAAAAAGTGGCAACAATGCCAGTCCTTGTAATCTAAGCTGGCAAGAAGAGAAGTGTAGGCATGAAGGGGAGGAGAGGGAAAAAATATGAGTGGCAACAAATAGGAGGAGCTGACTCTTTCATTTTATTTAATAAAAAGATTTTAAAAGAAGGAGCTAGTATTTTTTTTTCTTTTAAAATTTATTTTCCATATAGGCTAATTTGTGGAATTTACTCATTATTTAGATTTTATCCTATAAAGATTTTAGTCAAAGGAGTAAAATTTTGATAACTTTTTAAATAACTTTAAAATGAGTATTAAGTTAGTGAGCTCCTGGCTGTACTATCAATACATAAATTAAAGCTTTTTCTAGTTAAAAAACCCCACTTCAAAATGCTAGTTAAGTGATAGTCTGTTGCCAAAATAATTATACCTGCTCTTGAAAACTCCAGACAGTAATTCTCCTAGAAATTGTAGCTGTGCCCATACTCTCTTGGTACTTTGTAAGGGTGTTCTCACCAGGGACACATTTTTATAATTGAACCCCTATTTAGTGTGAACGTCCTTTTATTGATTACTATTTTGCTAGTGTTTCAATACTCCTCTAAGGTCTTTAACGTAGCAAAGAAAAAAACAAAGAGAGAGAGAGAGAGAAATGTGGGATTCAATATAGAACTAATGTCCTAAGTATTCTAATTCTTTTCCTGAAAAATATTAATATATATTCAAGATTTGTAGTACTTACAGGCTGTGGTATTTACTCTGCCTAAATCAGTCATCACACTAACAGATTTTAATGGGTTTTTAAAAAATAGTTTAGACAAAGTAATCAGTTCCCAGACTTAGTGCCTGTTGGTTGAATAACAAAGGAATGTCCTTGGGCATACTTCTGAGTACTCATGAACATAGCCTTTTTCAAATTGTTCCAATGTTTTGTTGTCTGGTTACAATCTTATCCTATGCTGCATCTAGATAGAATTTGACTCATTTGTACTCCTTCTTTCTTTCCTCCTTTGGATCCTGTACTTCATCAGATCCCTGCCTCTCTCTTTTATCTTCACCTGCAGTTAAGCTTCAGGTCTCTCAGACATGCCCTATCATTCCTCTTCCTTCATTTAACCATAAACCCACCAACCCAAGAAACCAGGAACCATAATTCATTCTGTAGCTTTTTGAGCACTTTCAAGGTTATTTGCACTCTATTACTATGATAATTGAGGGAATGACCAAGACTGTTTAGTTAAAGCATTGAAACTTGAGAAAGAGGCTTTCCTCAAAACTGTGCCCCTCTAGACTTAAAGAACACTTCATTTAAAAATATTTTTAATTGCTTTCTTACCAGTTGCAATCCTTACTCATTGTCCAATGCATGGGAAGTAATTGAAAAGACCGTGATTGAATCAGGCACACTTTAACTTTAAACTGGCACGTCCTTGCTTTTTGTACTTGGAAGTCCTTGCAATCTTTTTTTTAGGAAAAGAGAGTATGGGCACGGCTACAATTTCTAGAATTACTGTCTGGAGTTTTCAAGAGCAGGTATAATTATTTTGGCAACAGACTATCACTTAACTAGCATTTTTCAGGTTTTGGGCGCCTCTCTTGTAGGAAGTTTCACAGAGTACTTCCGATAAAATCAAGCCAAATCTGCCTGCGAGCTCTAGAAGCTCCAAATCTGTTGAAAATTATGGCCCCTCTTCAGATTTGCTTGGCGTCTTAGCGGCCCGGTGATTAAGTGCACCGCTGCTAAAATGAAAGATTAAAAGTTCAGCTCAAACACAACCAGTTACTCCCAGGAGATATGCCAGTCAGCTACCATAAAGATTGACACCCTTGGAAACCCTGTGGGGCGGTTCTATTGTCCTGCAGAGTTGCTCGGAGTGAGAATCTATCTACTAGACCGCAATGGGTTTGGTTTTTTCCTTCCCTCACCTCCTTCCTTCCGGAGGTTAGAAGGCCTCTAGGAATCAAATCAAAGCATGTTTACTGCTCCAAGGGCCACACGGCTGCCTCATCCCTAAATGCCTCGCTCTGCGCCTCCCCGCCTTCCCCAGGTAGCCCTCATCCCACCCGCATCCCCAAAGGCCTGCACCTGCACCGTACCTTCAGGTTAGCCCGGAGGCCCAAACTCTTGGCCAAGTTCTGCAGGTCACTGTACTTGAAGGAATCCAGGTCCTCCAAGACGTGGGCAGTCATTGCGAACTGCAATCCAGGTGACCACGGACAGCTTCGTCCACAAATCGCTGATCACCGTTCAAAACTCTGGCGCCACTCTAAACGTTGACCAAACAAGCTCCCGGTCAGTTTAAATTAAGAATCCTGTATTTCCATTGGTTAAAAAAGGCAGATTTTCTTGGCATTAGCCAATAGAAAGGGTGTTTCCTCCCACAAAGGCACGCTCTTTCCCAGCCCTCCCTGCGTGAACCGGTTTGTGAGGTGTGTTCGTCCCCGAGACGCGACGTCCAATGAGCACGCTTGGGCGGAGACTTCTGGCTATTCGAAACGGAGGCGGGGACCGCAGGAAAATGGCGAACCGGCCTCGTAGGCATCCGTCTATTTATGCAAGATTGCAGCATGGAGATGTTTGTAACCGTGGTGCTAAGAAGTCAACTGGCGACCATTCTTCAGCGACTTCCTTAGAGTGGGACACGCAAGTGGTGAAGGGGTCCTCGCCCGTTGACCCCATGGATCTTGGGGCGGAGGAGTCTAGAGCTGGTCGGCTGTCGTGGCTGCGGCCGGAGCGGTGCGCGGTGTTCCAGTGCGCGCAGTGCTACGCGGTGCTCGCCGACTCCTTGCACCTCGCCTGGGACCTGTCGCAGCAACTTGGAGCCGTGGCCTTCTCCAGTGAGTCCGGAAATCATTTGGAGTTTTCTTCATCCGGTTCCCCAAAGCGCACTTAGGACTAAAGGGTGAAGATTTGAAAAAGTATTAACCCCTTTGCTAGTAGGAGTATCTTTAATAATAATAATAATAGTAGTAAAAAACCAACAACAATAATAATAATGCCACTAAGTTTGTCTGTGGGTGGTTGGAATGGTTTTCCTTCATTAAAGCCTGCAGAGGTACGAATTCTGGCCAATGTTTTTGTTTTTCTAGAAGTCACAAATAACGTTGATTTGGAAGTTCCCTTATTGGTTGGCGTTGACGATCCACTCAAAGGCAGGTAAGTGCAAGGAATCTTGCCTGGCTGCCTAGTTTCCCACTAAATGAGAATGTACATCTGACATGGCCAAGGAAAAAAGCTGGTCCTTATTTTGTGCTAGAGAAAGAATTTCATCGATACAATATGCCATACATTGTATGCCATACATACAAAGAAGAATGTTCTTTTTACCGATTTGAATCTCGTACGAAAAGAATGTCAATTAAACGAAAAAGGTATGTCTATATGCAGTTTTTAAGATTTGAGGGCCAAATATTCCTGGTGATATATGCAAGTGCTGCTCGTCTACTGTGTCTCTTGGGCGCTTTATTGAGTAAAAAATAAATAAATAAAATTAATTCTACCTATTTCTTTTTACTTGGATCCACAGTCAATACATTTAGTACCAGCAATCAGGAGCCCAGGAAAAGTATTGCACTGGGAAAGTCTAGTTAGGGACCTCTCCAAATTTTTGAGGAGCAGTGATGGCAGTTTGAGGACTAAGGTGCACTTAATCAGGCCATGGTCTTTTCAGTCATTTGCCGTGCATCTGAGAGTTCGATAATGACTAAGAATAATGGAAGAATTGATGCCTTTGAACTGTGGTGTTGGAGTACTTACTATCCCATGGACTGCCAGAAGAATACACAAATGTGTCAGGGAGAAAGTATGGCCAGAGTGCGCGTTGGAGGCAAAGTTGATGAAGATACACCTCACCTACTTTGGGCATTTTGCTAGAAGAGGTTATTCCTTGGAAAAGGGCATCATGCTTGTGAAGGTGGAGAGGGAGGGTGAAGGAGAAAGGTGTAGGTTCAGCAGCAGTTGGGGCTTGAGTGTGTCAGAGATTGTGAGGATGGCACAGGATAGGAAAGAGTTCAGATCAGTTGTTCGTAGGGTCACTGTGAGTTGTACTTAACAATAACTACAACATTTTTTTGCTTTTTTAAAAAAAAAATTATTTCATTATTTTTTGTGTGTATGTCAAATCAGATCTGCCTGGTAGAGGAGGAGATTGTTCCTCCTTCTCCAGCAGAGCATCAGGTGGGTTTGAACCGTGCACCTCTGAGACTGCAGTTGCAGCTTCTTGCCACTAGGCCACCAGAGCTCACCATTTTTTACTTTTAAAAAATAAAAATTACACGTGTGTCGAGTCATGACTTTTAGCTGATCATCTGTCAGGTTTTCAGAGTCAGTAAATCATGAACCTTTGGGTTGACGGTGCAATCACTAAGCCACCAGTTCTTGTTAGGTGGTGACCCTATGAATAACAGATCTGAACTTTTTATTCTGTGCTATTCCCATCATCCCTGACACACTTGAGCCCATTTCCAGTCACAGTTATCAGTCTGTATAAGCCACCAGAGTGCCTTTTAGGTTTACTTATCATTCACATTGTATTCCTTTTGAAGAAAGTTATCTACCTGATTTGTAGAACACCAAAGCAAAAGAGCTAAGTGTCTGTAGAATACAAAGTATCTCAAGAGTTGTAAAGAGAGCTCTGAAATGGCACAGCTAAAGGCACCATGGCTTATGTCAGGCACACTGTCAAGTAGTGGATCTGTTGCTCAAAATAACTTTCCTAAGCCATTGCCCCTCAACTTTGTCATTTGGCTTGACAGGAACATGCAGCTAGCACATGTCAGTCTATCCAGTAAGGGATTGGCTAGTTTTGCCATTCTACCAAGTTTAAATTGAACAAGGTCAGCAGCAGAAATCTGTGAATCTCACTACCAGCAAAGAAGCAGCAGCATAGAATGTGGCATGAGAACTTTTGCCAGAGGGCTTGGGGTCAGCCAGACCTATAGGAGAGCAGCAGCTGCTGCAGTAGAAAACTAGAGATCTGAGCTAGGACACTGAGTTGGTACTGCTGCTCTAGGGAACCGGAATCTAGTGGCTTTGTGGTAAGAAACTGCACTGTGATCTGAAAGGCATGTGGTTCAAATCTACCAGATGCTTTGAGGGAGAGGGATGGAGAAGCTCCTCCTGTGTGATGTACTACCTCTGAAAACCTGCTTGGAGGGTCAGCTATGAGTCAGTTCCAACTTCATGGTACATCACAACAGTGTATAGAAACTCAGTTGACTTTTGTTAACTTTGTATCTTACCATTTGCTAAGTCCTTTTATTAGCTCTAGATGTTTAATTGCAGACTTTCTGGGATTGTCTATACAAAGGATTTTATAATTTGTGAATAGAGATAATTTTATATATTTTCCATTCTGATTGCCTTTTATTTATTTTTCTTATGTTATTCTTCTGGCTAAAACTTCCTGTATAATATTTTATAAAAATGACAAGAGGGGCAGCACCCTTATCTAGTTTTTTTTTTATTTTGAGTAAAAAGCTCCTAGTCTTTCTCCATTAAGTATAATGTTGGATGTTGAATTTTCATGTAAGTCCAGAGTCATACTGAGTAATTTCCATTCTATTCCAATACACTGAGAATGTAAAATGGTGCACCTACTGTATAGGGCCATTATTATTATTTAAACAGAAGGATAACTAGTAAAACATGTATGGACCCAAGAGGGGTAAAGTGGTGAAAGCAGAGGGGGAGGGTGGGCAGAGGGGGATATCATAGGGTTGCACAATTTGGTGGGTAGAGGGGGTAAAGGAAATGGGAAAGATCAGGCAGGGATCTGGAAAGACAAGGTAATGAAGGGCAAGGTTTAATGGTGATTGCTTTTATAAAACAATGAGAATGGTTGAAGGATAGTATGAAACAATGTATACGAACTTTGTATGCAAACCAATATAAAATTGAAAAAATAGTCAATTTCAGATTGCTAATAAAACAAGATTGCTTCCATTTGTATTTAACTTTTTAAGCGAACTTAAAAATATTTACATTAGCAAAATCTTTGTGTTCTGTTAATAAATTGCTTAATAGTCCTCGAATTAATGTAATTTTTTTCAGCTGGAAATGATAGTCTAATGGAGTTAATATGATTTGTATGTTTAAATGATATTCTGATTAAACTTAAAACCTCAGTGCTGTCAATTTCATTCTCACTCAGAGTTGACTCTCCAGCACATTTCCAAGGCTATAAATTGCAACCTGAAGAAACCGTTCCTTTTTCTTGAAGCTGCTGATGAATTAAAACCACTCAGAGAAGCCTGGCCTCTGGGTTAGAACACTTTACTGCATCTGCCACCAGATTTCCCTATAGTCTGACTAGTTAATGGATTTTCTGCTTTTCAGGAGTAAATGACTTTTTCTGAAGTGACTTTGTACATCTGTGACTGCTTTTGTGGCCAAAATGTACAAGAGTATCTATAATCTAAGGTAGAATGATATTAACATCTGAGTTACCCTTTCTTGCAGATAACATTTCTTCAGTATCATTCCCCTTAGAAAATAATGCAACGGGCTTTGTTTAGTGAACTATGTCTTAGATGATAGGAGTCACCGAAATGCAGCCTTGTGCCTGGCATGATGCACAGCACCCCTAGTCAGAGTTTAAAAAAAAGTTTCTTCACTTAAACAGAAGTGTGGAGCAGAATTTCTCCTTGTTCTGAATGGCACCTTTGCCAAGGGTGAGTGAATATAGGGTTTAAAAGATTTATGCAAAAGCTATAATCTGTAGATTCTGGTCCCAGAGATAGTAGTTTAAAAAAAATTATCTTAGGGGAGCTCTGGTGGCCTAGTGGCAAGAAGCTGCACTGCAATCCCAGAGGAACACGGTTCGAATCCACCAGATGCTCTGCCAGAGAAGGAGGCGTAATATCCTCCTGTACCAGTCAGATCTGATTTGACGGTACACGCACACAAAATTAAAAAAAAAAAAAATTATCTTAGCTGCTTTTTTAAAATTATTCTGTGTGTGTGTGTGTGTGTGTGTACCGTCAAATCGGATCTGACTGGTACAGGAGGAGATTGTCCCTCCTTCTCCAGCAGAGCATCTGGTGGATTTGAACTGTGTACCTGTGGGATTGCAGTGCAGCTTCTTGCCACTAGGCCACCAGAGCTCCCCTCTTAGCTGCTCTTATAAATTTGGTCTTTAGTCCTGGATAAGCTTCAGCTGGAGGTGAATTCCATCTTCCTTCAAGGTTGAATGGCTTCTTTTGCCAGACACTAGTGTCCTTGACCTGGGCCTGGGGATTTCATGACTTTGTTATTCCTGGACACTGAGTTCTCAGGAGTAATTCCAGAATCTGTTTTTTAAATTTTCTTTCATTTATCTCATTTCCTTTTTACTTATCTTTTGGGTTTTTTCCCTCCTAGCATTTACAACCTTTTATCCTGTAATTCCTGTGGAACTGCCATTGGTTTCCATCTGTATTCCACCCATGCTACATTAGCTGCCTTGAGAGGTCATTTTTGCCTTTCCAGTGACAAAATAATGTGGTGAGTAGACAATTATCCTTTATGAAATAAAATGTAAGTCATCTTTCAGAAAAGGCAGTCTGTACTTAAGAACATGCTATAGTCAGAAACTGTCTTATAAAAAAGGATAATCGTGAGTCATTGATAATCTCATGATAATATTATAATCATTTTCATCCTATGGAGTGATTCAGAGGGTCTTCTTTGGCTGAAGAAACTTTAGGAAGGTAAACATTTACAAAATAATTTGTAAATTATTGGGTTTGTGTCTACCCCAGCTATATCTTCTATAGGTACAAAGAATGGGTATCTGAAGCTAAGCCAATAATATTTTCTACACTAGGAATTTGTAATAAAGACACAGAAATAACTGGTTATTATGGTAGATGATATAGATACTGAAATTGGAAAATGAAGACTTATTTTTTTACCTTATGCATGTGGATACAAGGAAGTCTTATTTGCAGAGGGGAGGGGGAAAGAGGCAGATACACAAACGAAAAAGAATAAATTCACCATATGATCTCCTGAGAGAGAAGAAGTAACTCCCTGGCTATTCCTTTCCATGAATTACATTAGATATTTCTTTACTTATTGTTGTTAAGTGCGCTGGAGTCGTAGATGACTCATAGCAACCCTTTGAAGGAAAGTCCTCAATACTTGTGTGACTTTCATCCTTTCTCCAGGTTCATAGTGTTTCCGGGGGCAAGCTGTTTACAGAAGTGGATGCCACTCTTGCTTCCTAGCTTGTTTTAATCGGGGAACTCCACCAAACACTGTCCTCCGAGGGTAATCATTATCACATTTGACACATCAGTGTCACAATGTTTAGCTTCACAGCTAAACAGTGTACAGCAAGTGGACACACCAGGCCTATACGACCTAGAAGAATGTTTGACCAAAAGCAATTAAAAACAGGCCCGAGGACCGCAGATTAGAGTCACCCACCTTTGGCTTGGTAGCATCACTTTCTGTCCACTAGGCCAACTGGTCTTTCTCTATGTTGTTAAATGTCGTAGAGTCATAGTGGCCCTATGAACGAAAGTCCTCAACACTTGCGTGACTTTCATCCTTTCTCCAGGTTCATGGGGTTTCCGGAGGCAAGCCATTTACGGAAGTGGATTATTATATTACAGCAACCTAAAACAGCCATTAGTCTTCTTAACCACTAAAATACAGCAGTAATGAGTCATTTCTACTTTATATTAATCATTATGCTTATTTCACTTAGATCTTAAGATAAAAAAAATTAGCACCCACAGAGTTGGAGTTGAGGTCTCAATCTTAGCCTTAACTCCAGAGATTTTATTTCTTTCATAAAACGTGAAGGCTTCCTTTTTCTCACTTAAGGCACCTTAGTGGTTGTATAGTGTGTGAACATATCAGGCTGCTAACCAGAAAGTTGGCAGTTTGAATCTACCAGTAATGCTGCAGGAGAAAGGGTAGCACTCTTCTCCCGTCAAGATTTACAGCCTCAGAAATCCACTAAAAGTTTCTAACAGGAAAATAGTTCCTTGAAGTGGATACTCTTTTATTTTAAATTTCTAATTTCTGTTTAACATTAATAAAACATTTGCCATTTCAGCCATTGGAAGCAGGAGTGGCATCCACTTCCTAAACAACATGCCTCTGGAAACTCTGAACTTTGATAAATGGTGATAGTTATAGAAAAGCTTCAGGCCTTTCGTTCATAGGATCACTATGAGTCGTGCTCGACTCGATGGCAATCAACAACAGCAATATTTAAAATTAAAAGGGGCAAAATGTCAAGTGTTTGCCATTAGTAACCTTAAGTCTTACTTTAGAAGTAGGTATAAGTTACTGTCCCAGCTGTAAATGAGTTTCGCTTAAGGAAGTAAGTTATTAATAAGAAAAGGTTTTTTGTTTTCTCACATATTTATTTAATACTAGGTTAGAAATAATAATTTAAGGACATTAAGTAAAAGTATTCTTATTGGGAAAGAAAAAAAGTGAAATTATGTCTATTAATGGATGGTATGATCCTACATAAAACCCCAGAGTGCGTAAGAGAATTAGAGCTAATAGAGGCATTTAGCAAAACTGTCAGTTACAAAGTCATCCAATGAAAATCAATTTGAAAACATCCTGAGAATTTAGGAACTTTTTGACATTTAAAGTGAAAAGCTGGAGTCAAAAGTCAATACATTATTTTTGGTTTAATAGAAAGTAGGAAAGTATAGGTAATGTGAACCTGGGAAAATAAGAAATCTCTATGTGTATCAGAATGAATTTGTTTGCTAGTGACAAAATACTCAGCAAACAGGAGCATTAACAACTAAAAGCTGATTGGCAGCTCTAGGAGTCTTCCAGTAACTTAGCAATGCCAGGGGTGTGCATTAGTGTCTCTGGCACCTCTTGGCCTCTTCCTCCTGATTGCAGGATGACTTCTTTAACTATAAACGTTACATCTATAGATAATACATCTTCCCTAGGAATGAAAAGGATATGGATAATGTGGGAGGACAGGGCATGTTCTCTTTGATTTTAGCAAAACTTCCTCATTCTTGTTCAGAACCATGTCATATGGCCACCAAAAGCTGGAAAAGCAAATATGTGACAGTAGAAAATAAGATTGCCACAGCTTCCTTGTTGTTATGTGTCATGGAGTTGCTTCTGACCCCTGCTCTATCCTGAGCCAATCTTATTGTCTCTGACACACCTACCCTCCTTACTTAGCCATTACTAAATCAATCCATCTCATCCAGGGTCTTCTTCTCTTACACTGTCTCTACATCGCCCCTGCATAATATCCCCTCCAAGGACTGGTCCCTCCTTGCAACATGCCCAAAGTATGGCAGACAAAGCTTCAGAATCCTTGATTCCAAGGAGCAGCCTGGTTTCACCTCTCTAGGACAAACCTGTTTGTTCTCCTAGCCGTCAATGGTATATTCAATACTCTTCTCCAGCATCACAGCTCAAAGGCATCAATTGTCCTCCCATCATCCCTAATCAGTTGTGTTTCCATCATCCCTACTCATTGTCCAGCTTTTTGATACATAGCAAGGAATTGGGAAGACTGTGGCCTGGATCAGGTGCCCCTTAGTCTCCGACTGACATCGTTGCTCTTCAGTACTCTGAAGATGTCCCTGACTTTTCCAGTGCAACTCATCTTTTGATTTCCTGGCTGCTGTTATCAAGAGGGTTGATTGTGGAGTCAGGCAAACCAAAGCTGTGTACAATTTCAATTTCTTCACCATCTATCATGATGCTTTGTTTTCTTGATGTTGAACTTCAATCCATATTTAAGGCTGCAGTCCTTGACCTTCTGCAGCAAGTGCTTCAGGTCCTCTTCAGTTGGAGCAAGCAAGGTTCTGTCATCTCCATAAAATAGGTTGATGAGTCTTCCTCCAATCCTGATGCCACATTCTTCCTCATAGAGTCCAGGCTCCCAGATGATCTGTTCTGCATATAGATTCAAAAGATATGGAGATAGACACATCCCTGGTGTATATCCTTTCTGATTATGAACCATACAGTGATTATTTGCTCTTGTCATAAAATAGCTTTCTGAGCTTGGTATAGGTTTTGTAAGACCACAATCAAGTCTTCTGGGATTCCCATTCTTTACATTATTAGCCACAGTTTGTTGTGATCCACATATTCAAATGCCTTTGCATAGTCAATAAAACATAGATAGACATTCCTCTGGTACTGCACTCTCTGCTTTCAGCCAAGATCTATCTAATAGTGCACACTTAGACTAGCAGATATGGCAACAGAGGCTGAGCCTTCAAATATGGAAACAAAAAGGAGGAGGAACAGTTGTAAGCAGACACTAGTAAATGGAACGTGGAGTATGAAATTAGGAAGTTTGGATATTATTAAGAAAGAAATGGAATGCATAAATATCGACATACTAGGTATTAACAAAATGAGATGGATTCACATGGGACATTTTGAATCAGACGATCAGGTGATCTACTATGCCAGAGATAAAAAGGTGAAGAAAAATGGGGTTTTGTTGTTGTTGTTGTTGTTATGTGCCGTCGAGTCGCCTGTGACTCATAGCGACCCTATGTACAACAACCCTAAACTCCGCTCTGTCCTGTGCCAATCACACTGAATCTGACACTCCCATCCCAATTATCCCAGTCACTGAATCAATCCACCTCATAGAGGGCCTT
>NW_006399776.1:5676603-5677721 GCF_000299155.1 Elephantulus edwardii
ATTAGTGTTCAAAGCCTCAAACCTGTTCCTGAGATGGTTCTGAAATGGGGTTGCTTTCATAATTAAAAAAATAATTCCTAAGTCTTTCTTGAAATACAGCTGCCTTAGACTGTCATAATTCGTCTTTGGACTCGGCTTGCTGCTGCCCTAAACAAAATCTGGGTTTTATTAGCAATTTAAAAAAAAGAATGGCTACTGGGTAGGCAAGCAGCAGGATTTGCCACAACGTGATTACTTTTCTTCTTTGTACTGAAGGATCTACAGGTGAAATTGGATGTCTAACTCTTCATATGACCCTGGTTTTTCTCTTTACGTTGCTCTTGGATAATTTTGCCTCCTGGCTAGAAAGGGTAGGCTGAGGCACAGAGTCTTTCTTCTAATGATTTGGATTGTCTTTGCACCATATTAATTGAGAATTTGCTTTTACTAGCAAAATATATCATGAGTCTTTAAGTAGAACACAAATAAGAAGGCAAATTTTACTTGATAATAACTTTAGATTCCAAATTGTTTCGATAATATTCAGGTATGATACTAACATTTTTTTTTACATTTTCTGTCCAGCTATCTCTTAAAAACAAAAACCATAGTGAATGCATCTGAGATGGATATTCACAACATAACTCTACCAGAAAAGATTACAGAGGTAAAGTTTCCTAGTGGTTGTTTGATTCATTTAGAAGCAGCTCTTAATAGCTATACCAATGAACTTGAGAATTATAGAGTGGTGTGGTATTTCAGTAATCTTTTATCATTGTTAGGGCATTCCCATTGAGTCTGTACCACAAAGTAAAATGTTAAAGCCATATATGATTTCATTCAGAAATTAAAGAGGGAGGAAGCTGATAAGCTTTTGCATTTCTGTTCTTTCTTCTGCTCAGACTGTACAGAGCTGTCCTCTTTATAAACACTTTATGCTTACATGTCTCTGAGGAGTGGTAAGACACCTATTAAAATATTCTCATTTAGACAGATTTTACCAGTGGTCAATGGCATTTAGTCGAAAAGGCTGCTTTGTTTTGGTAACTTGCTGACTCATTGCAAGTGAAATTTTGGCTATAGTTTTATTACTCAGAAGAGCAACCTTAGAATTTAAACTTACTTTTTGTTTTTAATTA
>NW_006399776.1:5678408-5707182 GCF_000299155.1 Elephantulus edwardii
ACATAACAACAACAACAACAATCTCCAGGACTGGAATAGTACATCAACAGAGAACTGCCAGAAATGCAGGCTGGAATTAGAAGGGGTCGTAGTACTAGGCATATTGTAGCTAATGTTAGATGGAACTTGTCTGAAAGCAGGGAGTACCAGAGGAATGTCTACTTGTGTTTCATTGATTATGCAAAGGCGTTTGACTGTGGATCACAATAAACTGTGGCTGACTCTGAGAAGAATGGGAATCCCAGAACACTTGATCATTCTAATGCGAAACCTATACTTGGACAAGAAGGCAGTCGTCAGAACAGAGCAAGAAACACTGCATGGTTCAAAATTGGGAAGGGAGAGTGCCAGCCTCACTGTCTCTGAGGAGAAGTGTGGCATCAGGATTGGAGGAAGATTCATTAAAAATCTGTGTTATACAGATGACACAACCCTGATTGCTGAAAGTGAGGAGGACCTGAAGCACTTGCTGCAGAAGATCAAGAACTGTAGCCTTCAATATGGATTGAAGCTCAGTATTAAGAAAACAGAATTCTCACCACTGAGCCAATTGACAGCATCATGATGGATAGTGAAGAGATTGAGATTGTTAACAGTTTTAGTTTGGCTCCACAGTCAACACTCTTGGCAGTAGAGGGTCTGCTGTTAAGGATCTCTCCAAAGTACTGAAGAGCAGTGGTGTCACTCTGGAGACTAAGGTGCACCTGATATAGGTCATGATCTTTGCAATCACTTGCTATGCATCAGAGAGCTGGACAATTACTAGGGATGACAGGAGATTTGATGGCTTTGAGCTGTGGTGCTGGAGAAGAGTATTTAATATATTGTGGACTGCTAAGAAAACAAATAGGTTCATCCTAGAGAGGGTTAAAACAGGCTGCTGCTTGGAGACTAGGATTCTGACGCTTCATCTGACATACTTTGGACATGTTATAAGGAGGGACCAGTCCTTGGAGAGGGATGTCATGCTTGGGAGGATGAAGGGACAGCACAGGAGAGGAAGAACCTCTGAGGTGGATTGATTTAGTCACTGAGGTAATCGAGGTGGGTGTGTCAGAATCAGTGAGGTTGGCACAGGATAGAGTAGGGTTTCAGACTGTTGTACATAAGGTCTCAACTCGATGGCACATAACAACAATAAATATAATTGTAGAATTATTATTATAATCTTATAATATACAATTTGTATACATGACATTTTTCAAAGCTTTAAAGATGCAATTCTTGGGTTATAAACAAGATTTGTTTCTGTATCTTTTAAGTATTTGATAGGGCTTTGAATTTTTTCTGCAGTACATCTTTTGATTTTTTGACTGCTAGGGCCAAGGGTATGAATTGTGAATCCAAGCAAGATAAAATCATTGTCCATTTCAGCCTTATCTCTTATCATGATGTTGTGTGTTGGCCCAGTGGTGAGGACTTTTGTCTTCTTGATGTTGAGATGTACCGTAGCAAAATAGATTTCTTTTTCAGTTCTTAGCAGAGATGCAGTTTGACCTCAAATTATTTTCTTGGGTCAAGTATCATCTTTTGAAAATGCTACTTGTTTTGGGCTTAGAACAGTTTAGTGTTCAGTGACTTCTCCTTTATATTATCAGAGAAGGTAATTTTTCTAATTTCTAAACACTACTTTTCTAATTTCTTAAAACTACTGAGATCACTTCTCTGATATTTGGAGGTGACACATTTAACAATTCAGACTGACTAACAATTTTCACTTTGTGTACCCTGAGTGGGACATTGTCTCCTTCACTAGTTTTAATAGTTACACTCAGATAAACATGTTTGTTCTAGTGGAATAAATTTAAAAGCCAGTTTTTAAAAAACTTTTTAAAAGTGTTTAATAACTTTTACTATTCAAAATTATCTGCTTTTTGATATTAAGACTAAATTTTTATTTGAAAAAATTAAAAGTTTACTGCCCTAGACCTGTCAGCACCACAGGTATGGCCGCTCTGCTGTACCTGAAGTATGGGGCAAAGAGGAAGTGGCTATTTCTACGCTCAGTGTTTGATCCGTGAGCACTCAGAATGGTTTCTAGCCTGACAATCCGGGGTGGGGGGGGGTCAGTTTTAATTTAGTCGATTTCTTTCCCTCACCTTCCCCTCAAGCCACTGTAATTTAATACATACACAGGAAATACAACTGCCAAGATTTTACTTTGAAAACAGTGTTCCCAGGCAATAACCTGATTCAGGCAATCCCATATTCATGTATTTAGAAGTTATTTCTAATAGTAGAACACCCAATTCTGCAGTTATAGTCATCATAGGCTAGTGTTGATTTGTTCAGTTTAAGCAAGCTTTCTTAATGAACTTTAAGTATTATTGTAGATTATAAAAAGTAGATTTAACATTTGTGCAAATTTAAAAATTAATATTTTAGCTGACTTCAACAGAAGATTTAAGTTCTACATAGTCTTGTATAATAACTTTAATTATGGGCTAAATACCTGTCACATGCTGAGTCCCACCACTAAATTTAGTTCTAGGTATAACTGTTCTCAGGTGAAAGAATTCTTGGAAATTATCTAATTACAATAGACATCTGTTTTAAAGCTAACCATTTGAATGAATTTGGAAGCTTTCTAGTGGAATAGAAAAGTAATAAAGGACTGTGTTAAACTCTTCCTTCTTAGTATTTGATGTTTAAAACAAGTAGGAGGGAAAGGAAGCAGTAATGCTCAATAATGGCCAATCTTCTTTCACATTAATTTTAAATTGAGGATCTTATTGTGCTCTGTTTTATATGCATATCTATATCTTTATCTATTATTTTTTCCAGAAAAAGAACAAATGTATTTCTGAAGTGGTTAAGACATTTATTGCCAGTTTCCGTTCACTAAAATAACTTTAAGTGGTTCCTACAACCAGTACATTTAACATTAGGCTTAAAATGTCCTGCTATATTTCTGTTTCTCCACTCAGCTTAAAGAGAAGATAATGTTTGTACATACTCGTTTAAATTCACTAATGAAGATTCAGAAGGAAGTGATGCCTGACCAGTCCAAGCCAGAAAACTGATCCAGAACCAAAGCTTGAGTATCACCTTTATTATGATCTTTTACAACTGGTGCCACTTGCTCATTTCTCAAGAATGGAAGACTTACAGAATGGGGTGGGAAGTGTAGGTCTTTGTTTCCTTCTACACTGATTTTCCAAATGATTTATGAAGCTCTTTAGTGAAGAGTTTAGTTTCTGGTTCATGAAGATGAAAAACTTAAGGGGGCTTCTGTTCAAGCTTCTTAGCTATTTGCCTTACTTTATTCTCATTTTTAGCAATTTTAGAATATTTCTAAAAGGATTTTGGCTGTAAGAATTAGGAGGCAGTATTCTGTGTGTGTTCAGGATACATGGTTAATCTGAAAAGAGAGTTGAATTTAATGTTGACTACTGCCTTCAGTGAACAACTGTTTTAGGAATACACTAAACCCTATTTTAGTATATACAGGTCTATTAATAATTTATAGTCATTGTAATAGCTTAATTGAATAATAAAGAATTTGATTTTATAGTAATAAATGACTGATTTTAACATTCTACAGTATGACAAAAATCTGAAACAAAGTGCATTGTGAGGTGGGCTAGGGGAGGGGGAGCAGTGGGAGGCATGAAAATATACAATGGAAAAATTTTTTAAAAATTTGAAATATTCACTGAAGTGCCAGTTTATCCTATTTTGCTGTATTTTGGTTTCATTTAATTATAAAGTAATGGTTGTAGGGATAAAGGTAAGTAAGCAAAAACAGTGTCTAGCCATATTGAGTTTATAAACTAGCTAGAAATGGACAAATATTATGTAACATGGCTGTATTCACGATCTTGATGAGCCATAAAGCTACATACACCACAGGCCCTTGACCTGGTTTTGGGATCTGGTGCTTCTCTGAGGGAAGTGAGTCGCAGGTAATAAGGTGACGCAGGAATCACATGGTAAAGGCCTTTTGAGGCTCTTTGAAGGACTGCAGAAGTGGTACAGGTTACCAGAAACCAGAGGGTGCTGGGCTTCATGGCCTCCTAGAAGACCTATCACATCCTAAGATTCTAGGAAGCCCTTACAGGATTTTAAGGAAAAGTGGATAGATGGGAGTTTTGTGACATGATTAGATTTGTTTACAATATGCTGATTGTCCTGTGCAGACTGAGTGGGAGAGGTGGCAAGCTGACCAAGGAGGTGAAGCTGTAGAACTAGCCATAAGAAATGATGCAGAGAGGTGAATAATAGTGGACAGGAGAACTTGGTTGAGATGTAGCTAGCAGATTTTTTTAAATCTCTATACCAGATTATTTGTTTTGGTTTTTTTTTTAGATTATTTCCGTTTTACGTAAAGCATATTTTCTTTTACAGATATCTTAAACTGTGAAAAATTATGACTTGCTTTATGGTTTTAAGTTGTAAAATTTTTCTTTGTGAATCTTTTGGTTTTGTAGGCAACAGTAAAGGCTTCAATACTTAGGCACTCCACCAAGTTAGTACCAGGGGGAAAAAGCTCTTCCTGTCATGGCAGGGCTGCTGGACTGGCTTTGTGGAATTGGCTATATGTGACAGTCCACATGAGAGGCTAAGAATATTATACAAAGATACTTGATATTCTCAAGCAAATCCCTAAAAACGCAGCATACAGAAAGTATATAGATTACAAATGCAGAGCTGAGAATGGTTAAAGAAGAACCAGATGTTAAAAAGTTAAAAGACAAATTTCAGGGTCAACAAATTAATTTTTCAGGCTGAAAATGAATTGAGTGGAATGATGATACAGAAAATGAGTGATACAGTGAAAACTCTGGGAGCCTTTAGTAGAAGAACCCCCTGCCAGTCAGTAGAAAAAGCCAATATAATTACCATTAAATGTGATTTTGAGGTGTTAACTGGAAATAATTAAATGTTCTGCCTGCTATATTTAAAAAAGAGAGCTCTGTTGGTCAAAAGGTGTGCTGTACGTAATTGTTTTTTTTTTGAACGTAATTGTTTTTATATAATAGAAATAAAGTGAATTAAAGAAAAAAAAAAAAAGGTGTGCTGTAATCCTGAAGGCATGCAGTTTGAATCCACTAGCTGTTTCATGGGAGAAAGATGGGCAGTCAGTCTCCTTTTGTGTGATTAACTGCCTCTGAAAACATGCTGGAGGGCTCAGCTATGGGTTGGTTCTAACTCGAACTCTGTACTCAACATATTAAAAAAACATACCCACACCTAAAAGATAGTGCTTAACTGAATATATTTTCTTAATCTGAATTAAAAACTTAGGTCGCAATTTTTATCAGCGTCTAAATTTGTGGTTTTAAATTTTCAATAAAAATGTTTGAGTATATGGGTAATAAGCTAGCTAACTTTAGTTTTTTCCTTCCTCTAAACACAAATTACATATTAAACTATGTAATTTCCTAAAGGAAAAAATTCCCATACAGATGTAACGAAATTGTTTTGTGCCAAGTTGTCTTTGACTCTGTACAATAGCTCTGAACCCTGCACTGTCCTTAACTAGACTCACTCTGACATTACCCGTTACTGTGCCAGTCCATTTCATCGAAGGTCTTCCTCTCTTGTGCTGTCCCTCTACCCTTACAAGCATAATATTCTTCTCCAAGGACTCGTTGCTCCTGACCACATGCCCAAAGTCTATGAGCCGTAACTTCAGAATCTTGCCTCCAAGGAAAACTTAGTTTCACCCTGTCAGACAGACCTGTTTGTTCACTTGGCTATCCAATGTTCAGTACTCTTCTCCAGCACTACAACTAAAAGGCATCAATTCTTCTTTTATCATCCTTAATCACTGTTAAAGCTCTCTGATGCATAGCAAGTAATTGTGAAGACCATGGCTTGGATCATACACGCCTGAGTCTCTAGACTGACATCATTACTTTTTAAGCACTTTTGGAGCGGTCCCTGACAGCAGACTTCCCCAGTGGAATTTGGTATTTAATTTTCTGACTTCTGGTGCCAAGAATGCTGACTGTGGAAATTGTTTAGAGCCTCAACCTCTCTTTCTTGTTATGGTGCTGCCAGTTGTCCCAGTCGTGACAGTCTTTGTCTTTTTGATACTGAGCTTCAATCCTTATTTTACTTTTTCAATCCATATTGAAAACTATGTCCTTGACCTTCTGCTGCAAATGCTTCAGGTCCTACTCAGTTTCAGCAAGCAAGGTTGTATTATACACATATTGCAGGCTGTTGATGAGTCTTCCTCCAATCTTGATGCCACAATTCCTTCTTATAAAGCCCAGCCTCCTGGATGATCTGTTCTGCATACAGATAGGACACATTTCTGAAACACTCTTTTCCCAATTTTGATCCATTGTGTTTCCTTGCTCTTTTCTGAGGACTGCTTCCTGGTGCAAGTATAGATTTAACATGAACACAAGGTTTCACATGAACACAATCAGGTGTTCTGGTATTCCCACTTTTCTCAAAATAGAGAAAGTATAATTTTTCTTCCATTTTTGAGAGGCATAGTGGAGTAATCTGGTGAACAGGCTCTGGAACCAGACTATTTGGATTCAAGTATAGTTCCCTCAGTTTACCTAGTTTTCTTCTATGTAAAACAAAGATAAAAGCAGTAACTTATCTTGAAGATTGAATTAATAAAGTTAATATAACTAAGATAGCTCTGGTGGCTTAGTAGTAAAGAGTTGCACTGCCAAGCAAAAGCACAGTTTGACCTCACAAGCTGCTGTACGGGAGAAAGAGGAGTAATCTCTTCCTGGGTGATTTATCGAGTCCTTTTAGACTTCACAGCAATGAGTGGAGAATATAACAAGTAGTCATTAGCACATAGCATGCAAAAATTACTATTTAGGTTTTATCTCAGCTATTCATAGCAACCCTATGAACAGTAATATCTGGACCATGCTTTATCCTGTGCCATCTTCCTCATCTCAGACATCCTTGAGCCCATTGTTAATACAGTCACTGTATCAATCCAGCTTGTTGAAGATCCTTTACCTTTCCAGGCATGGAAAGATGCTTCTCTAAGGACTTCCTACCATCATCCCCAAGATACGTGAAATAGTTTCACCATCCTTGTCTTCAAGCAGCAAGCACCTGGCTGTACCTTCTCAAGGACATATTCTTCTAACAATCCATCATCTGATATTCAGTACTTTTCTCCAAAACAACTCAAAGGCATTGACTTTTCTTTTGTTATACTTAGTCTTTGTCCAACTGTAAGATGCAGAACAAGTCCAAAAGACTATGGCTTGAATCAGATGCACTCTTGAAACCAATATTATTGCCCCCTAACAGAGGTCTCTGACATCATTTACCCAAGGCATGAGGGGTTTATTTCCTGACTGAAAAGGGTGTTGATTGTAGAGCCAAGCAGGATTAAAGAGTTGACTTCAATCTTCTCTCCATCTATCATGATGTTGATGGCAATGGTCTGGCTTGGTTTTGGTGTTTCATAAAAGAAGCACTGCATATTGAAATTAACCTGACTTGCAAACTTTTGAGCTTAATCAACAGCAAAACCACTTCTATTTTTGTAACTTGAGTATCTAATACAGTACCTGGCATGTGGAGTACATTAGGAAATGCGTCCTAAATGAATAGAATCATAAAGTAAATTTAACATTACCAGTCATGACAGTTGACTGTGTGAATCAAAACAAACTGTGGCTAACTCTGTGAATGGGAATACCAGAACACTTGATCGTGCTAATGCGAAACTTATACTTGGACCAGGAGGCTGTCGTCAGAACAGAGCAAGGAAACACTGCATGGTTCAAAATTGGGAAGAGTGTATGCCAGGGATATGTCCTTTTTTTTTTTTTCTATAATTATATTTTATTAATTTTCATAAACATTTACAGAGATTTTGGGCTTCCACTCATTCATTGTTGCACTATTCTCTCTACCCTCCTCCCAGTTTGTTCTTGTCCAAATGCCACAGTGCTTGTCAAAGCCAGTTCTGATTAATCTTCTTTGTCAGTGTATCCTTTGCCATTCCCTATCACTCCTCCCTGAGAGAGACTTCACCCTGATTCATAAGGAAAAGGGGACGGCGTATTCTCTTAGCTACTTCCTGCTGAAAAGGGACGCTGTGGGTTTCAGGGTGAAGATCTTCTCTCACTACTCTAAAGGGCCCCTTTGGCAGTAGGAAACACATAGACTATTATGGAGATTGATTTTGGAATTCAGATGCACTCTTATTGATTGTGCTTGGCTGTACATGTACATATCCTTCAAGATGTATCATGGGGGTGTTGCAACCTAGAAGACACAAATTTGACTAACAAGTTATAAGTACATGAGTCCAAAAATTATGGAAAAGTAAAAGAAAAGATTCTTTCATTGTTTTACAAACCCTCCCCCAGGTCCCCTCCACCATGCAGCCCTCGCTCTAGTCTCCTGTGATGACAGAAATATCCAGGGATATGTCCTATCTCCATACTTTTTCAATCTAGATGCAGAACAGATTATCTGGGAGGCTGGGCTATATGAGGAGAAATGTGACATCAGGATTGGAGGAAGATTCAACAATCTGCATTATGCAGATGACACAACCCTGATTGCTGAAACTAAGGACTTGAAGCACTTGCTGCAGAAGGTCAAGGACTGCACCCTTCAATATGGATTGAGGTTCAGTATCAAGAAAACAGATTCTCACCACTAGGCCAATTGGAAACATCATGATATAGTGAAGAGATTGAGATTGTTCACAGCTTTAGTTTGCTTGGTTCCACAGTCAACCCTCTTGGCACCAGCAGCCAGGAAATTAAAAAACATATTGTGATGGGAAAGTCTGCTGTTAGGGACCTCTCCAAAGTACTGAAGAGCAGTGATATCACTCTGGAGGCTAAGATGTACCTGATACAGGCTATGATCTTTGCAATCACTTGCTGTGCATCAGAGAGCTGGACAATGACTAGGGATGACAGAAGAACTGATGCCTTTGAGCTGTGGGGCTGGAGAAGAGTATTTAATATACTGTGGACTAAGAAAATGAACAGGTTCATCCTGGAGAGGGTTAAATAAACCAGGCTGTTCCTTGGAGGTAAGGATTCTGAAGCTTCGTCTGACATACTTTGGACATGTTGCAAGGTGGGATCAGTCCTTGGAGAGGGATGTCATGATTGGGAGTGTGGAGGGACAGTGCAGAAGAGGAAATCCCTCTATGAGGTGGATTGAATTCAGTGTCAGGGGTAATTGGGGTAGGTGTGTCGGAGACAGATTGGTACAGGATAGAACGGTGGTTAGGGCTGTTGTACATAGGGTCACTATAAGTCACAGGTGACTCAACGGCATGTAACAGTCATGACGGAAGCTGCTTAGCTGTTTTGTCAAGAATTAAATAAGGAAGTTTCTATCATCTACCTCCATTTAAAAAAGCAAAACTAAACTCTACTCCTCTTTCCTGATGAATAAGAGAGGGTCTCTTAACTATACTTCCATACAGTAAGTTATTAAGTCTGAGTCAACAGAAATAGATAAGCACTTTAAATGTTCTTATCTCTGGTGGAAAGGATTCCTATTCCCTTGGTCTCCTTCCCCCCACCCCCTTGGTCTCTCTTACTGCTGTAGTCAGAACCTAGTGTGAGCTGACTCTCTAGTAGGTTTTCGGAGGCTGCCTTTCTCACTTGGAGTTGTGGTGGGTTTGAACTGCCAGAGAGGCATGGCTTTTGGGTTAGCTACTTAACTCCCTACAGACCAAATTTCCCACATTCTTTGGTCTATAGTTGTAGTGCACTATTTCTTTAAAAAAAAAAGTTCATAGACAAACTTAAGGTTGGCCCTAAAGTTAAAATTTGTGGAGTTTCAAGGGGATACTTTCTGTCTCTCCACATGGATACATGTTCCCTTAGGCAACAGACACCACACCAGATACTATCACAGTGAGGCACAAAGGTCCCTCTTGGTCTTTGTTGACATTTGGTGCTTACTTCAACAAAGGTCTGTGGAAAAAATTCCATTTCTGTGATTTACAACATTTTAAAAAATTAACAAGGAACAAAACACAGTGAAATTATAATGCATTCTCAGCCCATGCTGCTTTATTGCAAAAAAAAAAAAAATTTATACACAGGTGCAGAGTTTCCAATTCTTAACAGATCTTTTTTACATGAAAGAATAAAATATCTTCTTTAAAATTCCCAAAGATGCATAGATTAAAAACAAGCTGCCTGAAATACTTCAAACATACTCAGTGAACTTCTTTTATCTTCTCAATGGTACAGCAAAGATGCAAAACAGGAAGTAAACAGTGATCAAATCATACTTAAAACACTAAATAATAAAACTATTTGTAAAGGTCACTCTAACAATCTTTAATTTCAAGAGATGGGTAGTCTTGAGGTAACACCCAATTACTGCCATTTAAGAAATAATTATGTATTGCTAGCTTTTTTTTTCTTTTGGTGGAGATGCCGGGGATCAAACCTGGGCCTCATACATGCAAAGCAGAATTCCTTTTTAGCCTTGGAAGAAAAATATTTTAACTAGCATACTATCATCACCAAGAGAAAAAAACTTGAAAATTTAGTAACCTTCCTTATCTGACTTTGAAGGTTTAGAAGCATTGTCCCTGGAAAAATCTATGGTGCTTCGCTTTCCAATATACTAATTATTCTAAACTGCCTAAGAAGAATAATGGGAACTGATAATTCAGAAAAATTCTACCCTTACATTTTTTATTGGTTTCACTGGCTTTATACATTTTATCAGTAAATGGCTAGGAGAAAGTTATACATGACATCTGTGTCATATGAAATCTCTCTCCTCAGAGTAGAAACTAAACTTTGCCAGTGATTAAGATTTTATATTCCTTCTGAACCACTGGAAAATTACCATCCTACCCAAACACTTCCCAAAGGCATGGAGCACAGCCCCATAACAAAGAATCAAAATTTTTAAACATTTTATCTTTTGAGGATGGGTAGAGAGGTGCTGCCTCCCCCTAACCCTGACTATAACAGCAGATCTGAAAAGGGCCCAGCTTAATCAAGGCTAATCTGGAATTCCATTTAGGGCTTCTACAGATTTACTGGAGTCTAGTGCTACACTATCAGTGATGATCACTTGTCTTTATTTCAAAGTAAGAATATGGTCAAGAACATTTAAACTGCCATAATTAATCAGATTTTTCTTTAGCATATAAGAAACAAATGTTTTTTGTTTTTAAAAAATAAAGCTAATCCTGCCACCAAAATTTTAGGCAAAAAAAATGTACAATCTAGTCAAACTATCAAACAATCTCTGGTTATTAAAAAAAAAATTAAACCAAAGATGGATCAGTACCTTCTAGACTATTCCCACAGTGAGAATTTCTGTTACTGCAAGAGGTCCTTTATCACTGGTCAACACCAGTACCATCTATGAGAATTACCTAGAAATCCAGAAACATCTAAATCATGTTTATTGACTCTAATCACTTCTAAGACACTAGTTTTAAGAAGCCAAAACTTAACCCACATAAACCTTACTAGAAAAAAAAAATCCACACCTGGTTATTTTATGCACTGCAGACTGGTGCTTTGCTTTCCTATGCTTTCTGAAACTCTGCACCTTTCTGATCATAGCTCTATATATGTATTCAACATGCTTATAGATTGTAACATTTTCAAATTCACACGGGAACTAACTGGAACCAGGGAAGAAGGTAAGAGGGAGAGCACTGTTAATGCCCATTCCTGATGGTTTGAATGTTTTGTGGTTGCCCCTGTTTGTCTTCTAGCTTCCATTTTCAATGGAAGTAAGAAGTTTAATTTAAAAATAAACCACAAATTGAAGCTATTGGTTTAAATTTCTATTGCTTGATTAATAAGTGCATATATAAAATCTCTAGTAAGTACATAACACTGGACATTTTCAGTCATGCATTAGTTGACTCTTAGTACTATAAAATCAGAATTATGGGCCTGCCACTATCCTTTGCAGTTTCAACCAGACCCAGTTCTAGTAAGCATGCAAAGTAAACCCCTTGATTCAGAGTAATTATGAGAAAGATACATGCAGTTTCAACAGAAAAGATGAGTCAATAAATTGATTGCTAAAAAATGTAAGCAGGCTTTCCATATCTACCATGCTTCTTCAGAACAGAAAATCACAAAAAGGCTAAAATTAAGACTACTTTTCAGGTATTAAAGGCTTATATGCAAATGGTCCTTTTGGATAGAGGATGTAAAAACTCTGGGGGAAGGGGAGTGAAAGATGTTGAGTTTATGGAGTTTGACGTTTTCTTGGGCCATTTATCAACAGTTATATCCCAGAACAGCATAGGTGTCATAGGGATGGTGAGAACACTCTATTGAATAGTTTCTTTTCTGAGTCACATTAATCAGCAGTCTCTGGGGAAAAGGAATTAACAGCAGAGCTAGACAGTGTAAACTCAAAACATCAGTGCCCTGACATTTAGCATAGCCCTCTGTTTTTGGAAACCGTTGGCCAAGGGATCCTTCCCAAATATGGTATAATTATTAATATCCAAGCAATCTTCTGAATAAACTAGAAGCAATTTGCTTGCACAAGCAGCAGCACCATTAGAATGTAAACTCCTCAAGGCCAAGGGTCTCTTCATATTTTGCATATCACAGGTATACAAAGAGTAAACATGAGACTACAATTTGAAAATTAACCATATACCTTGATACTACATTAAGCCTGTAGTATATTTTAGCAATTAGCACTCAACATGGCTGTTAAAATCATCTTACATTTCTCCAAGTAACTGAGTTGTTGACACCACTGTAATACACAGGTGTCCTCATTATTTGTGCAGATGTCTCAATATTGCTTGGTTATTAACAGTGTCTCTAACACCAAGAGACAGCATGGGACATTTTAAAAGGATCTGGAATCAATTAAATATAGCCTTTCTATCCCTTAGTGTTGCTTAGGAATAATTATTCACGAGGCACTGTTTTCTTGAAATTACACTAATTTTGTAACTTTTTTCTCTGGTAAAATAAAGGACCATAGACTCAATCTTTTCAGAGATTTAACCATTTCTAAGATGCTAAATGGCCAAGATGGACATGAGGTAAGAGGATTAAGTTATCTTAGTTCTATTTTGTCCTATAAAAAAGAAAACTAACCAAAAACTACAACACTCTTTGTTTTTCACTTTAAGTTCACATGTCCCTAATCAGAAAAATGAAGAAAAGTCAGCTTAGTTTTTTATACTGAACATAGAATAAACTTTGTTTAAAAAATGCACCCAGAAAACCTATGGAGAAATATGAGATGACAAAGCTGAAAAAGAACTCCAGTCCAAAGTAAATGCATTGCTAAAAGGTACATGTAAGCCAAAACCCCACAAGACCACACTGGTGAGGCTCTAGGAATGACATGTTTCCAGATTAAGCACAAGAAAGGTTTCATTTCAACAGCTCTAATGCACTACTTTAGGAATCAATAGGATCATTAGCCTTTACCTTACATAAATTGGGTATTTCTCACATATATAATCACATATACATTCATCCTTTTTTGAAGTAAGAAAAAAACAAAAACATTTATATGCTCTGTACCTAAAGCACATCTTTCTTTTGGGCAATTCTGTTGCTGACAGAACCCGACAAATTCAAGTGATAACATTTATTCTACTGGGCAACCAAGGTAGTGCAATTCATTATACAAGCAAAATTGTTATTGCTACAAAAGTCTACCTCTTGAAAATGAATTCATTTTATGGCTTTTTTTTGGCAACAGGAAATACCTTTTCCTATATACTGTGCTATTCTGCATTCACTCCCTTTTCAGAGGTATTTAAACATTAAAAAAATCAGCTTCAGAATGTGATTCTCCCTGGCACTGATGAACTACTTTAGCCCAGAGGTCAACTACGTATGTAACTTATGAGAACATAAATCTAGGTCCTGGAGACCTGCTGCTAAAGGGTCTGCTAGTTCAAGCTTGCTTGATACACCACATTGAAATAGATTTAGATTTGTCTTTTCTATTACACTAACTAGCATCTGTCAATAAATCCTTGAATCTCATCATATTGAGATTTCAAAATCACCTCCGAAAAATGCCATGTCCTAGTTTTCACAGCACTTTTCAGAAAGAATTCCTTTCCCACAGAAATCTGAATTATACTTTCAAAGCAAAACAACTGCTTTATTTCTACAAAGAAAGTCAACTGTGTGAAGTTTACGGTAAGTCAGGAAAAGAATTCACATCTAGCTACTTTTCCAATCCTCAAGGTATAGAATCCCACCAATATACAATCGTACAAATTTGGAAACAGGAAGAGCCTGTGGCAAAGTGATAAACTGCTTAGAACTACTGGCAAAGTATTGTTCCTATTAACACATAGCATGCTGCAGGCAGTAAATAGTATTCATATTAGAAAAGCACTGGTCAGTTAATATAGCATCTTAGTATGACATGCAAAATATAGTTTCTTGATGTAAAAGGAATGAGAAAGTAATAAACCTAAAAGACATACAATATGGAGACATTCTTACTTCAAACTGAGCAAAACAGTATCATGAAATGGTCTACATTTTGATTTGAGGTTTCATTAAGTCACAAAAGCATTTGGTTTTCATCTACCTCATGCAAGTTTAAATGTTCTCAAACACAGAATTTCAGATTGTGACACTTTTTATCTATAAATGAGTCTTTCTAGCCTTCATTTCTTTCCTCAGGGAGAATATCACAAATTCAGTTATTTATAAAAAAAGGTCTAGACTTTCCATTCTTTTTACACCACTGGCTGTTATTATCATTAGTACATCCTGAAATTTATAATTACTACTAGGCTCATGCACTAATCCCTAACATAACACTACAATTTGCTACCAAGCACTAATGCTTACAAAACTATACACATCTCAAAATGGAAGACATTGGTGATTTTGTTGTTCTTAAACAACTTGTAACATCTTGTCCACAAGTATCAAAATATACACATATATATATATTTCTATTGCACATATCCCGTTTAAGTTTTCAAAAGAAAAACTGCTAGCTAATGCAAATGAGTAAAATGAAGTAGTACAGCTGCAGGTCAAGGCATGGTTCTGCCTAAGACTATTGTTTTTCCCATCAAGAAAGGGGTTAGAGTAAAACTGAGAAAATGCAGATGTGTTCATAATATTGGGCAAGTACAAATGGAGCATTCTTTAGTTTGTTAAGTGCCATCTGATGACAACCATGAAAGACGTAAGAACAATTTAACAGCAGTTTTTAGTTATGAACTTAAAAATGTCTGGAGAGGAAAAAAAATGTCTGGAGAAGCTAGATTGATCTGCTGAAACAAAATGACCCAAAGGTTTTAATGGCACTGACAGGCACACTGTCTCATCCTACAAGATGATCCTCACCCAAAAGTTGTCAAAAGGACATGAAGATAAAATGCAAGCAAATGGAAACACAATTTCTTCATGATAAACTCTCAACATATAGGACCCATGTTTTTAAGTTTCATTTTCTTTTTAGCAATTTTAAAATTCCAAATAAAAATATCAGGATTGGGAAGTCACCTGGAGGAAAATTTATATTAACTTTTGTTACTTCTGTTGTCCTTACCACTCAGTAATTGTTCTCAAATAAAAAATACCTTATCAATACTATGTAATTATTTTATTAAAAATTAGTCTTTCGGTTAATCCTTAAGAGACTTTAAAGTTTTTTCATCTTGGGGACATTTCTTTCTTTTTTTTAAAATTTTATTTTTTGTGTGTGAGTGTACCGTCAAATCAGATCTGACTGGTATAGGAGATTGTCCCTCCTTCCCCGGCTGAGCGTCTGGTGGATTTGAACCGTGCACTTCTGGGATTGTAGTTGCAACTCCTAGCCACTAGGCCACCAGAGCTCCCCTGGGGACATTTCTATCAATATAAAATTTTGCTGACTGCTGTAATTTCCTTGCATCAAAGCATGTATGGGTCTGGGCAGACATTCCTTATAATGCAATCTAAGACTACTGGTTTTTAATGTAAGAAGTTTAGATCTTTAACCACAAAGGATCATAATTATCTTCTCCTTATATAAGAATCTTACACACCCCTACTGGAAGGTAGTTACCTTCTGTTCATGGGACATAATTCTTTGTGTGTGTGTGTGTGTGTGTGTGTGTAGCATAATTTTTAACTGAAGGAAATGAAGACCCCTATTTCTTGTTGAAGATTTTTTTTTCTTCGGATCCTGAATTTTTCTCAATCTACACTGATAGAACCACAAATTTTCTGAGATCCATTCTCTAATGAGAAGCTTAAGGTCCAAATAGTTAACTGTGTCCCAGCCATTTTAGCCTAACAGTACACCTGGTGTCTAAAAAATGAAATATCCACATACTCATCTTGAATGGAAGGGAAAAAAGTTACTTCATTTTTTTGAAGAATGGAGCTAAAGGATATAAAAAAGTAAGACTGAGTTGCATAAGGCATCTTTGCTTCTTATTTCTAGGAGAAAGGAGTTAACTGAAACCTTTTCTCATTTACCCCAATTTCTTTCAACCCAAAATTAAAAGCAGATCATATATTAGAGTCTGTCAACATCTTCTGAACTGAAAAACCATTCGTGCCAATTTTCTTATTCCAGCCATGACAAGAGAAGCCAAGTCTTAAGTATTATTATGAGTAGACTCCAGAAAGAAAGATGAAATTATTTATTCCACAGCTTTACTTCCTAGGAAAGCAAAAAGGTTTCCATCACTGGGCTGAGTCAAGACTGCTTTCTTTTGCCTCTCCTTCACTAGGCCTCAGTATGTGTTCATTAAGTCAACTTCCACAGTCTAGTCCTCATTTAAATGAAAAACATTTTAAAATACCAGTGTCCAAAGACTTCCGAGGAAGAAAGTGAACAAAGCTGCTTTCTCTAGGGGAAATATCCCTCTTCTCATAAAAAAAAATCTCTTTTTGTACTAAGGATATAATAGTTTTTTCCCTGTATACTAACCTCAAGGTATTTTGTCTTCATGCATTTTATAACATAAAAAGTTTAACTGCAAAACTGGATCTTTGTTTATTAAGAAAATTGTGAGCTGATCCAGGATTTAGATACACAAATCAATGGAACTTTTAACCACCTCTGTCAGTTCAAGTTAGATCACATATTTGGAATTTACTGCTGCTTTGTGAACTCTGCTTTTCATGATGGTGGCTGAAAATGGAAGACATTTAAACAAGCCTTGAAGTCATCCACTCTTGCTATTTATTGTCTTCTTTTTGGAACAAAAGGTAAAGAATTCAGAAAAAATAACATCAAAGTGTGTGTTTCCAATTAAGATCAGACTCCTGTTTTTAAAATAATTTCTTTACAATTAAGGAAGCAGCAGAAGACCCATTAACAACTGATTCTTTGGAGAAGTTGGCGCAGAATGACTGGATTTAGGGACTTCACCATGTTGAATTTAAGAGGTGGAATTAAAGAAAAGCAGCCTTTTCCATTCAAAATCCTGGAGGTAAACTGTAGAGAAGTACTATCCAAATCTGAAGACAAAGGTAATGTGGCTGGATAAAAGCAGCAGGAGTACCTGATACAGGAGACAACACAGAAATGCCTGGAAGTACAAAATAAAATAGAAGATTAGGATGGGTCATCCACATGCGTTTACTTTAAAACTTGTTTTTAAAAGCATACAAAGAAGGGGAGCTCTGGTGGCCTAGTGGCAAGGAGCTGCAACTACAATCCCAGAGGCACACGGTTCGAATCCACCAGATGCTCTGCTGGGGAAGGAGGGACAATCTCCTCCTGTACCAGTCAGATCTGATTTGACGGTACACTCACACAAAAATAATTTTTAAAAAAAGCATACAAAGAATATCTAACTTGGATTATACACTGTCTACAATAAAATGTTCAAGCACAACTCAAAAATTAATGCCTTAAGAAAAGCAGAAGCAACAGCCAAGAGGAGGTAGGAAAAAAATTCTTAAATGTGAAAAAAAGCCAGAGACTTATAACCTGCATTATGTAAAATAAGGTATTCATATCAAGGGTCTTATGAAAAATGGAGCATTGTATTCCAAATTGGATATCATATAAAACACTGGTGTATTAAAAACAGTACTGTACTATGAATTTAATGTCTCAATATAGTACTCAAAATTATATGCATCAGCTTACTTCTGGAATTTCATTTAAATCAATAAAAGTTCCATAGTACTAAAAAAAAATAAAAATGAAAACCACCTCTCTGCTGTCGAGTTGAAATGGAGTTCACAGTTGACCTGTCACCAGATTTTAGGAGGCCATAAAACACATGAGATTCTTTATCCTGCAGAGCAACTTGAAGGATTTGAACCATCAGAGAGGCACCATCTTTGCATCAGGAACACAACTCTTTATAGACTATGCCACCTGGGCTCCTTAGTTTTTAATTTAAGTGCAGTAAGAAAAACCTCAACTCTAAACAGAACTTAAATAACCATAAGTAAAATAGAATGTCTTGTATGATAATCATCAAATGCAAGTATGTGAAAACATAACAAACCCTAATCCATTGCTACGAAATGTAAAACTGTTAAGCTGCAAATATGTGCAAAAAATAAATCACAGATTTGGTCAGAATCTTAGGAAGCAAACTTTTTCACCAGAGACTTTGGGTTAGCAGCAAAACTCACTAAAGACTACAACATCAGAGCTCCGCAGACTTTGGCTGAGGCACATTAAAAAAACCCCTTCAATTCTAAACTGAACCTGATTAACCTATGTTTGAAGACAAGACAAGGTTCAGAATTAGCCTGGAGAAAGCAAATCTATGTTAACTCAGAAGTCAATAAGGAAGAAGAGTATGGCAGAATTTGTTTTAAATCAGTTGTAAGAGGAACAAGAGAAAATGCAAAGATATTCCTGTGAAACTATTGGCAAAACTCCACCAGCCATGGTTGTTCTGCAATTCTAACAACAAAATGTCTATTAACAAGCACACAGTACTACTAGAATCGAACAGCATACATTTGGGTTTGCAGTGCAAGTCCTTACTAAGCCACCAGAGCTCCCTGATTTCATGTAGAAAATTTTTTATCTTTCCTAAATTTATTTTGTCTGGACTATATACAAAGCAATAGACACCAATTCAGCAGTTTCTATGTGTACCATTTAGTGACACCAAGTTGTATGATTCTCCTCACCTTTTCTAATTTGTTGTGTCCCCATTAACATAAATTCACTGTACCTTAGGGTTACTATCTAATCTTTCCAGTTGCTGTGTGTCACTTTGCTCCCATACAGATAGTTCTTAAGAGAGGATCTATTAGTCAATAAAGCTAAACTTTTGTTCGGTTTTAAGATGACTTTAGAGGATATTTCAGCTTAAAGATTATCTCATGGCAACAGTCTTAGGGGTTCTATTCCAGAAAATCCATTATTATTTGAAATTCTGTGTTGCATGTACACTCTTTTGACCAAAATCCTTTTCTGGAAACTTTATCAAAATGTTCAGTAATCCTAGATGGCCACCACTGAGTTTTTAAGGTCTCAGGAAAGGAAAAAGTTGTCACTGGAGACAGACAACAGCATACATCATATGGATTGTGTTTCAACATCAAGAAAACAAAAATTCTCATGGCTGGACCAATAAGTAACATCAAGAAGATGGAGAAAAGACTGAAATGGTCAACTTTTTCAATCACTTGGTGTGCATCTGAGAGCTGGACAATGAGTAAGGATGACAGAAGAAGTGATGTTAGAGGACTAAATAGCCTATGGGCTGCCAAAAGAACAAACAGAAGCTACAGCCAGAGTACCACTTGGAGGTAGATGATGAAGCTTCATCTCAAATATTTGGGGCACCTTGCGAGGAAAGGCACGGTATTTGGAAACATGGAGAGACGGTGAAAAAAGAAGATTCTCAACCAAGTGGACTAAAAACAGTGACTGCAGCAGTGAGTTCGAGTATATCAGAGATTGTGCGGATGGCACAGGTTAGGATAAGGTTCAGATCTGTTGTTCATAGGGTTGCCAAGCGTCATACTGCTCTGAATGGCATTTAACAACATTACTGACTCTCCTTCCTTTGCTCCTCCAGGTGAATAGATTATTGTGACTTGGATGTCTGACTGATGCCACACAATAAGAGTCAGAACAGAAAAACATTAAACATATTATTAGACCAATTAGCTAGAATGTTCTATGAAACTATGACCCTAAACCATCAATCCAAGGAATTAAATTCCATGAGATTTTTTGGTTGTACATTAAGCTGCTTCAATCGCTTTTTTTTTTTTTTTTTGGTGGTAGTGTTCACTGTTAAAAATATATCCATCAAGCACCTCGACAAGAAAAAGGTAAACAGCTCAATCATAAAATGCACAAATGAATAGATACTTAGCCAAAGAAGACATTCAAACGGCAAACAACCACATGAAGAAATGCTTAAACCCCCCAGCTATCAATGAGATACAACTCACGTCAGCAACAATAGCAAAGTTCAACAGCGCAGCAAACAACAAATGCTGGTGAGGCTCTGGAAAGATTGGAACTCTTATTCTCTGCTAATGGAAATGTTTGGAAGCAGGAGTGGCATCTACTTCCTAAATAACATGCCTCCGGAAACTCTATGAACTTTGATAAAAAATGTTCATAGTTGTACAGGGGTTTCATGCCTTCTGTTCATAAGGTCGCAGTGAGTCATGCTCGACTCAAAGGCAATCAGTAACAACCATGGGAAAGTAAAATAGTATAGCCACTATGGGAAGCAATCTGGAGCTTTCTCAAAAAGTTGGAAGTAGAAATACCATTTGACCCATCAATTCTACTTCTGAGAATATACCCTAAAGCAACCAGAGCCACAACACCAATAGATGTATGCACACCATGTTTATTGCTGCATTATTAACTACAGCAAAGCCATGGAAGCAACCCAAGTACCCAGCAACAAATGAAACTGAATATTCACACAAAAGATATTACGTAGCGCTGAAAAACAATAAACTCATAAAACATTATACAACATGGGTGGGGGGAGCTAAAGGAAATAGTGCTGAGTGAAATACCTCAGTTACAAAAGGACAAACACTATACAACACCGGGGATTGGTATTGGGTAGGGAATAGAAAAAGACTGGATAGATGATGAACACTGTGTTTGAACGGATGAGGGGAAAAACTGTCAGAAAGGAATATATGATCAGGCATTATATGTATGACAACAATCTGGAACAAGGGGCGCATTGCAGGGCGTGGGGTGGGAAAAAAATGTTCAACAATGAAAAGAGTATTATAATAAATAAAAATATACAAATTTTACCAATTCAACTTTTTACAGGTGTACAACTTATTGAAAGCAATTACAATCAAAGGCTATGCAAATCTGCAATCTCAAAGGTTCAAGGTTTAAATCCCCCAGATGCTTTGCTGGAGAAGGAAGGACAATCTCCTCTTTTGTCAGTCAGATCTGATTTGATGATACACAACAAGGGGGGGGGGGGAGAAAAAGGGAGGGGAAAAAAGAGGAAAAAAAAAGGCAATGCAAATCAACAAATCACATCGTTAACCTTTTCTTTCCCCCTCCCTCCTATCCCTGGTACTTTGTACTAAACTTTGCTCTTTGAATATTTGCCTTTTTCTATATAAGTGACTTCAACATTATCCTTTTGTGATTGACCGTATTATACTCAGCATATTATCCTCTAGCTCCATCCATATTGTGACAAATATCAGAGTTAATTTCTTCTGCTGGCTGAATAGTATTCCATTGTATTTCTATTACTTTGCTTATTTATTCATCTGTTGATGAACATTTAGGCTGTTTACACCTTTTGGCTACTGTGAATAGTACTAGAATGAAAGTTGGTGTACAAAGTCTGTTTTAGTTTCTAATTTGATGGGTCATATAGTAGTTTTAGTTCTATTTTTTAAGAACCACCAGAGTGTCCCACAGTGATTATGTCATTTTCCACTCCCACTAGTACTGGGTAAGGGTTCTCATTTCCCCAAATCCTTGCCAACATTTTAAATTTTCTTTTTTAAAAAAAATTTCAGCTATACGGTTTTTGTTGTGTACCAGTGACTCAGAACCAGCCCATAGCTAATGCTCCAGTAGGTTTTCAGAACCAGTAAATTGCACAGACAGAGGAGCAGCTGGTGGATTTGAACTGCATGCTTCTGGGATTGTACCACAGCATCTTACTAGGCCACCAATACTCCCTTCAGCCATCCTAGTGGGAGTAAAATGTTAGCATATTGTAGTTTTTATTTATATCTCACTGGACATCTTTACATGTTTTTGGTAGCCACTCACATGTCCTCTGGTATTCTATTCAAATCTTCTGCCCACTTTATACATGTATTTCAGTTGCTGTCAAAGTGTTATATATGATGGCCCGAAACTGAATTTTGTGAGTTAGAATTTGTTGGTGCTGGAGCCACAGATCCAGACTGGATCAACTGCTGCTGCGCTTGATACTGTACAATGTCAGGCCTTGATAATCTCAACACAGATTTCTACCAGTCCCAGCAGTCCTATGATTATGGGGGAAATGGAGGAACCTATAGCAAACACTATGGTGGCTATAACTATATATCTAGCTATTTTCAGTCTGCTCAAATAGCATTTGAACCTGTTAGCCTAATATTACTTACTTGTCAAGTCCTGAGTTCAGAATTTTGTTTTCTTTTTCGGATGAAGAAAATATAAAAGCACCTAAATGTCAAGGAAAATGTTCTTCTTGTGTTAAGGAAGCTAGAAATAAAAAGAAAATGAAAATGAGAATATATTTCTTAGTGTATTCACTTAAAAAAATTATTTGAATGAATCAAGGTATTCTAATAATAAGTAAATAAACAAACCACTGTTCTAAGTTACTTTGAAGGAATCACAAGAAAGAAGTTACTGTATTTTTTTTATTACTCTCCCCTTCCCACCCACCCCGACCAAGTTACTGTATTTTTACACAAATGCGTGTCATACGATTGAACCCACTGCTATGTTAGTGTCCTGTGCACACTATTAAATTATATGCATCTGCTTATATAGGTGTGCTCATATATGAAAAAACACTGTCCTCTTTACTAAAACTGGAACTGACTTCAAAAGATGTCAAATCTCTTGGAGAAGTGGCTAGTGGTTGACTATCCTGTATGGGACACTTCTCCAGACAAAAATCGTAATTGTGCATAAAGTTTCCAAAACTTCTGAAGCTCCATCTCAAATACTTTGAGCACATGGCCAGGAAAAGGACATCATATTTGGAAGGGCGGAGAGACAACACAGGAGATGAGATGAGATGCATAGACACAGTGACTGGGGCAAAGGGAGTAGGTGTGTTGGTTGTCTGTGAGACTGGATCAGGACAGGGCAAGCTTCAGAACTATTGTACATTAGGGTTGATAGGAGTTGCAGGCAATTCGACAGCACATAACAACAATTACTCAAGTCCTTTTGATTTTGATTACTACTGTCTTCTCTTAGAAAGTTCGAGTGTCTAGTTTCTTTCTTGTCCCCTACCAAGTTTTTTTCTCCCCCTAGAGGAGATAAAAACCTCCTGACAAAACCAACAGAAAGGTCTTATTTAAAAGTTTCTTTCCTAGCAATTTTTCGCTCTGCTAAATCAAGGGCCAGCAAAGTTCACCAGAGACCTTCATTTGTATTTTGAAATAATACAATTATAAACTGGACTGAACTAAAGTGTCAGCAGTTTTAAAATAGACTTCATCTCTTAAGAAATTTAACGTTCCCAAGAGCTTACCTAAGAGAATAAGAGGTTCTTACAATCCAAATTACCTAAAGAGAAAAATAAGAAAAAAGGCCTGTAACAAACCAAATACAAATGCCAGGCACTACGATGACAGTCTGCATCCCCACGATATCACACAGTTAAATCATTTCCAAAACCCGTTCCTCCTCCTCTATTGATCGGGTATCAACGGTCAGTCGAGATTAATGCGTCATCAGGCAATTACCAGAACAGACAACTGCTTTTTTGTGAGTCAGAAAAGTTTGGAGGCGGGAGTGAGAATACATCAGAGGTCAAACAAAGTGCCCACGATAAATATACAAATTAAAATCCTGGGGAGGTGGGGACGACTTCTTACACATCTCAAGGTCGTGACAAGGCCAAGATTAATACAGGGGCCACAAGATACAGAATATGTACTAAGCCATAAAGCGAGGAACACACGCAAATCAATAAAGACATAATTTTTCTAAAAGTCGATAGAGAGGCTGCTATATACACATCCTATGGAGACAATCGCCGGAGAATACGTTAAGAAAGGACAAAGGACAAAGGCAGCAAAAACAAGGGATGAGAGAAAAGCAGTGGAGGGCGGCGAGGGAGCAGAGTGCACACACACGCTGGGAGGAGGTGCGGGCCGCCCTGGGGGAGCGAAGGACGCAAACGCCCGCCGAGGCGAGGCCCTCCAGGCTTCAAGAAGGTTCTGCCCGTTACCGTTCACCCGACCGGCTGGAACGCGCGCCACATCCTCACAACCTGCCTCCATAGGGCTTTTCGACTCACCTACATAATCCATTAAACGCAACTGACACCTCAGGGCCGGCCCGACCCCTCCGGCCCCAAGGCCGGATCAGGAGGATGCACCTCACTCCGCCATTTTCGCTCCTTCTCAATTCGGCCAACCCTGGGGCGGGCCGTTCCCACAAACCCCGCCCCTCCGCCTGTTTCTAAATTCTGATTGGGTAATGACTTGCTCAGTAGCGCGCTCCTGTCGTTGTGTATTGGCTACGATGTACGTCAATCAATAGAGCTAGCCCATAATTGGATCTTTTTTTCTATCTGATTGGGCCTAGGGTTGAGGTAATAGATAAAAGTGTTTTTAGAAACCGTTTATCAGGAATGTAAAATTATTTCCGTGTAGAAGTAGTGTCACGTTTTGGTAAAATAGAATATGTGGCCGCATGATTATTTTAACCTCCCCTCAGATTAAATTACATCACTAGTAATCCCATCCTCAAGGTTGAAAAGCTTTAATCCTGACTGTTTACAGCACCATCTCGGCAAACAATTTGAAGACTTGAGTTTGTAATCTTGTTTTGTGACAGACTCTTAAAATGCTCAAATTTTCAGACTCCTGCTTCCAGTTTTGGTCACCTATCCTATCCTTTTTTTTTTTTCTATCCTATCCTTAATACACCTGGATGCCTCTTTTCTTGCGGGCCTTTCTGCTGGATGCCAAATTGTTTTAACTGCTTCGTTGTTTCCTAACTTTAGGGTTCTCAGTGCTGGTTCCAGGAAACGATAGATTTAAAGTAACGAATCTAGGAGAATGGGAAGTTATTAAAAGTGAAACGGAATGCCTAATGATAATTGGTGAGTTGGAATGGACGGATATTAGCCATTATGAATAAGATAACCACATGATCTAGTATACTAAGAATAAAAAATTGAAAAGGAATGGAGCTGATATTTATAGTTTGCTTTTTTGTTACTTGAGATTTTAATTAAAGTTTATAGAGAACTTGGATTTCCATTCATTCATTCATTGTTGCACATTTTCCTCCCTGCCCACCCCACCCTCCCAGTTCACTTTTCTCTTTGGAAAAAAAAAATTTTCATTGTTATACAATCCCCCCCCCTCCCCCCAGTCCACTTTGCTTTGCAGCTCCTGTTTAAAAGGAATATATGATTAGGTATTATTTGTGTCAGGCCCAGACCAAGGTCAAGGCAGAGAATGAAGGATTCGAAGATTATCAACAAATGGAGTGATCACTTTGCCCACCTGGCTAAACTACAATGGAATCCCCCTCTCTTCCTTCCCTAAAGACCCTTACTATAAATTCGCCTTGAGGGGTGGTTTCCTGGGAGTCTGTCTCTCCAGACCAAGGGATCCCTCCCAGAAGCCCCTTGATAAAGCTTCTTTAGCTTTCTTTCTCTGGTCCTTTCCTTGAAGGTTTGGCCTTGTGCCCAGTGTGAAGACCTAACAATTTGCATGACAAGAGTCCAGAATACTACAATTTTTCTATCCACTTGTTTGTTTATGGGAAGTTAGTTGGGTTGCTTCCATCTCTTCACTATTGTGATTATTGCTGCAATAAACATGGGTCTACATACATTTGTTTACACCACAGATCTGCTTTCTTTACATTCCCAGTGTATTGTTTGCTATTTTATTGAACATTGCAATTTTTACTATGGTGAGAGGATAACCCATTGTTTTGATTTGCATCTCTCTGATAGCTAATGATAACATGCATCTCTTCATGTGTTGGTTATTTCAATGTCTTCTTGAGTGAAGTGTCTATTCATGACCTTTGCAAATTTATAATTGAGTTATCTTTTGTTGAGATAGTCTCAACAAGAGTTTTTCTAGAAATTTTGTGATGGGTCTATTAAAATACTTCTGTATGTGTTAGATAAGCAGTGAGTTTCTAAAAATAAGTCCGTTTTCTGGAGGTTGGGGTATAGTTCTTTATAGTATTCTGTTATTATCCTTTTCATTTCAGTTGGTTCTGTGTGACGGTACCCATTCCATTCCTTGTCATTTTATCTGTGCTTTCTCTTTTGTTAGATTTGCCAGGAATTATCACTTTATTTTTTCAAAGAACCAAATTCTTTTATTCTTTATATATTTTTGTTTTATATTTAACTTATTTATGCTTTTATAGACTGATTCAGGCCATGGTCTTCGTAATTACTTGCTATTCATCAGAGAGCTGGGCAATGACTAAGGATGACAGAACTGATGTCTTTGAGTTGTGGTGCTGGAGAAGAGTACTGAACATACCACTGACCACCAAGAGAACAGCTTGTATTGTAGAGGGTGAGACCACATTTCTCCTAGGAAGCTAGGATTTTGAAGCTCTCACATATTTTGGGCACATGGCCATGAGGGATCAGTCCCTGGAAAAGGACATCATGCTTAGAAAGCTGGAGGGACACAGTGCAGGAGAGAAAGACCCTGGATGAGATGGATTGATCCAAGAACTGGAGTAATGGGGATAGATGTGTCAGTCAGTGAGACTTGCTCAGCATAGAGCAGGGGTTCAGAGATGTTGTACATTAAGGCCGCTACGACGGCATATAACAACATCATGTTCTTATCTTTATTATTTAAGGATCACACTTTAAAAAGAGTAGAATGTACCTGACACAAACCTTGTATTTTTTTTTAAACCTGGTATTTTCACTTGCTTCATATGCACATGAACATCAGACAATGAATAATTGATGACTTGAATTGTGGTGTTGGTGAAGAATATTGCATTTTCCATGGAATGCCAAAAACCAAATAAATCTGACCTAGAAGAATTAAAACCAGAATGCTTCTTGGAAACAAGGAATGGTGAGACTTCATCTCATATACTTTAAGCTATGTTATCAGGAGGTGCCCTTAAGAATGGCATTATATTTAGAAAGAGGTTGAGTCAAAGAGGAAGACACTCAGAGATAGACACCAAGAATGAAACAAGATTTCAGCACAGCAGATTGTGATACTGGTGCAGGATTGGGCAGGGTTTCATTTTGTTGTGCTTGAGGTCACTATGAGTCAAAGGTGACTCAAGGACATCTAATATCAAACATATTGTAAAGATTTTTATCACCAATGTTCTGCACAAGAAGACCCTTTGGGCAAAAGCTATCACATCTGGTCTCCCACTCTTTGCAAATATATTATGACAGCCTGTACCTGCCAAAGGTCATAGAACAGGAGTGTCTTCTATAGGGTATGCAATTAGATCAGCATTAAGATTAGAGGACCTGGTGTTACAAAAAGCAGTTTTTAAAATCTAACATAGATTCCAAACACATGTGAAGACCTTAACATGGGATTAAGGCTCTGCTTTTGGACTGCTCCATTTATACACCCCAAGTGTCTGATTTTAATGAATCATTCAAGAATCAATAAAATACTAAATTTTACTTCTAATGACATTTTAGTGGCTAAAGTAAGAAAGATGTTCCCAGAGGCAAACAGTACTGGGATCTAGATAATTTCCCAACAGTAGAACAAGGCAGCAGCAGAATATACTTGTATTTGACAGAGGAGAAAATCATGGGTAAGGAAATGTGGAGCAGTGTCTGTGTGCCTTTCCTCAATTTGTTGAATGGGGCTGTGCAGAGAATGTGCTTGTGGCCTGTCAACCACCTTGTTATTAATACAAGTAAGGATCATGCCACCCTTGTAGGGCTGGGACCATACAAATAATGTGTATGTAACCCTAACAATAGGGTTATCAGTTTTGCCATCCACTAGGCTGACAATGAACCATCCCAGATGTGGGCAGAGGCATTTTACTACCACCAAAAAAGAACAGGGAATGTATTCTTTGGAACTGGGAACCTGAGAACCTCCCAGACTTAGGTAACATTAGAGGTGCAGCAGCAGAACCAAGAACTGGCAAGATACAGCTCAGTATACTTTCAAGACAATGGAGAGAAAACTAGAAAACTAAGTGACTCCTGGCAGAGGCTTACTGATAGAGTGCAATGTTATTTGGTACATATTAGCACAGCTAGGTAGATTTGGAACCCTTGCCTAAGTAGGGTGGAGGACGAAGTGGCCCAAGAGTACTGATGCACTAAGGGAAGAAGACAGCCTTCCTGTACCAACAGGTGTCCTGAGAGGAAAATTATATTCAGAGTAATTTCTGATCTTTAATTGTAACCTATTACTTTCTTAACAAGCCCCATAATCATCGAGTATTGTCTGGAGTTCTGTATGGCCACTGAAATGAATTTTGGACCCCAGCAGAAAAGGTGTCATGGAAGGGATTGCTGGTATTGTTGTTGTTATGTGCCATCGAGTCGTTTGTGACTCATAGCGACTCCATGTACAAGAGCCCTAAACTGTGCTCTATCCTGTGCCAATCTCATTGCTTCTGACACACCCATCCCGAGTACCCCAGTCACTGAACCAATCCACCTCATAGAAGGTCTTCCCCTCCTGCGCTGTCCCTCTACTCTACCCAGCATGATGTCCCTCTCTAA
>NW_006399776.1:5709036-5710011 GCF_000299155.1 Elephantulus edwardii
AAAAAATCTTTCTGGCAGTTCAAATCTACTATCAGCTCTGGGGGAGAAAGACAGGTACCTTTCTGTGTGAGTTATAGACTTGGAATCCTATTGGGAGGGTCAGCTATGAATTGGTTCTGACTTGACGGTAGTGAGTTTTAAGGTTCTATGTACAAAAACCAAGAGACACTAACCCTTACACATACAGTGTTTTGGTTTTTCTCAGACATAGAAATATAAGAATATTTTGAGTAGTTCTCAATCTGGCCAGACCAATACTCAAATTAGTAGACTTCATATTGAATAATTTAAATTTTATTTAAGAGTGAAGAGAAACTTTTTTCCTGTTTTTTTAAATTGGCTTTCATGTAACTATTCATATACATTTTATACTAATTACAATTGATCAATGCCTTTTATCTGCTAAAGTCAGATCCTGACTTCTCCTTGCCTCTTCCTTTACTCCACATGTCTGTCCACTAATTTCTGCTGCTCTCATTCCCCCTCACTTTCTCCCTTCTTTGTCCCTATTTGAACAGTTACATTTATCTTGTTCCAAGTTGCTAACTGCAGCACTCATGTTGTCTGTTCGTTCCCAGGTTGAACCCATAGAACTGCCTGTGCTCACTCAGGTGGTTAATATAAAGCAATAAAGGATACCTGGTGGACAGAAGGAAATTACTGCTTTAATTAAAGACTCAGCCTATTGGTAAGGAACTATGTTGCAAACCCCAAAACACAGGGTTCAAATCCATCAGCTGCTCAACAGAAGAAAAATGGGAAAGTTTCTCCAGAGCGATTTATTGGCTCTGAAAATACTCTAGAAGGTCAGCTATGTATAGTTCCGACTGGATGCTACATAACAAAAACAAAGGCTGGAGTAAAACACGATTAGTTCCCTAGGGAGGGCATGGTCTCTTGCCCAACACTCAGATAAAATACTGTGTTGAGAACTCTTTGGTCTCACTATCTCTGCTTAGGTAGGCTTCTGACTTG
>NW_006399776.1:5710111-5719539 GCF_000299155.1 Elephantulus edwardii
AGCAAACTGAAGCTGTGAACAATCTCAATCTCTTCGCCATCCATCCTGATGCTACCGATTGGTCCAGTGGTGAGAATTTTTGTCTTCTTGACATTGAGCAATCAAGATGCATTGCTGGTATTAGAATTAGTAAAAAAGGTCTGACCTCCACCATATAGGAATCAACCTTAGTTGTTGATATTGTAACATTTTATTTGAATGTTTACTGAGAAAATTGGTTTTTCACTTAACAAGTGACACTTTTTTTTATGACACTGACTACAATCCTTACATTCTAACAGCATTCTTCCCACTTTCTTCCTGTTTCCCATTCCATTTGCCCATTTTGCCTCCTGAGCCTTTTTCTTGAACAAATGCTGCTCTTTTGATCTTGGATGGCTGATTTCTCTAAGAATTGTGTTCCTCCTTGGCTTGTCTATTGTTCGGCTGGAAAATGAGTCATGGACGTGATTTTAATTCCAGGACTGAAGAATGACTATGAGTCATAGTCTTGGGTATTCCACCAATCTCTACTATACCTGTAAACTTGGCCTTTTTTAAAAAACGATTTTGCATTTTGTTCCACAATTTTACTCCACTCTGTTTTGATCCATTTAGGTTTATGGAGATGGAAAATTACAAGGCCCATTAGTGCTCTGCTAATAGTTATTTGTTTCGTTTTAACAAACAAAGCTTTATTCTTCCTGTTTGGGAGGCTAGAGGCCTAGATTTGGGGTGTTGGCTCTAAGGAAAGGCTTTCTCTGTTTCAGCTCTGGAGGAAGGTACTTGTTTCTTCTGGACTAATGGGATTTCTTTTTTTTTCCTCTTCTTTGCTTGGTGGGCAGTTGATTTGATTCTCCCTCCTCATTGTGAAATTGGAGGTCAGAGGCCTCCATGTCATTTTTACAGAAGAAATGGTGACTTCAAAATTGAGGCAAGGAACTGAAGTGTAAGAAAAGGGGACTGATTTATATGGAGAAAAATTAATTTGTTCTAACCACAAGTATTTATTGATGGATCAGAGAGTACAATTGTAATGGAACAGTAAGGCACAACCGTGGATTAAAACAGTTTGCTCTACAGCCAAAGGGTAGGGGAAAGCCATACTCTTAGGAATTTTAAATATACAAATCAAAGAGCCTCTGAAGTACCTAACATATCAGCATCAGACAATTCTTCCCTTTTATACAATTTCTACATTACACCTTTGGATCACAAAATCAGTCTGAAAATTCATAAAGAATTCATCATTCATTTATAGTTGAGCCATCTACCCTGGTCAGTCCTGTTCTTTCTTCTTTCCCCATCTCTTTGCAGTGGAATTCTTTAGCAATTTCCTTCCTAAAGAATTGTGCGCACTGAGATCACTTTCTAAAACAAAGAAACAAGCAAGGAAGCAACGAGCCAGAGAAAGACAGCCAAGAGCAGGTAGATAAATTAGACTCATACAGACAGATGTTAGGATGGCAACAGCCTGATTCAATGAGGTCTAAATTAAGCCGACTTTGGCAGAGAAGTTGCTCTGGCTTGCTCAATAGCCTGCGATGCCACCTCAGATTGTGTTACCACTGCAGGCCCCTTGCTTCTGAGGGATTACCAATGATTGACACAAAGAGCTAGGAAGCCAAAGTAACCAGGCAGCTAATGTTAACAATACATTCAATGTTGTGGACCTGTACTAGGAGCTAACCATGGCTTCTAGTAAAATCATTTTCCAAGTGTAAAATTCATGAAGAATTTTGTGCAAAATGTCAAGACATTGAGGACAATCTTTACATTTCTTGGGCTGGGGTAAGTTAGGCACTTCTTTAACATTATTCTTTCTACTTGAAAATGTTAAGTGAGAAACATTCCAGTGCATATAACACTGAAGCATAAGCCATGCTGCAGAGGTGTGAATACAGGATGCTTTATAGGATGCCTGAGGTTTCTCAAAATAGCCACTCATAAGTCCCCATGTCATTCTGGTGGTGACTCAAAAAAACTCAAGACTCACTGCTGTTCTATCAGTTGTGATTCACAGCAACTCTACTGGATTTCAAAGGCTGTAAACTGCAACAGGAGGAGACTCTCATCTTTCTGCCAAGGAGCTGCTGGTGGATTTCAACTGCTGGAGACAAGTGGCCTCTGGGTTAGCAGCACAGCTTGTTATGAACTATGCCACCACAACATCCCTTGGTGGTGATAAGTGCCCCCAAACTAACCAAAAATCCAGGCATATGGCTATTTTCTGAAGCATCAACACTGCACTAACTTGTCATACTAGCACGTATGTTGAGAATCAGAGGCCAGAGGTAGAGTGAGCTAGGCAAGCCTCCTAGAAGCTTTGGCTCTGTACCTCTCACCAAGACCACCAACTTTCGAGAACATCTCCATCAGGCAGTTCTTTGATAACAGAGCAGAATTCAGGGGACTGAGACATAGGCCCATTCTTGAGAGAAGTGCTGGTTACCAAAAAGTTCCTGGAGAGTTAACACTCCAAAGACTCATTTACGAGTGAAGGTAGATAAAAACAGCCAGACCACTGAACTATCCTGCAAAGTCAGAAACATATTAACAGGCATAGCTTAGGGTGCCAAGTAGGACAGAAGGTAATTCTGAAGGTTAAAAAAAAAAGCGAAGTGACTAACAGACCAAGTGATTGTTATGTTGTGAGACACAGAAATAGGAAACAAAGGGCATATTTTAAAAAAAAGGATGAAGCACGCCAGAACCTGGCTGGAGGAAAGGCAGCACAGCCAACATGAACATCCAGTCAACGAGTTCTGCTGGCTGGTCCTTGACATAACTCCCTCTCTCTCACTTCTCAGACTGGACGGATGTGCTGGATTCGGAAGAAGAGAGGAAAACAGTGTTTCTCACAGGAGAATTGTTAAATGGATTAAAAAAAATGGGCTGGGTGTACCATTCTGTAATGCCTTGTTTACAACAAAAGTATTCTGTGTTGACAAAACATATTTGGGGATCATGCAACAGTAGTACTTTGGGAAGAGGGGACTGATGGGGCAGAGGTGGGGTTGGTGGACAGGAGTCTCAAGTTCCAGTTCTTAAATACTAGAAAGCAAGGGGTAATTTGGTCTCAGTTCTTTAGTGAAGAAATCGGATGCTCATTTTCTGCTCTACATCCACCTTTTCCAAAACCTAGAGGGAAAAAGAAAATCCAATTACATTTGTGTATATCACAGCTGACTCTGTCCACAGTTCTTAGCTATACAATATACCACCCCCACTTCTGTGAATCAGAATTTAATTTTTTCAAAGGTGAATGCCTCACCTTAACAAATTCTGTGAAAGATATGGCACTGTCCCCATCTTGATCTGCCTCCTGGATGGTCCTGTCTGCAATACTGCCCAGCTGCTCATCTGAAATATTTACTCCAACCATCATGCGTAGCACCTGTAAGACCAAGAGTCAGGAATTAGAGATAGACACATGGCAGACGAACTGTCATACTAAGATTAAAAGTAAACACATACTCCCTTTTATTTTGATCTCTGAAAATATAACAGACATGTATGAAATCCTTAAGTTCTTGTGAAGGCCATTCTTTAGTTGTTGTTAGGTGCTGCTGAGTCGAGCACACTCATAGTGACCCTATGAACAAAATATATGAACTCTGTTCTATCTTGACACTTCCTGACACACAAGAGCCCACTGCAGCAATCACCATATCAATCTACCTGATTGAGGGTCTTCCTCTCCTTCACTGACCCTCACCCTTCCCAGCCTCATGTCCTTCTCCAAAGAACAGCGCCTCCTAGTAACATGTCCAAAGTACGTAACGTGAAGCCTCATCATTCCTCCCTCCAAAGAGCACTCTGGCTGCATCTTCTCCAAGACCTATCTGTTCATTCTCTTGGCCATCCATGGGATGTTCAGTGCTCTTTTCTAACACCACAGCTCAAAGGCATCAATTATTTTTCTGTCATCCTTATTCACTGTCCAGCTCTCAGGTGCACAGCTAGTAACTGGAAAGACTATGGCTTGAATCAAACATATTTTAGTCTTAAACTGACATTACCCTTCAATAATTTGGAGAGGTCCCCAACAGCAGAGTTTGCAGTGCAATGTGTCTCCTTATTTCCTGACTGCTAGTACCAAGGGTGAGAATTGTGGTTCCAAGCAAGATGAACCTGTTGATAGTTGCAATCTACTTTCCAATCATCGGTTGCCTATCGGTCCAGTGGTAAGAACCTTTGTTTTTCTGACATTGAGACGCAATCCATACTGAAGGCTGCATTCCCTGATCTTCTGCAACGAGTGCTTCAAGTCCTCATTTGCAGCAAGCAAGGTTGTGTCATCTGCATAACACAGGTTATTGATGAGTCTCTCTCTAATCCTGATACCTCATTTCTCTTCATATAGTCCAGTTTCTCAGATAAATTGCAGTGCCCTCCTGATCTGTTTGCACAACAGCCTCACATGATTACAACCAAGTGCTTTGGGATTCCCATTCTTTTCAATGTCAGCCACAACTTGTCATGAACCATACAGTCAAACGCCTTTGCATAGTCAATAACAGACAAAGACATTCTTCTGGTATTCCTTACTTTCAGCCAAGATCCATCTGACACCAGCAATGATATCCCTGGGGCCATGGCCTTTTCTAAATCCTGCTTGAACTTCTGGCAGTTCCTTATCTATGTACTATTTCAACCATTTTTCAATGATCTTCAGCAGTATCTTGCTTGCATGTGATATCAATGATACTGTTCGATAATTTCCACATTCAGCTGGATCACCTTTCTTGGAAATGGAAACAAATATGGATCTCTTCCGATCTGTTGGCCAGCCAGCCATCCTCCAAATTTCCTGGCATAGACTGGTAAATGCATCCAAGGCTGCATCTGTTAACTGAAACAAGTCAATTGGTATCCCACTGATTTCTAGGGCCTTTATTTTTTGCCAGTGTCTTCAATGCAGCTCCTACTTCCTCCTTCATTACCATTGGCTCCTGTTCATTTGGTACTTCCGGAAATTTTTCAGTGTCAATCAGTTCTTTCTGATACAGTGATTCTGTGTATCCTCTCCATCTTCTTTTATTTATTTATTTTTTTAATTGTTGTGTACCACTGAATCGGATCTGATTGGCACAGGAGGAGACTGTCTCTCCTTCTCCAGCAGAACATCTGGTGGATTCGAACCATGTGCCTTCAGGATTACAGTGCAGCTTCTTGCCACTAGGCCACCAGAGATCCCTTCCTCCATCTTCTTTTGATGCTTTTTGGGTCATTCAGTATATTGTCCATATTTCAATATTGTGACACAAGGCTTAAATTTGTTTTTCAGTTCTTTCAGCTTGAGAAATGCAGAGCGAGTTCTTCCTTTTTTATTCTCCAATTCCAACTTTCTGCACATTTCATTATAATACTTTGGTTTGTTCTCCAGAGCAGACCTTTGAAATCATCTGTTCAGCTCTTTCACTTCAACATGTTTTTTTTTCCATTTGTATTCTTGATGTTCCATTGCAATCTTTAGTCGCTCTGACATCCATTTCGATTTTTTCTTTCTCCTCTGTTTTTGTAATGACATTTTGCTTTCTTCACAGATGATATCCCTATCATCCCACAACTCATCTGGTCTTCCATAATTGGTGTTCAATGCCTCATACCTATTTCTTAGAAGATCTTGAAATTCAGATGGAATTAATTCAAGATCATATCTTGGTTCCTGTTAACTTACTTTCATTTTCTTTGCTCTCAATTTGAACTTGCCTATGAGTAAGTGATGATCTGACCCACAGTCTGCCCCTGACCTAGTTTTGACTGCCAATCAGTTTCTTCCACAAATGTAGCCAATCTGATTCCTATGCAGCCCATCAAGTGGGATCCATGTGTAAAGTTATCTTTTGTGTCTTCTAGGAAAGATATCTGTGATGAATAAATCATTGTAAATCCAAAATTCCAACTACTGTTCCTTCTTCACTGTTTCCCACTTTACATAATGATTTTAGCAGATATCTCAGTGATGTGGCCATTTGATAGAAAGATGAAAGTCCTTCCCTTTTGTTCCTACCCAGAAAACAGTGTCTGGTGGCACAGAAGCCATTCTATGACTGTGAAAATCCTATGTACCATTGACAGTAGAGGAAGACTACAGAGGAAGCCTACTTCCTAGAAATGAACCAATCTGGCCAATTTTGTTGCAAGAGACAGACTTCTTGTTACATGAGACAAATCTGGTCCCTTAGTTGTTTAAGATATTCTGGAATCCCTAGCTAATGTGGTCTACTCGCAGGTGGTATATGAACCCGGAAACTGCCTCATAAAGGTCCTTAATGTGCTATATACTAAAATGCCTTCTTAGAAAAATAGTAAGCACTGCAATAAAGAGAACTTAAAAACATCTCAAATTCATCAAGAGACCTTTTCCCTACTTCTGCCAACATCTTTCGGGTATGACATGCTTTGGAAATTGCTGCCTTAAGCTGAGTGCCTGCATGCATCTGGAGGTGCTGAGCTTGTCACACAACTGCCTGTCCCAGCTGCCCACCAGCCTCGCTGACCTCTCCTGCCTGAAGAAGCTGAACCTCAGCAACAACTGCTTTGCCCACATCCCCATCTGCGCCTTCTCCCTGAAGGAGCTGGACTTCTTGCACGTGGACTCCAATAGCCTGGAAAACATCACCAAGAGCATCCAGTGCCTGGCAAGCCTAAAGATCTTCATTGCCGAGAATAACAACATCCATTGCTTCCCTAGGTCTCTGTGTTTGCTCAGCAGCCTGGAGCTGCTGAGCTTGAACAACAATGAGATCCAGACACTCCCAGACGAACTCTACCTGCTGTGTAGGCTGTCAAGGATTGCCTGGAATCCGATGGACAAAGGGCTCCACATTTCCTATACCTCTTTAGCCAAGCCCCTGCCTGAGCTAGTGGAAGGGGGTCTGGAGAGGCTCTTCAGCTACTTGAAGGACAAGAAGCACAATTGACTTGGCCAAGAGAGGCCCCAGAGAGCCAGCTCACCTGATGGTCCACAGGGTACTTTGTAGCTGTTGGGATTTGTCGGCACTTCTGTTAAAATTAGCTAGTTAATTGTGGAATGCCCTCTCCAGAGAGGAGGTGACTTTTAACTCTGTGTCTTCCTGATAACCTTCATATTGTGTGCTCATTTCTTTCTAGACATATATTGAAATGGCCTTTTGAGTTTCTCCAGAAAGAAATAATTGCTTGAAGGAGTAGCAAGATGCAGCCTATGAAAAAGAGGTCTAATTTGAGCCTCCTTCAAATATTTACCAAACACCCAGTATCTGCTCTCAGACGGTTTCTGCTCTTGAGTCGACAATCTGTCACCAGGTGGCAACAGCAAGACATGTTCCCTACTTCAGTTTCAACCAAGCTTGTTTGGGACCAAAGAGTGAGCTGAAGTCCCCACTCCGCTGTCAGTGACCAGGTTAGGCTGAGAGTTCCCTTGAACACATTTTAGAGAGAAAATTCCAATGATTGTCCCCAAAAACTCAAGGGAACTCTCAGTCTAACCTGAAAATCTCTGTAAATGCTCATTAAAATTATTATTATTTTTTAAAAAAGATTGTTACCTTAAAAAACATACTTAATTCAGAAATATGAAGATGGAGACTGGGTCCTTTTCTAACACTTTACATCACTAGCCACCACTGTTCTCAAAAAAGATAAGAGAAAGGGAAGATAAGAGATAAGGGATAAGGGAAGATAAGAGATAAGGGAAGAAAGGCCTTACCACAGGCCTACCTTTCCCTCCGGTTAAGCAAATTCCTATGCATAGTGACCTCATAGGACAGATGATATGTATATGGGAGCTGTAATGTATATGGGAGCTGAGTGTCAAGGATTTTTTCTCACAAAGCAGCTGGTGGGTTTGAATGGCCAAGCTTTCTGTTAGAAGCCAACCATTTTAACTACTGCCACCACTGGATCATCTTAAAATTATGCTAACCTCCCAAGACAGAAAAAGAGTGTAGCAATTATCTTTATTAATAGAAAATAAACTCTACTTATTTAACTATTTAACAGGAGGCTTCTTGGTTGCTAACTTAAAGGTCTCCTGTTTCAACCCACCAGAAGCTCCATAGGAGTAAAGATTTAGTGACCTGGTGTCATACAACCTAGGAAACTGTGGAGCAGCTTTACTCTGTCCTACAGGGTTGCTAAAAGTCAAAACAGACTGGAAAACATTAAATAACAAAGTCCATATATTTAAGATATATAATCTGGTAAATTTTGACACACATAAACTTGACTCGCACCTAACAACATACACCCCGAGGCCACCACAATCAAGATAATGAACATAATCTATTACCTCCAAAAGTTCAGCCACAAATTTAAAGAAGAATCATGGTTGAAAGAGCGTTTTCCCACAAACAGAAACTTCTATCAGACAGATAAAGAAAATGCAGCCATAAAATTCTACTGAGACGTCTTCAAGTTCCAGTCACAGACAAGCTCATGCAGAGCCACCTCTTGGGCCACAGCCATCAAGAACCTTGTCCTTTTCCACTGTCTTGACAGGCTGCTCCCTGAGGTGTCTGTTGCTTCAGTAACCCACCCCTCCCCACCCCGGCCCAAGTCAGTGACTGTTCCAGGAGCATCAGTGCAGACCCCTCTCAGCTGTGTCTAATTTCAGCTTTGTTCACATGTGAATGCAGCTCCTCAATTGTGGGACCAGGGAGGAAGATGGCAAGCTGTGGGAACCATCAGTGAGCCCCTCACCCAGCCCTCAGAGCTGCAGAAGCATTGGTGACCCCAGCACCCACATGTCCCATTCGTCACCCCAGTGCGCCAGAACAGTCACAGGACAAAGACCACATGGTAGAGAGTTTCCTGGAATAATTTATTGGATTCTGAAAATAGGACTAATAAAGCAATAATGTTCTAGGCATCCCTCAACATAATCAAATCGGGATTCCACACACGAGCATGTTGTGAGCCTCTTTTCTATTTTGCTGTGCTACTGAAAACCCTCAGATGTAAAATACTAGCTTGTTAATGAATTCTGTGAACAGTAATGTGATTAAAAATAAGTCTAAGCAGCTGTAAAAGTGACCACAATGACGTGAAATAAATGTACTAAGTTGAGCTCTGAAAAAAAAAAAAAAAGAAAGAGCATAAGCCCTAAGCCTTTCCTCAGGATAAACTTACTGTGAATATTTTAACATCTGATGATGACTAACTAAGAATTACATATTACCAAATGTTTGCGAAATGGTAGTACTACCCAGAAAGAGAAACTTTGTCCTTTTCTTACTTTTGGAAAATGATTCTCTATTTGCTAAGATAAAATTGGTTGTCTTACATCTCAAAAGTTCAGAGAACATTTATCCTAAAGTACTGAGACCTAAAGGACACTATAGTGGCATTCAGTAGATAAATCATCTGACACTCTAGCTACATCATTCCCTCTCTACTCTATGATTGAGTCTTTCTTTATCCTAATACTGTGTGTATTGCATACTGTGGAGTTGGAAACCTCC
>NW_006399776.1:5721059-5771285 GCF_000299155.1 Elephantulus edwardii
TTGGTTGGTTCTGCTATTGACATTGTTAATTCTTCATCTAGTTATTTGTGTCTTTATTTTCCTTTGTTTGCCAGTGGCTTGTCAGTATTTTCGACCCTTTCAAAGAACCAGCTCCTGGTCTTGCTGATTGTTTCAGTTCCATTTATTTCTGCCTTATCTTTATTATTTCCTTTCTTCTAGAGGCTGTGGGGTTAGCTTGTTGTTCTTTTTCTATTTGTTGGAGTTCTTGGGTTAAGGAGTTGGATTTACTCTTTCTTCTCCCACTAGAAGTCTTCTAGAAATTTTACTTTTTAGGTGTATTTAGAAATAGAGAAATTTCTCCATATTTCTGAATGGATTAGCATAGAGTCCTCTAGACTGGCAGATGGACACACACACACACACACACACACACACACACACACACACACGCTCGCCTGCTCTCTCTTTTCTCCTCTAATATTTCAAGATGAGGAAAAACATGAGAGGAAAAAGTAAAGATGGGTGATGTTAACACAATGAAATCTTAGTCTAGTTAATATATGAAGAGTATTCCACTGAGAGCTATTAAGAGCCATGAACAGTAAGGTCAGCATCCATGAACACTGTAGCATTTCACTGAATCTTAGGTCTGGCCCAAGGATAGAATAAACAAGTGTTTATCTCAATTATGATCACAGTTACTTGGTTGCCAACAAACGAGTTTGGCAATAAGGGAACTATTTTTATCTGAAACATCTTGCTTATTTTAGTTCTGTCAGTCGCCTGCTAAAAGACATTTTGTTAGTTTTTAAATAGTGAACTTTCCACAGGTCATCTGCTCTGTAAAATATTTGGACAAGATTTTGCACATAGTAGGTATTAAAGGTTTACTGAAGAAAGAATTATTCTGCCCATGTAAATAAACCAGTTATCCACATACATGTGCATTCTCTTACATACCTGCAACAGCTCATCACGGGATATCTTGTCATCTTTATCCAAATCATAAAGTCGGAAAGCAACTAGAAGAACAAAAGAAATTTGGTAGTATTTTGTCCATTCACAGGAAAGTAATGGATTTTGTAAGAAAAACTGCAGAATTTTTAAGCCAATTTTAGTATTTATGAAATTGAGATGCATCTCATAATAGATGGTATTTCCAATTTAATAGAATATGGTCATTCGGTAAAATAGAAAACTTCATAAAAATAAAAAGTAGAAATGTACTTGTAACTATGCTAGAACATTACAACAAAATAAAAAACAACTTAAGCAGTTAAGTCACCTCACATAACTTATTAATTCTCTCCACTGTGCACTAATGAGGGGAAACCAACAAAGCCATACAGGAATGATGCCAATGAACTACACTGAGTATCGCTCTAGAAATATGACCTCTTTGCAGATTCATGCCAACTTCCAAGTAATTCTCTACCACTTTAGTGTCCTAAGATATTAGTAAACCTCAGCTTCAAACAAAGACACCAAAAATTTGCACTTCACCAAAGAGGACATTCAGAGGGCAAACATGAAGAAATAAATGTTCAAGATCCCTAGCTTTTAAAGAGATGTAAATAAAAACAACTATGAGATACCATCTCATAGGAACAATAGCAAAGTTCAAGAGAACAGCAAACAACAAAGGCTGGAGAGGTTGTGGAGAGATTGGAACTTTTATTCAATAATAGTGGGAATGTAAAATGATAAAACAGCTATGGAAGTCTGGCGCTTTCTCATAAAGTTGGAAATAGAAATACCATTTGATCCAGCAATTCCACTACTAGGAATATACCCTAAAGAAACCAGAGCTGCTACCCAAACAGGTATGTGCACACCATGTTTACTGCTGCATTATTCACAATAAGCAAAGAGACGGAAGCAACCCATGTGTTCATCAACAATTCAGTGGATAGAAAAACTATGGTATATTCACATATTGGAATACTATGCTGTACTGAAAAACAGCTGCATTGGAACAGATGAAGGAAAGAACTGTTTAAAAGGAGTATTTGATTAGGCATTATCTCTATGACAACAGTCCAGAATAAGAGGTGCTTAGCAAAGTGAACTGGGGCGAGGGGCAAGGACAGGGAGGGAGGAAATTATGTTAACAATGAATGATTTTTTTTTAAGTGAACTGGGTTGGGGTAGGGAAGAAAATGTTCAACCATGAAAATCCAACTTTTCTGTAAACACTCGTTAAAATCACAATTTTTAAAAAAGGAAGAAAAAACCCTAAACCAAAACAAAACCAAAAAAACCACCAAAAATTTTATTTCCTGGCCTTATTACCTTTCTTTCCTTAGCAACACACAGCCTTTTATAAACTAGGATATAAGAACTTTGTTTGTGTCCATGTAAAAAAGAGATCTCAAAACAATGAACAGTGTTCAGACAATATATATACACTACCAAAGGGCTAACAAGTGGAGTGGATGATGTTATAGACATAGAAAAATAGACACACAGACATAGAGAAATCTCTGAGGAAGTGATGGTATTATAATGGTAATTGATTTCAGGGTATTTGGGGGTTTGAATCACTTCAAGTATGCCATTAAGGTTACAGGTTTTCAGTACAGTGGTACAAATTATTAAACTGCTTCTCTGGTGTTATTGATATACACAAACTTAGACCTGGTACACTAATCTAAACCCACTGCCTCCAAGTCAACTCTGATTCATACCAATCCTAGTGAAAAGGAGTTTACTAATTAGTAGAAGTTGTTGTTACTAGGTGCTGTGGAGTCAGTTCTGATTCACACCAGCCACACAGAAAACAGAATGAAAACTTATTTGATGTTACACCATCCTCTGATGTATTTAAACTCAATACTACAGTCATTGTGTCAATCTCATCACAGTCATCTTCTTTTTTCAAATATGATATCCTTTCCCAGGAACTGGCTCTACCTGCTAATGTTCCCAAAGATGTAAGATGAAGTCTCCTAATCTCTGTGTCTAAGAAGGAGCACTACTCATTTTACTGCATTCTTAGGTAGTACCTCACAGCAACAAAGTGGTCCAAAGTGCTGTGGGAACAAAAGTGTATGGCAAATAGGACTTCTAATGGAGCTGTATAGGAAACTTTAGAGGAAAAGGAACATTTGAATAAGATCTTGAAAGGCAAATAGAACTCTGATAAGGTGTGGGGAATTCCAGGCACAGTTATGATTTATGTACACAGGCATGAGAACATGAATGGATATAAAAAAATTTAAATATCTTCTCTTGGTCATTCACCTTCCACTAGAGACTAAAGAAAAACTTTTCAAAAAATCTAATTTACTCTGTATCAATGCTAATGATGGTAGAAAGTAATTGGGAGAAACTGCATTCTGAGGAAAATGAGCTAAGGATCACTAATGTTCCTAAAGGAGTACATGTTTATTATACTGCCAAAATAAACTACACACTTTCTCTTTTAATTCTGTGTAGACTGTTGGTTTTCTACAATGCCATAAAAGATGTTACCTAAAGACTAATCTAGGAAGATCTGGTGGCTTTATGGTAAGGAGTTGTGCTGCCAACCCAAAGGCAAACAATCAGAATTCACTAACTGTTTTGCTTGAAAAAGATGAGCAATCTTCTCTAGTTTGATTTACAGCCCCTGAAAACCTGCTGGAAGGTCAGCTAAGAGTTGGCTCTAACTTGGCGGCACATAACAACATCAAAAATGAGAAATCTTTAGTATTATTATAAGATGGAAATCTGTTTCCTGTTTCTCTCTCACTCCTGTTGATAGCTGACCACCCTTGCTTTAAGCACCATTCAACTCAAACTAAAAACTAACTCATAGCCATCAAGTTGGAACTGATTCATAGTTGAGCCTCCAGCGGTTTTCAAAGGCTATACATTGCACAGGACGATAATGCCTGTCTTTCTCCCTAGTCACTAGTGAATTTGAATACCCTGTGGACTATATCAACATGGCTCCCTCACATAAAAATTAGGGCTCTGTTAAGCATTTAATTGTTTTCCAATGAGTCAATTCATAGGATTCATTCTCTGTACAACTCTGTTCAATGAACATTCAAAAAGTATTTAATAAATGAGCTCAATCAACAAGCTATTGTAAAAGCTTGTTCAATGAATGAATGAGTAAATAAAAGATTTGTCAGAAATAAAAAGTAAACATTTTAAGTCAAGAGATTTGTGTTTCTTACAAACTTCTCATTTTCTCTGCAAATTTCTCAGATTTCTTTGACTACACACTGAGTATCAACACCCACCCTCTGGGTTGGATGCTTATGAAGAGTCAGGTATATCAGTTATCCTCGGACTGCTTGTAAATTTTGTATTTTCAATAAAACTACAAATTTAATTTGACGTTAAATTTTTAAAAATGAAACATGAATGTGAAAACAAGGTTACTAATTCATAGTCATCAAGAGGGAACTGACTCATAGTTGAGCCTCCAGCTGTTTTCAAAGGCTACAAGTTGTTATGCAAATTGATTATCTCTGAAAGATTAAAACTCTAGTCACTAAACAACAGGAAACACCTATTTCTTTTTTTTATTTTTGTGTGCGTGTACCGTCAAATCAGGTCTGACTGGTACAGGAGGAGATTGTCCCTCCTTTCCCGGCAGAGCATCTGGTGGATTCGAACCGTGCGCCTCTGGAATTGTAGTTGCAGCTCCTTGCCACTAGGCCACCAGAGCTCCCCAAAACACCTATTTCTGAAGTAAGTGTAGACAAGGTAACTATAAAGGGCTGAGGAGAAAATGTAAACATCTAGATGAATTTGAGTTTCAAAATGCTTTTACAAGTATCATTAAGTTCTCCTTCCACTTAAAGGGAAATGCAAACAGATCTCAGACCACATACATTACAGATGTGTTTTGCATAAGAAAGTTACAGTTCCCATCAACAGCCCTATGCTTAAACAACTCCAAAATACTTTATCCTACCTCAAAAGATTAGCCAAATAAGCACTGGAAAAAATGAAAATAAATGTTAAATTAATAAATAGATAATTTGGGTGAAGGGAAAGGCAAACCACAATAAAGGCTGATTAGACACTGTAATTAATTACATTAATCAATGGTAATTAATGCTAAAAAAGAAGTACCAAGTAGAGAACTAAAAAAATTCACAGATAAATGTGTTTTAAAATATTTTTAAAAGTGTAACAATGAATGACTGGAAACCCCAAGTCTATGTAAACTTTCATTAAAATTAATAATAAAAAAATTTAAAAAATGCTAGAGCACATAAAATAAAGCATGAATCCTTTTGTTATGATTCTATGCTATAACTAACCTTTTCAATCACTGATCATTTTTTTTCCTGACAGCAGAAATAACATTTTTACCAACACCAGAACTAGACAAGTCTGTACACATGCTATAACTTTTATTTAATAAACAAGGATGAAGGCTTTGCCTCAAAAAACATTAAGTATTGAAGAGAAATTGGAAGTGATTAAAAAACCTTATTATTCAATTAATCTGAGAATAATGAATTCTCTTTATTTTTCTCTATATTCTCTATATTCAGTTCTATTTGTATTCAAGTTCTCTGCTCTTAATCAAGGAACCTAATTTTGTAGTAAAGATGAATAGATGTTTAGTTTTTTGCTCAGAAAACAATCTTTCCTGTATTATACATCTTTCAGTGTTTCTCAGACACTTGGCCTGAAGTATCAACATAAAGTGTGAAAATAAGTGCCTTTGCTTAGGGAGACCTAGACTATGTCTCAAAGTGCATAAAAAAAATCGCAGTCTTATGTATACATGAATACATGTAAATTGTATATAATATTTTGTATTGTTTCTGAACAATATTACAAAGGATTTTACTTTTCTCTAATCAAGTAAGCCCTTGATGGATCACATTTCTCTATGGCTTCCTAAACTCCCTGTATACCACTGTGTGCCTTTGTAAGAGAAGGCTGGGACAATCAGTTAACTATAACTCCAGTATGTTTGAGTGAGGAAAAAACCCCAAACAATATTCAATTTCAATTTCCTGGAATAATGTTTCAAGTGATTTGGCAATATCATGTATAACTCAACAAGGGCAGAAAGGAAATCTCATGAGTATCTACAGAAAACAGTCAAGAGACATAGGGACAAAAATGGAATCTTGCATTATTTAGCTATCCAGCCCTATTAAGTCATATTCAACATCTATCAAATTCTAAAATGGACTGATGGTTGTCATTATTCCTGATGGGTAGAGACTGGGTCTTTTTCACTTTTATCATTCTAATACTTACTACAGTGCCCAGTACACAGTAAACACCCAATGAATTAGAATGATAACAATACCAGATAATATTTACTCAGTTCTTAGTATAGACCACCCACCTGACGTACAATGTTTAATCCTCATAACAAGCCTATGTGAAATCTTTTAGTATCTCATTTCAAAGATGAAGAAGCAGAAGTCCAGTGATTTTAATAACTTGTTCAAAGTCACATGGCCAAAAAAGTAGAAAAGTTAGAATGAAAATTCAGCCAATCAGGGTGTGAAGTCTGAGCTTTCCACCATTATGCTAAAATAAACACCTGTTCAATCAATGAATAAGCAAAGAAAAGATTTATCAGAAATGAAACCATTTAGAGTCAGAAGGCTTTTGTTCCTTACAATGCAGTTTGTTGCTTCGGCTGTTGAGTGGTTCTGGTCCATTAACATCTTTGCTCTTTTCGTTATCTTCAATGGGTCGGAAATGAGCTAAAGTTCTCATGAATCCACGAAAGTTTACTTGGTCCTCTCTAATTAGGAAATATAACAAAGAGAATATTTTATCAATGAAGTTATCATTTTTAGGAATTCAGTATCTTGGAAGTAGCTTTAGCTATTTCAGGTGTCTTGACAGCAAATGGAACTCATAGGATTTAATTTATATCTCACCTCAATCTTGTTGGGTAAGTATTACTATTACCACATTACGGATGATTAAACAGACCGAGAGAGATAGCAGGACTTAACAGAAAAATCTATTGAATTTATTTGTATCTCTTTCTCCTTTCAAAAAAAAAAGATCTGGGAAGGTAGCTCTGGTGGCCTACTGGCAAGAAGTTGCACTGCAAAACCGAATGTGCAGGGTTTGAATCCACCAGAAGCCCTGCTGGAGAAGGAGAGGCGATCTCCTCCTGTGCCAGTAAGATCTGATTTGATGGTACAGAAAAGAGGAGAGAGGAGGGGGAAAAAAAGATCTGGGGTGTCTCTAGGGCTATACAATTAAAAAGAACCAGGACCCAAATTCACTGTTTCTGACTCTACAATAAGCATCCGGTCCTTCCAACCTGCTGACTTCTCAGCCAATCCATGTTATTTCTCATGTAGTGACAGACATACTAACATGGATTGGCTGAGAAGTCAGCAGGTTGGAAGATACTTTGGGCATGTTGCAAGAAGGGACTGGTCCTTGGAGAGGGACATCATGTTTGGATGAGTAGAGGGACGGCACAGGACAGGAAGACCCTCAATGAGATGGATGGATTCTGTGAATGGAGTGGTGGGAATGAATGTGTTTGAGACAGCGAGGTTGGCACAGGATAGAACGGTGTTTAGGGCTCTTGTACATAGGGTCGCTATGAGTCTCAAACGACTCGATGGCACATAACAATGAGAACAACATATTAAAGTTATAAAAAAAAGAAACACGTTTTAGTCTTCCCAGTCAATTATAACCATTGTTAAGAACTTTAATGAGTGGAGAATCTGCTCTTCTATATAAAAACATACTGTGACATAACTACCTATTTATGTAAGGCAGTCAACAAACAAATGGTTGAGGGGTTGTGGTGGTTACTTTACTTGAAAAGAAATTGTCTTTGTATGGCCTACTGAATATAGTGCCAGGTAGACTACATGGTTAAGTATCAAATAAAGATAATGCTTTCTAAAGGTAGAAATCAAAGGCTAGCTCACAAGTCTGCTATTTGCAAAATAATGACCTTAATACTTTAAGGTAGTTATGTTACTGTTGTTGTTGTTTACCATAGAGTTGGAACCCTCTGGTGGGTTTTCAGAGGCAGTTAATGGCATAGGAGGTGACTGCCCATCCTTCTCCTGCGGAGCAGCTGGTGGCCTCCAACCATGTGCCTTTGGGATTGCAGTGCAGCTCCTGGCCACTAGGCCACCAGAGGTCCCTAGTTTTGTTACTAATGGTGTAGTATTTGGTCAAAAGTATAGTAAAATCAAGGAAGTAAGCATATACTATGGAGTAAGGTTTAAGTCATGTTCCAGAATAAACAGACTAATCATGTTAATGGTATATGGTTTCTAAGTAAAAAAAGTAAATGAATATACCCTTTTTAAAAAAAAATAAAATTCCACTTGCAAATGCCTAAAAGAGAACAAAATCCCAAAAGCTAAATACCTCAATTTGATTAGAACAAGAAGACTGCAGCTCTGCTAAAAGGCTAGGAGAGTAGCCTCAGGGATCCTCATGTAAGCCTGCCTAGTTTCCTTAGCAGATTAGTGGACTAACGGCAGATGATACTGTTGTTAGAGCAAAAGCAGGTTAGACTTACAGTTTTTCATAAGCTGCTGCAAGTAATAACGTTAACTAAGGAATCTTTAAACAAACACACACACACTCTCTCTCTCTCTCTCTCTCTTAATTTACAGGGTTTTCAAAATGCCTGGATACAAGCATAGTTGTTAAAAGTTATTTTCTGGTAAAACAATGAAAGAATTTTTCTTACTTTTCCAAGAGGGTAGTGTACTGGGGCGGGGGGCGGGTTGGGAGGGAAGAAAAGTGCAAAAATCAATCAATGGAAATCCAAAGTCTCTGAAAATTTTCATTGAAATTAATAAAAAAAGTTATTTTCTGGCCTTTTTTCATTTAGCTCTGCAGGAAAGAGAAGTAAAACAGAATTCAATATAATACCATGTCTGAAACAAACAATACAGTTCAGGGAAAGAGAAAGGGGAGAAGTAAGGGAGCAGATGTTGATAACTTATACATGACTTTTAAAAGAGCAAGAGTAGTATCATTCAAATTCTGTATTAACAATGAACTGAAACCAGGCTTCTCTTTACTTCTGTTACTCAAATTTTGTGTTCAATTCTTGCAAATTCCTCCGCTTTCAACAGTTTTATAGTTCCCTCTTCAGACCTTTTACATAATAGCATCCTCACTGCCACTTAGTCTTATTACTAAAAACTGGCACCTGCCCAAGTTGGCAGACCTACTGGGCTCCATCCTGAGCTCCATGGAGAAGCCGCCCAGCCTTTGGTGATCAGGAGGGAGACTCGGCACAAGGCCCAAGAGCAGGCTGCCCATCTGAAGAAACTACAGGAGCAAAAGAAACAACAGAAAGTGGAGTTTTGTAAAAGGATGGAGATAGAGGTGTCAGACTTCATACAAGACAGTAGGCAGATCAAGAAAAAGTTTTAGCCAATGAATAAAATAGAAGCATACATGTGGTAGAAGTGGCTGGGAAAGATAATGACTGTTATGTCATAAGCTTCAAAAAGGAGTTTACACTTTCAGATGAACAACTGGAGTCTTCCCGCCATGGAGAAGAGTGGGAGCCCCAGAAGGCTGAAGAGAAATGGAAACTGAAGGAGCTGGCCCAGAGGCAGGAGGAGGAGGCAGTCAGCAGAGACCTGTGGTGGTGAGCCCTGCCAGCGACTACAAGGACAAGTAAAGCCACCTGATCAGCAAGGGTGCAGCCAAGGATGCAGCCCACATGCTACTGGCCAGTAAGATCTATGGCTGTGTGCCTGTGGCCAACAAGAGGGATACATGCTCCACTGAAGAGGCTATAAATGAGATCCGAGCCAAGAAGCATCTACGACAGAAACAGATCGGGGAAGAGCTGCCACCTACCTCCTCGGCACCCCAGCTCCCTTTGTCCTCTGGGGCAGGGCAGGAAGGGACAAGGCTGCTGCTATTAGACCTCACTCCGAAGCCCAAGGTCTGAGTCACCTCCTACTAGAGTTCGCTCAGGCTGGAGGGGAGCAAGGGTTTGGATGGCTCTGTTGGAGCTTGGAGATGTGTGTGTACACACACGTGTATGTAAGAGCCGGAGTGCCAGGTTTATTTAATCTGTATTATTCTCCTTGGAATTTTCTTCCCCATGTGGTTACTTCACATTCAATAAACAAAACCTGGCACCCATATCACTTTTTGTGCTAAAGTCCTTGAGGCAATAAAGATAATTCACATGGAACCAGGAAGTGATTATTTGGGGAGAAGTTAAAACAAGATTATATGATAAATTACTCATGAAAAATGTACTTAATCAAGTCAATAAACATTTATTCAGTAAATTTACTTTCATACAAAGGAAGCTATGTTGAGGTAGGTGGTAGAGTCCAGTTAGACAAAGCCGAATTAAAGAACAATCAACCTATTTTTAAAAGTTTGTATGTGGTAGAAAGACATGTATTCTGTAAAAAGGCTGTGGAAAGTATTATAGATTAAGTGAGGCAAGAGATATGACAATTAAATGTAATACTTGACCCTAGATTGGATTCTGTATTGAAGAGGGGGGAAATGTTATAAAGGACATTACTGGATGAACTGATAACTATAATATAAAATAGAAATGAGATTTAAAAAATGGATTAATAAAGTTCAGGTAGCCTAGTGGTAAGGCATTAAGGATAAAGATGGGCAATCTCCCATGTAACTTGAAAACCCGCTGAAGGGTCAGCTATGGATTGCTTCTGACTCAACAGTACACAAACAGCAACAACAACATGAATAAAGAAAAGTAAAATACCTCATTAGTAATTTAAAAGTATTGATTATATGTTGAATGTTGAAATGAAAATGCTTTGGGAATACTGGCCTAGATAGAATATATATTGCCAAAATATATTTGCCCTAAATTTACTCTTTTAATGTGATTATAAGAAAATTTATAATTACATATGCCACTTGCCTTATTATTATTACTGGGTAGCCAGAGAAAGGGAGAAATTAAGTTTGTGCATTATAGCACAAATGATAAAGCAAATAAGCTAAAATGTTAAATATAACATAATATACCATTAAATGCATTTGGGTAAAGATTAGCTATTTCTATTTCTGTAAACTTGAAATTATTTCCAACTAAAAGCTTTTAAAAAGTTTAGTTTTATATCAAAGGCAAACACAGATGGACTGATATATTTATTTGATACGTTTAAAACAGAGAAGAGGGTAAACAAAGAGATAGTTTATAAATGACAAAGTCAAGGATGTCCAAAGTAAGTGGGATAAGGCTCTGAGATGGTTTAACTAATATCATCATTCCAGATTAGTAATTCATTCAGAGGAACAGCTCCAGGAAGGAAGCGCAATAATTGCAGACACTCACCCCTCTGGAAAGAAGGCATTGATGATTCGGTCCCCCAGTGGGTTGATGGCAAGTTCTGGAATTCTCTGGAAATCTTCCCGGCTACCAAATCAAGGAGATAATCAGTGTGAGTCAGTGACCATTGGTCCTCAGCACAAGCTCCTTTAGTTTGACTTCTGTGGCAAATTATATAAAGTAACTGCAAAGAGTTGTACTTTAATAGCTACCAAGTGTTTACTTTACCAGCTCTGGAGTGGAGTAAACCAGACTTGACTATGTTACATTTCAGAGACTTCAGGACATCAGTTACATCAATAAACTAATGAGCCATCCCCATAAATGATTCTTTGAATGTTGCCATTCTGTACTTCTTTACTAAAGTGAAAAGACTTTCGAGATTGTTAACAGTTTCAATTTGCTTGGCTCCACAATCAACACTCTTTATACCAGTAGCCAGGAAATCAATTGCACTGGGGAAGTCTGCTGTCAGGGACTTCTCCAGAATACTGAAGAGCAACAATTTCAGTCTAGAGTATGCCTGATCCAGGCCATGGTCTTTGAATTACTTGCTATGCATCAGAAAGCTGGACAATGACTATAAATAATAGAAGGAAAACTGATGCCTTTGAGCTCTGGTGCTGGAGAAGCGAATTAAATATATACCATGGACCACTAACAGAACAAACAGGTTCATCTTGGAGAGGGTGAAACTAAGTTTTTCCTTAGAGGCAAAGATTCTGAAGTTCTGTCTGACATACTTTGGACATGTTGCAAGGAGGGACCAGTCCTTGGAGAGGGACATCATGGTTGGAAGGGTAGAGGGACAGTATAGAAGAGGAAGACCCTGGATGAGATGGACAGATTGAGTGACTGGGGTAATGGTAGTAGGTGTGTCAGAGACAATCAGGTTGGCACACAATACATCAAGGTTCAGAGCTGCTGTACATAGAGTTGCTATGAGTTGCAAGTGACTCAATGGCATACAACAACAATAATTAAGAAATGGAAAACATCCTCTACCACATTGCTTGAATATGGGGGCAAAAATTCAGAGGCATTCTTATATCCTTGGTACATAGATCTACAGTGCTTTTGAAATGTAAGGAATTCTTATATTCAATATAAGGAATATTTTTTCTTAAGCAGAAACTAAAACATGGCAACCAATTGATTTCCAGACTTTTGGGGGTCATTTTCTTGAACTTAAGGGAAAGTTTACACAGAAAAGAATTTTTCAAGCTATGATAAAGTGTTCCATGACATTAGCTGCAAAACCCATAATGTATCAGCACTCTGCCCACTTTCTGGGTTCTCTGTTTCAATGCATCTGGTTTCCCTGACCCTCTCTGTCTTCTCTTCTTTGGTTGGGGGGCAAATGTTGTCTCTTTTGCTTTGCATGTTTGATAATCCTAAGGAGTAAATTCTTTATGGGTGTTGCCTATTTTACAGGCCTGTTTTATAGGAAGCTCTGATAGTAGAGCTCTTAGTGATTTGCACTGCTAACCAAAAGTTGTGCTTCTAAGGCAGCCTGAATCCACAAGCATATCTTTGGGAGGAAGATTTACAGCCTTTAAAACCCAATGAGTGAGTCCAGGGCAATAATCTGGAAGGAGACTGCCCTTCTTTCTCCTATGGAGCAGCCGATGGATTCTACTAACCAAGTGCCTTCAAGCTGGATGCACAGCTCCTTAGCACTAAGCCACCAGAGCTCCTTCCCAATAGGCTAGAACTATAGTATTATTTAACCCTTAAACATGGTAGCTGCAGTGATTCTCTCCTAACTTAGATATTACTGATATTATTAATAGCTATTCATTTCAGTATCTGTAGGCCTGGTGTCTCACAAAGATCTCCATATCTTACTGTCAACCTTCCCCTGGTCTAGGCAGTTCTCAGGGCAGGAACTTTTGATGCAAAGGACATATTCTATTCACAGCCCTTCATTCTTTGTGGTATTGAGGTTCTTTCTGCTCAACTCTCCCTCCTTTTATCTCTTGTAAGATAAAAGGCGATACAGGTCTACTCTAGGGAAACTCTTCTTACATCAATCTGGGCTGTGACTGGAGTAAAGGTACTGCATCTCACCCTAATCCTGCCTCACTGACATAAAACTAAGGAGCTCTGGTGGCTTAGTTCACAGGGAGCTACACTGCTAACCCAAGGGTCTCTCTGGTGGTTCAAAAACACCAGCAGCTACGAGGGAGAAAGATGGACAATCTCTCCTGAGTGATTTACAGCCTCTGAAATTCATTGAAGAGTCAGCTATTAGTTGGTTCGACTCATCAGCAATAAGTTTTTGAATAATCATGACATAATTAATGGAAGCCAGGATTCATATGCCATCAAAGTAGGGAACAGTCAGAACTGATTACATCATGAGGATGAATCATTATCTGACCACTAAATATCATCATTATATAATTGCCGAATCACTGACACATAGATTTTTGGGACCCAATTCAAACCATGACATACATGAGCTGCTCTAAGTATATGGAAATAATTTCTCACTTGTTCATACTATCATATTATCAACATTCTTTTATACCTGGAAAAAAAGGAAATCTGTCAAAGTAACTTGTCCAGCCAGTGGCACCCAAGTAGAAGGTGGGGAAATACAATTTATACATAGTTCTTTAAGTCTAAAACATTGTTTCCCCCTAACAAACCACATTTCTTTCCCCAATGGAACTTTTTTAAACACGTTAAAAAAAAAAGGTAACATGCTTCCCTAAAAGAGGTTCAATAATTTTTAAAAACATTTCAGAAAAAGAAATGCATATTAAAGTGGACTGTGGACTCGGGGGGAGACTGTATAACAATGAAAGAATTTTTTTTTCTTCAAAGAGAAAAATGAACTAGGGGGAGGGGTGAGCAGGGAGGAAAATGTGCAACAATGAATGAATGGGGAAAAAATTAAATGGAAAGCATATGTTGTAAAAAATATATATGTTGCATTAAAAAATCATTAATAAAAAATTTTCATTAAAAAAAATTTCTTTGGTTTACATTCCATTCCAGGGATATAGTTTATATCTTATCTGGGATTCTGGGGGAAAAAAGTATCAACATTCTGAAAGATGAAGAAAGGCAGAGAAATCAGAACCCAAAAGACATGTAACTAAACTCAATGAATGATCTTGTATTAGAAAAAAATATACATGTGCTATAAAGAATGTTAGTGGGCCAGTAGGTGAAACTGGAATATGGACAGTATATTACATAATACAGTACTGCAAAATGTTAAATAGATGAAAGTTAATTGCACAATCCTTGTAATCTTTGTTATTTCTAGATAAAAAGTTTAGCAAAAAGAAATACAAACTTGAATAAATGGTTGCTGACTTCAAGTTTACTTATAGAACAAACACATTTCCCTCACAGCCTTCCCACTAAATACTATGAAGACAACGATCATGAGATGTTTCTGTTTTATCCAGGAGTCTATTACACACTGTTCTCTTGGAGTTTAACATTTACAGGGTGCTTAATTAATTCAGCAGGCTCATCTCTACTACACTCAGGTAGAAGCTGATATAGAAGACCAAGCACAAAACTAGGAAAAGTTAACTCTGGTTTCCAATCTTCCTTGACCAGGCACAGAATAATTTTTATATCAATAAATGAAGGAGAAGTCCTTCATAAGATAGCTGGATGAAAAATGCAGGGGAAATCAATACTGATTATTTAATTCAACAAATATGTACTAATCTCGTATTACATAATTTGTTCTATAATGCAAAGTCCACATTGTCAAAATGTAGCTCCTCTTGTTTGATGGAAGTTAAGAAATAATAACTATTGCCCCTTTTAAATGAGGACTAAAGCTGATTTGAATTGCATGGTCACATAACTCAGTTTAATGTCTAACAAGCTTAAGTACTTCTAAGCAAAGAAAAGCCTCAATTAAAATGCCAGGTCTAGTATTAAGTGGTGAGTGCACTTTAACTCCTTCAATCTCAAGAAGGGATTTGGCCTTGAACTGTCAATGTCAATAAAGACCTAAATCCTATTTTCTAATAGGATCTAATTCTAAGAATTTAGATTGTCATCAGATAAATGGGAATACTGTTCAAAGTATTAATATTAAAATGAGAGTATAAGAAATAATACTTTGTAAACCCTTAAATAATGTACACACAAGTGCATTATAGTTAGTGGTTCTAGAGTAGAATGGGGATCCTTGGAGCAGTTTTCCCAAAATTTAGCTTCTCAAACTTGTCTACCAACACTTACCTAATAAACTCACTGCTGTTAGTTCCAACTCACTACTGTTTTTTGTTAGGTGTCATTGAATCACTTAAAACACAGCAATCCTATGAACAATAGATCTGAACGTTGGCCTATCCTGTGCCATCCTCACCATTTCTCATGTGCTCAAGTCCATTGTCACAATCTCTATGTCTATCTTTATTTGGAGATCCTCCTCTCTTTCTCTGACCCTCCACCTTTCCCAGCATGATGTACTTTTCCAAGGACTGGCACCTCCTGACAACACGCTCAAAGTATGTGAGACCAAGTTTCATCATCCTTGTCTCGAAGGAGAGCCCTAAATGCACTTCCTCCAAGACAGACTAGTAGTTTGTTGTTTTGGCAGTCCATGTACTCTTCTCCAACACCACAACTTAAGGTTATCATTTTTTTCTTCTGTCATTCTAATTCACTGTCCAACTTCCAGATGCATAGCACTAACTGAAAAGACTATTGCTTGAATCAGGTGCACCTTAGTGTTTAGACTTAGATTGTTGTGTTTTAGCACCTAAGAAGTCATTAACAAAGAGCAGATTTTCTCCATGTAACATGTCTTCTGGTTTCATGCCTGCAGTTACCCTGGGTGTTAATTGTGGATTCAATATGAAATTGCTGACAATGTCATTCTTTTTCCATCTATCACAGTATTGTCTATTGTTCTCGTAGTGAGGAGTTTTGTTTTCTTGATGTTGGGATGTAATTCATATTGAAGCATATAGTTTTTGGTCTTTTGTAGCAAGTGCTTAAAATCCTCTTTACTTCCAGCAAGGTAGGCTGTATTATCCAACTCATAGCAATCCTTCCCCACCGCCCCCGAAATTAGTATGGAGAACAGTCCTTAACTGTATCTACCAAATGTCCACAATGAGGTTTTAGAGGATGCATTTATATATTTCAGAGGTAGGATGGTACTAGATGACATGAAGAAATAATTAATCTGTTTTTTCCCCCAATGCTATTGTAAAATTGAATTTAGATATTTTGATATTATTGAAAGTTCCTTCTACAATAGCTTTTCTATTTCTGGCAAATAGTGAAACTTACTGACACACAAAGATTTAAACTCAAATAAATTATTAAATAATTAAAGATTAAGAAAAAATAAGCTTCCAAATTTTTAATCCAATTATTTTTCATAGTTTTCATAAGGTCAAATCAAGAAATACATAGAATCATTGTACCAAAAAGAATTGGTTGCCACTGAATCATTGCAGAAAACAACATATGATCACCAACCAATAGTACTAAAGGAAAAAGTATGAGCTGCACTAAAGGCACTGAAACCCCCACCTCCCAAAAGAAATGTTTCAGGAACTAACTAAACAGTGCTTCAGCAAACAGATGCAACCCTGGATGTGCTCTCTCCTCTCTACCGTGAAATCTGGATGACAGTTACTTGGCCAATTGTTGGAAGGGATCCATATGTATGCACGTTCAAAAAAAAGGGTGCTCTAAAAGAACATGGAAATAATCAAACAATATCATTAATATCACATGCAAGTTTTGATGAAGATTTAAAAAAATAGTTGGAACAGTACATTGGCAGATAAGTGCCAGAAATTCATGTTGGATTCAGAAGAGATCACAGAATAAGATCCATCATTATTAATCTTACATGGATCTAGGCGGAAAGCAGAGAAGATCAGAAAGATGTTTACTGTGTTTCATTGATTATGCAAACGCATTTGAGTATGTGGATTATAATAAATTATGGATATTATTGAGAAAAATTGGAATTCTAAAACATTTCATTGAGCTCATGTGAAATGTATATATAAACCAAAAAGGAGTCATTCAAACAGAACAAAAAGATACTGCATTGCATGGTTTACAACAAGGAAAGGTGGGAGCCATGGTTGATTCCTTTTACCTCATGGATTCAACATGTATGCTGAATAAATAAACTGAGAAGATGGATTATATGAGGAGGAATGTAGCATCAAGATTGGAGCAAGACTCATCAACAATCTGGGTTATACAGATGATACAACCCTGCTTACAGTATGTGAACAAGACTGGAAGCACTTGCTAAAGAGAACAGACTATATATATCTCCTTCTGTCCTTCAATATGGATTACACCTAAACATTCAGACAAAAAATTCCTTAAAATGAACCAATAAGCAATACAGTAATAAATGGAAAAGAGATTTACATCAAAGATTTCCTTTTACTTGGATCCACAACCCAGACCTTTGAAAGAGCAGTCAACAAGAAAAGACTTATTTTGTTGGTCAAATCTGCTCTCAAGAATCTCTCTAAAGTGTTAGCAAGTAAAGATGTCAATTTGAAAACTAGGGTGTTGCTGATCCAAGCCCTGGTAGTTTCAATTGCTTAACATGCATATCAAAGTCAGACAACAAGTAACGAAGTCCAAAGAAGAATTAGTGCCTTTGATTAATGGTGGTAGTAAGAGTACTGAATATACTACAGACTTCCTAAAGAATACACAAATCTGTCTTGGAAGAAGTGCAGACAGAGTGCTCCCCAGAGGAAAACACTGAGATCCTGTCTCACTTACTTTGTGCATGTTATCAGGTGGGGCCCAAAACTAAGAAAAGGATATCATGACTGGAAAGATAGAGTCAGGAAAAGAAAGAAAGATCCTCAAGGAAATGGACTGACACAGTGAATGCAATATGGGCACAGAGGATACTGTTAGCATGGTGCAGAATTGGACAAGGTATATGAGGTCCCTATTGGAATTTATTTAACAGCATCTAACAACAATAGGGTGACTATGAGCTGACACCAACACAGTAACAACTAACAAAACAAATGTTGTATGTCGTATTTCACTGTCACTGGCTTTAATGTCTGTACTGCATAATTTTTGATCAATGCCAGATCCTACTGATGATAGATACCTGCCTTAAACAAATAAAGGAAACTATCTTCTAAGGTTTATATCAAAAGACTTAAAACTATTTCTCCTCCCTTATGCTACATCTCTTGTCCTTACACATAAGGAGTACCCCAAAGAAGTCCTAAAAAGCTTCATGTCAGAAACCAGAAAGGAAAAATAGCTTCATTACATGCCAGTCAAGCAAGGCTGAGGAACAACAACCATAACAAAAGGTAATTGGGAGCTAGAGTAAAAGGTAGTGCTAGGGACATGTTTCACTTGATTATGACATGACAATTAGAAATATGAAACAACACAGCACTGCTTTACTTGAGCTTTGAGTCAGTCTATACAGTATCAGTATTTTTGGCAGTTAGGATTTAAATAGCCATTTGCTGTGGGAAAGAAAGGTTGTCCTATGCATTGTAGGATATTTTGTAACATCTCTATATTTTGAACACCAAAGCATGCTTGTGGGGAATGACTCTTCAAGTCACAGTGTTTGTAATTCCCAGATGACTGGGTTGTTATGGGTGTATGTCATGACTGGCACAGACTCACAGTGACCCCATGGTACAACAGAATAAATAACACCCAATTCTATGATGAGCTATCCTCCTATGCTTGAACCCATTTTAGAAGCCAGTATGTCAATCCACTCCACCTCACTTTGGGCCTTTTTTGTTCTGACCCTCCCCTTTAATCAGCATGACTGATTTTCTCTAGGGACTGGCATCTCTTAACACCAGGCCCAAAGAATTTTGAGATACAGTTTCACCATCTTGATTTGCTGGCATCTTGGGTGCCTATGGTATCTGTCAGGGAACTAGGTTTGCCAACCCATGAAGCTAGGGTTAAATGCCTTTGGGCTTTGGCATGCTTAATGAAGTGGAGTATTTTGGAGGCACTTAAATCAGTACAGTTAAAAAGAGCTTTGTAACACTTGCCCAAGCACAGGAGACTAAAGACCAGAGAGAAGACTGCCTTCAGAGAACAGGCTATCCTAACTAAAGAACTGCCTCCTGAGTTGTTCCTGAATCAGAACTAGGACCTGTTCTATTTCTCCATTGTCGTGGTATGCAATCGAGTCAAAATCAACTCTCACAGCTGAGCCCCCAGGAGGTTTTCAGAGGCAGTAAATTGCAGAGATTGTTCATCTTTCTCCCGCAGAGCAGCTCGTGGATTCAAAACAACATGTCTTTGGGTTGGCAACACAGCACCTTACCACTAAGCCACCAGAGGTGCTACAGTTTCCTAGTAAAGCCAAATAATTTTGAGTACAGTTTGTGACTTCTATGTGGCCACTGAAACAAATGAATCAAACCTGTCAAAGTGCTATGGGAGACATGGCAAGTGCCAGAACTCATTACCAAAAAGGTTTAGAGGGTTGGGGGCAATTTTGACTTATAGGAATCTGGCTATGAGAAAAAGTCTTGGGCTGATAGTAATGAGAATTCGCCTTTCCGGTCATGAAGTTAGAGGTGATGTTCAAATAATGACTTGTTTGTTGTTTTGATGCGTACCACTAAGTGGCAACCGACCCATAACTGACCCTCTAGTGGGTTTTCAAGGGCAGGTTTTAAATTGCAGGGGAAGAGATTGCCCATCCTTATCTCGTGGAGCAGCTGGGTAGATTCAAACTTTTTACTTTGTATATGCTCCAAATTAGCATCAAATAGTCACAAAAATAAATCCAGATTTCAAATGCTTGACCTTCATGCAATCAGTTAAAAATAAATCGTTATTACAAAATATTTAAATGTTATATATAATTTTAAGACTTATTTTATGCCCATTCTTTCTGTAGAGGTGGTTTTAAATATAAACTGCTTTTTTGGTCTATTTTTAGGACAAGAGCACAGGATGTCAAAACAAGATTTTTGCCAAATCTACGTTTATAAATTAAACCTTGGCTGCAGTGCAGTGCAAATAGCTTGAAATAGCAATAATGTCTGAGTCAAGTTAAACATCAATGAATGCACAATATGACTTGGGTTTGAAAATTCCACTGTGGTGAATTAGGTCTTGAAGATAAGGAAAGTAGCAGGCACTGGCCATCAAGAGTTGTCAGTGACCAGGTGAGGGCACTATTGGAAGCTAATCCTCTCAACTAGATGAGAGGCTTTTTTCTATTTCTTTACTTCTGGTGATTGACCCATCTCGGAGAGTCTCTCTCTCTCTTCGAGATGTGTCATTTCTAATAAAATATCTTTGCTTTTACTTTCATCTTTAAAAAGCATACTACATCAGAAATTGCTCAGCATACAGACTGAATAGGTATAGAGAGAAAAAAATACAATCCTCCCCTTTTAAACCATGTAGTGTTCCCTTGCTCTGTTTGCACAAAAGCCTCGTGGTCTAGGTATAGGTTTCACATGAGTACAATTAAGTGCTCTGGGATTCCCATTTTTCTCAGCATCAGCCTAACTTGCTATGATCCAAACAGTTAAATGTCTTTAGCTTTAGGCATCAGGATTGGAGAGAGACTCATCAAAAACCTGTGTTATGCAGATGACAACTTTTTTGCTAAAAGTGAGGACTTGAACTTGTTGCAGAAGGTCAAAGAATACAGCCTTCAATATGGATTTCATCTCAACATCAAGAAAACAAAGATTATTACCATGGGACCAATAGGCAACATCATGATAAACGGAGAAAAGATTGAAACTGTCAATAAGTTCATCTTACTTGGATCCACAATTAACACCCTTAGTACCAGTAGTCAAAATTAAGGAGGCGTACTACACTGAGAATGGTGGAGAGACAGTGCAAGACAGGAAGACCCTGGATGAGATGGACTGACTCAGTGACTGGGGTAATAGGGGTAGGTGTGTCACAGACAATGAGGCTGACATAGGATAGATCAGGGTTCAGAGCTGTTGGACATAGGGTCTCTGAGTCACAAGAGACTCAATGGCACATTAACAATAACAACTGCACTGGGAAAGTCTGCAGTTAGGGGCCTCTGCAAACTACTGAGGGGTTCTGATGTTAGGTTGAGCACTAAGGTGCATGTGATTCAAGCCACGGTCTTTCTGATCACTTACTATGCATCTGAGAGTTGGACAATGAATAGAGATGACAGTAGAATTAATGTCTTTGAGCTATGGTGTTGGTGAAGAGCACAGACCATCCCATGGACTGTCAAAAGAATAAACAAATATGTCTTGGAGAGGGTGCAGCTAGAGCGCTCTTTGGAGGCAAAGTTGATGAGGCTTCACCTTGCACACTTTGGGCATGTTGCTAAGATGGGCTATTCCATGGAGAGAGACACGATGCTTGGAAAGATAGAGGGTTGGTGAAGGAGAGGAAGACCCTTGGTAAGGTGGATTGTCACAGTAACTGCTGCAATGGGCTCTAATGAGTCAGAAGAGTAAGAATGGCACAGAATCTATTCAGGGTTCAGATATGTTGTTCATAGGGTTGTTATGGTCATACTCAACTTGATAGCACCTAGCAACAACAACATGAGAAGTTGCATTCTATGGTCAATGGTCACTTGGCACAATCTGGAAAGGTGAAAAGGTGCAACAAATGCATTCTACACAAACTGAACAAAGATCAAAGCAATCGTTGCTTTGAAGTCTGATACATGCTTCTTTTGTGCAATAAAAACAGATCCATTTCTCAATCACATTGTAGCATGTTATGAAAGATGGATTGCTTTGACTATTGACAATGTTCAGCACTGTGGTTGGACTGAAGAGCCCAAAACTGAGCTTATAACACAAGAAGGGTATGGTGACTGTAATGGAATTAACCCACTACCACTTCTTGAATTGAGAGGAAACTATTACAGCATAGAAGTACTGCAATAAAATCTACAATTGCATCAAAATTGACAACTTTCACACTAGTCATTGGAAATAGAAGTCCAACCCTTTTGCACATCAGTGTTCAACCATATGGTGCACAACCAATGCTCCAAAAGGTCAGTTAATTGAAGACAAAATTCTGCCTTATCCAGCATATTCACCAGACCCCTGCCAACTTATTACCACTCTTCAATGACTAAGGTACCACCAAAATACCTTCAGAGAATTCATCAAATTCAACACAAGAATTGTATGTTACTAGAATAAACAAACTTGTATTTTGTTGGCAGAGTGTACAGATTTTTTTAAATTTTATTTTTATTTTATTAATTTTTGTGCATGTACTGTCAAATCAGATCTGACTGGTACAGGAGGAGATTGCCCGTCCTTCTCCAGCAGAGCATCTGGTGGATTCAAACGGTGCGCCTCTGGGATTGCAGTGCAGCTTCTTGCCACTAGGCCACCAGTGTACAGATATTAATGGCTCTTATTTTGATTTATAACATTAAGTTTACGCATAGTTACAGAAATTTCAGTTTAGGTTTAAAAACCTGCATTATTTTCACAACAACGTAGTAAAATAAATAAGAATTATCTTATGGTCCAAGTGCTTTGAGGATTGTAGGTGGAATTAGGAAATGATAGGATTAAAAAAAAAGATTTCTTGGATCAACCTCATAAAACCAATGTGTTCGGAAAAGCATTGTGATAAAACATAAGCAAATAAAAAGAGAGTGAGTTGAAATATTTGGAATGTACTTCCCTAAGACCAGAACAATGGCAACCTAATTAAAGGGACTTTAAGGAAAAATAACAAAATGGTAAAGAGATGTGCTGCCAACCCTAAGGCATGTGGTTCAAATCCACTAGCTGCTCTGTGGAGAAAATGGGAAATGTCCTCCTATGTGATTTACTGCCTCTGAAAACCTACTAGAGGGTCAGCTATGGGTTGGACCTAACTCAAAGGTGTATTACAACAATGACAGCTTCAATATCATTGATCTACTTATTTCCCTGCAGGCCTATGATGCTCAGTGGACCAGGGAGGAAAGTGTCTGCCCTTGCGTATTGATAACTATGCAGCCTGTATTTAGGAAAAAGGTGTAGCTACACTTCCAGAGTTTCTGGGTTCTGGGCAGAAAACAAAGAAAGGTACTGCATACCTGAGAGTCCCGTTCTCTCCTTTGTCCAGGCTGGTGAATCGGCTGTAGAGGCGGGTGATCTGACTGTGTGAAACTAAAGAAGACAGAATCAGTCTCAGTTAAAGAAAGTGCCCTCTCTCCTCACAGAGCCCCAGTGTGGCCTTTCAGATGGCAGATGCCCTTTAGGTCCCAGCTCAACATTAAATCCTTCAAAGAGAGTAAAATGTGGGAATGTCCACTTTAGGTCACATATAAAGAAACAAAGCAGACTATGCAGAGCATTAAAGGATGAAGAGTTATAAAATAAACTGAAGACCAATCAAAATAGAATACTTAGGCTTAATTAAACTGTCTTAAATGTCATGTTGTTAAGATTTAACAAAACAAAGCCAAATTCAAATTTCAATGCTCTCAGAGTCAACAAAAATGATGTTTTGATTCAAACCACACTTATTACAGTCTGATGTTTCTGGCTAGTTATTCTTGGTAGGTAACTTGTGCTAAATTTAAGATTGGGACTTATCAAATAGCTGCTTATAATCTGGTTTATCCTGCATTACTACTGCTTAGTGGCTTTATCTTTTCCATCAGGGATGGCCTTTGGGTAAAAGATCACCACAGCCTTCAGTCAGCCTATTTTTTTGTGATTGCATGAGTTCTACTTAGTTCCAGTAAAGGAATTGGTTCCAAGGAAGCAAATTGGGCAATTTGTAAAATGGCCATGTTATTAGCAGATCACATCTACAAGAAAGCGTTTTGCTAATTTTGGTTGAACTCCATAATCTTAGGCATAAATTTCTAATTAAAGTAAGGTAATAAATAAGTAACTGTAGGTACACAATGAAATTTTGAAAACAGGGGTGGGTGTGGGTGGGAAATGGATTTCTATTAAATAGTCTTGTCTCCAGGAATCTGGCTAGACCAGGTAGTGTGAAGATGGGATAGTTTTCAGAATAGAAAAGAGAACGGCCAAAAAGGGTGTAGCAAGGGTGGACTTTGTAGATATCCTCAGGGCTTAAAAGGGTACCTGAGGTAGTTCTTGCTCCAGCTCCAGAGATAAAAATCCAATAGCAGTTTTAGGAACAAAAGAACAAGGTAAACAGGAGCAAAAGTGGAAGAGCAGAGGGTAAAGAATACTAGGTGTGGCCACAAATTCTTCAGATTTAGGTTTCACCCCTAATCTGGGTTGGGTCTCTTTTGTGGTGGTTCTCTAAGGAGATCAGAGGTGGCAGAATCACTATTTTTCACACTGAGGGCAGGGCCAGCAAGGTCCCAGCCACGAAGGAGCTGTGCACACAATAGCCAGCCAGGCAAGGAAAAAAAAAAAGAGATCAATGTAAAAAGGACTCTTATCATGGTCAGGGAGAGGCTGAGTCCATCTGCAATACCACTGATTATCAGACAAGAGGAATGAGAGGAATGAATGGGGTGCGTTCAGAGCAGATAAAATTAATGTCACATGTAGAAATTGTTGAATTGGTATATGTTTTGCTGTGCATATTCTCAACAACAAAATAAAATTTAAAAAATAAGAGTGAGAAAAGGAAGTAAAGTGTTTCACTCATTGAAAGCATCCCTGGTTAGCTATTATTATCATCAACCTTACATAATAGGCCTGCAGGTACAGTTTTACTGCTGCATAATTAAATCTTAACTTTTCCCTGGATTTTACCAGTGAAATTAGGAATCTGACTAGTTTATCCTGGCTCCAGGCTCTGGCCTCAAAGGCTAGTCTAGTGTTCCCTTTAGTTTAGTAAAAAATCAGTCAGTTACAGAATTACCAAGTGTCCCTAAAGACTCTTTGAGGAGAGGAAAAAAAGTATTCACAATTTCAACACGTATTTTTCATTGACTTCAGTATCAATCATTTGTACACTTTGTTGTGGTTATGTGTTGTTGACTCTTATAGTGACCCAAATGTACAACAGCTCTGAACCCTGCTCTATCCTGAGTCAATTTCAATGTCTCCGACACACCTACTCCCACTAACCTAGTCACTGTTCCCTTAACAGACCCTGGTATATCCAATAACCTTCTCCTGCACCACACTCAAAGGCACTGATGGTGGTGGTTCTTTTTTTTCTTTTGGTTTTTTGTATACCATTGAATTAGATTCAACTGGCTCAGGAGGAACCCTTCCTGCTCCAGCAGAGCATCAAAGAGTGCACCTTTGGGATTGCAGTGCAGCTTCTTGCCATTAGGCCACCAAAGCTACTTGTATAGGTTCTTATACACTTTACATAGTCATAAATTCACTTTTCACTTGTTAATTCTTAGCTTTTTCTATTGCTTTGGTGTCTTCCTAATTCTTTTCAGAGATTGCATAGTATTTACTCCACTGGGTCATTATATAGTTCAACTTTTCTTTAAAGAAATATTAGGAATGTCCGCTCTGTCCTGTGCCAATCGCACTGTCTCTGACACTCCCATCCCAATTATCCCAGTCACTGAATCAATCCACCTCATAGAGGGCCTTCCTCTCCTGCGCTGTCCCTCCACCCTCCCAAGCATGATGTCCCTCTCTAAGGACCGGTCTCTCCTCACAACATGTCCAAAAAGTATGTTAGACGGAGCCTCAGAATCCTTGCCTCCAAGGAGCCACCCGGTTTAACCCTTTCCAGGACAAATCTGTTTGTTTTCCTAGCAATCCATGGTATTCTCAATACTCTTCTCCAGCACCACAGCTCAAAGGCATCAATTCTCCTTCTATCCTCCTTGGTCATTGTCCAACTCTCTGATGCATAACAAGTGACTGCAAAAACCATGGCCTGTATCAGATGCACCTTAGTCTCCAAAGAGATACCATTGCTCTTCAGCACTTTGGAGAGGTCCCTAACAGCAGATTTTCCCATGGCAATGGGCCTTTTAATTTCCTGGCTGCTGGTGCCAAGACTGTTGACTATGGGAGATAGCAAATCATAGCAACCCTACAAGAGATCTGCAACTTGTCCTCTTCTGTGTTATCCTCACAATCTGACACCCTCAAGCCCACTGCTATTGTCACTCTCAATCCTTCTAGTTGACAGTCTTCCTCTCCTTTGCCAGTCTTTTAACTTTCCAACCATGATATCCTTCTCTAAGGAAGTCTCTCCTAGGAACATGCTCGAAGTAAATGAGACAAAGCTACTCCATCTTTGCCTCCAAAGAGCACTCTGGTTGTACCTTCTTCAAGACTTATCTGTTCTCTTGGGATATTCAATAATCCATGGGATATTCAGTAGTTTTCTCCAACACAGCTCAAAAACATCAATTCTTTTTCTGTCATCCTTATTCACTGTCCAGCTCTCAGCAGCATAGCAAGTGATTAAAAAGACCATGAATCAGGCACACCTTAGTCCCCGTAAGAAGAGTAAGAGCTGTGTTGGGATACTCATACATGACCTTTATCACCTTCACAAAGGGAACTGTCCCAGTCAATAACATCAACAGCATAAAACCAATTCCATGAGGTCAGACATCTTCCCTAAACTCCCACCTCTCTTTCTACCCATCCCCAACATCAAAGGTACTACTCTACTGGGTCTGAAATTCATTGCAATAGCTCACAGACCACATAGAATCATACTGGGATGTCAAAAGACTTCAGGTTAGTAGCAGAATACAATCACTCAAGACAGCTTCCAAAATCTGCTCTGTGGCACCTTAGCCTTGAGCCAGGAAGCTTAAGGCCAGTGTTAGAAAGCTCTGAATCCTGCCAATTATGGCTCCACTCACTGTGCCAGTTGTCTAACAAACTTAGGCAAATACTCCTAGTTCTTGTTCCATGAGGTGGCAGTCCCAAGGTCTGCTCGTTCTTAATTCATATCTCTGGTTTTTGCTACAGCTGCTATGGCTGCTGCTTCTGTAGGTCTAGTTGGTGCAAGAATCTCTGGCCCTGAAGGATGCACTGCATTCTTTTGCTTCTTCTTTGTTAGTAGTGAGGTTCTTAAAAACTACTACTATATCCTCTCAATTTAATGGAGAAATAAGCCAGATCCTTGTGGATTGGCAAGACTAGCCATGTGACCATGTGGCTGTCTTCCCGATGGGCTAGCATGCCCTATTCACATATTCCTGCTCATCTACTTGGCAAAGTGAGTCAATGGCAAATGAGACCATTTTGAAAAATAAACTCAGGGGAGCTCTGGTGGCCTAGTGACAAGGAGCTGCAACTACAATCCCAGAGGCACATGGTTCGAATCCACCAGATGCTCTGCCGGGGAAGGAGGGGCAATCTCCTCCTGTACCAGTCAGATCTGATTTGACAGTACATGCACACAAAAATAATCAAATAAAATTTAAAAAAAGAAAAATAAACTCATTACACCACAGCCCTCAAACTTACATCACTGCTCCTAATAATTTGGGAGCTCTGGTGGTCTAGAACTAAAAAGCTGCACTGCAATCCCTAAGGCAAGCAGTTTAAACTTACCATTTGCTCTGTGGGAGATGGACAGGCAATCTCCTCCCATGTGATTTACTGCCTCTAAAAACTTGCTAGAGGGTTAGCTCAATGATATCCTTACCACAAGGTAACTATATAATAAATGGTGTTCATTGTAACTATCCTTTAACTCTCCCTTATTAATTTTTTAAAAATTTTATTTTTATTATTTTTATGTGTGTACCATCAAATCAGATCTGACTAGTACAGGAGGAGCTAACTCTTCCTTATATAATAACCTGGCAGGTGAGACTTGCTTTATTGAATTTGATAATATAGTTCTTAATAAATTTGTCTTCTGACTACAATCTAAGTCTCTTCTCTTCCATTAATAGTTTGATGTTTATAATGTACTGGTCATTAGTTTGCACTACATTGTGTGCCTTTCTTATCATGTCTTAACAATATTAAGCAACTGCTGCTAAAGACAACTGTGCCTTTAAAACAAGGAAATTTTAGGGAGCTCTGGTGGCCTAGTGGTAAGAAGCTGCAACTACAATCCCAGAGGTGCACGGTACGAATCCACCAGATGCTCTGCAGGGGAAGGAGGGGCAATCTCCTCCTGTACCAGTCAGATCTGATTTGACGGTACATGCACACAAAAAAATAATAAAATAAAATAAAAAAAAGGAAATTTTCAAATACCCTACATGCTCTGAACCAACTGTTTTATTAAAATAGTGTGAGCTTTTCCTCTAAACTAACAAGAAATCCCAATAACCCAACAGGACAGAGTAGCAGTGTCTCACAAGAGAGGAGCTCTGGTGGCTTAGTGGTAAGAAATCACACTGTTGACCCAAAGGCACAAAGTTTGAATTCAGTTGTTCCAGGGAAGATAGACAGGCAATCTCCTCCCTTAAGATTTACTGCCTTTGAAAATCTTCTGGAGAGTGAGCTATGAGTTGGTTCTGACTTGATGGTACAAAACAGCAGCACTGTCCCACAGCAATCTCAAAATTATACATCATTATAGAAGCAAACTGTCACAGCTTTCTCCTGCAGAGCCTTTGGGTGGGTGTAAACCACTAACCGTTTAGTTAGCAGCAAAGTTCTAAACCATAGTGCTACCAAGAGTCCTTAAATATGACAAGTGGTTATTTTGACCCCTTTCCAAAACAAATGAACAGAACACTTTGGGCTAAAACTAGAAAAGCATGGAGCTTAATAAATCATTTAACCAGCTGGTGCTAGTTATACCATGTAACTGCATTGTAATATGAGAAATTAGGAATAGAACACAGGGGATAAACTTTTAGTGACATGGCAGCCGAAGGCCATGAAGAGGTCTTATATTTTGAGGTAGGAATATTCTGAAGTTCAACTTTTAGACCAGTGAATTATTGTTCTGAAGCAACTACTTTTATTTGGCTTATACCCTTTGCTAGAACTGTTCTGAAACCCATTTCTGTTCTAGCATCACTGTTGTTGTTAGGTGCTATTGGGGTCAACTACGACTCAAGAGTGATCCTGTGAACAACAAAATGAAGCCCTGCCCTATTCTGCATCATCCTCATGATCTCTGCCATGTTCAAGCCTATTGCTGTAGTCTCTGAATCAAATAATTTTGTTGGTCTCCCTTCTTTTTGCTGATCCTCTACCATTCCAAGCATGATGTCTTTTTCCAAAGATTGGTACGCCTTCTGCTATCATGCCTGAATATGTGAGATGAAGTTTCAAAATTCTCACTATATAGCATTACTGCACCCTTTCAAAGAAAAAAACCTTACCACCACGTAATAGTTTTAAACCTGTTCAACCCCCTCCTCATATCACAAGACACACCAAAGAAATGAATATATATACACAACTGCTCAAAACAAATTCTCAAAGATTAAAACAGAACCAATGATAGCTGTCCCTCCATGGAGTTTTCAGAAGCTGTTTTCAGAGTCTGTTAATAGTAAAGGAGGAGATCCGCCCACCTTTGCACTGCAACTCCCGAGGCTTTAAATAATAAAACTAGTAGTAGAGATACCATGGACTGCTAGGAAAACAAAGAGATTTGTCCTGGAGAGGGTTAAACCGGGTGGCTCCTTGGAGGCAAGGATTCAGACTCTAACTTACTTTGGACATGTTGTGAGGAGAGACCGGTCCTTAGAGAGGGACATCATGCTTGGAAGGGTGGAGGGACGGCACAGGAGAGGAAGGCCCTCTATGAGGTGGATTGATTCAGTGACTGGGATAATTGGGATGGGAGTGTCAGAGACAGTGCGATTGGCACAGGACAGAGCGGAGTTTAGGGTTGCTGTACATAGGGTCGCTATGAGTCGCAGGCTACTCGACGGCACATAACAACAACAGTAGAGATTACAAAAACTCCCAAGACATTTGTAACCTTTTTCTCTAATTCCATCTTTTATTCTAATTTATGGAAATGTGAGAAGACAGCAAAGAAACTGTAACAAATAGTTTATTCCAGCAAAAAGTGTTTCTTAGACTGTTAGAAACATGAAAATTTCTACTTCAGAAGTCTTATTTCCCACAAAATTAAAACAGGATCTGTACTTGATCCCTAATCCAATCCCTGTTGAAACTAGAAAAAAATCTGTATGTTGTCACTTCCCCAGTTATATAATTTTAAACAGACTTTATAACTACCTCAAGCAAAAAGTATTTTCCCACTAAAACAATCCCTATCTATAGCCCAAAATAGTAATAGCTCACACTGAAACCAAAACCAAACTCACTGCTGTCAATTCAATTCTGACTCACAGAACTCTATACACCAGAGAGCTGCCCACAGGGTTTACAGGCTGTAATCATATACACAGATAAGACATTCCTCTGATATATTCTGCTTCCAGCCAAGATCCATCTAACCAGCATTGGCTATAACACCCCTAGTGCCATGACCTCTTCTAAACCCAGTCTGCACATCTGCGAGTTCTCTGTTGATGTGCTGCTGTTCCAGGTGTTTTTGGATAATTTTCAGCAGCATTTTTCTTGCATGTGACATTAATGATATTGTTCGATAATTTCTGTACTCTATCTGGTCAACATTTTTTGGAATGGGAACAAATATGGATCTCTTCCAGACATAACCTTGCTTGAAGAAACTGAAGAGGACCTGACACATGTGCTGCAGAAGGTCAAAGACTGCAGCCTTCAATGGATTGAAGCTCAACATCAAGAAAACAAAGATTCTCACCATTAGGACAATTGGCAGCATCATAAAAGATGGTGAAGAGATAGAGGTTGTTAACAGCTTCAGTTTGTTTGACTCCATAATCAACACTTTTGGTACCAACAGCCAGGAAATCAAAAGATGAATTACACTGGGAAAATCTGCTGTCAGCAGCTTCGAGCATGCTGAAAAGCAACAATGTCAGTCTAGAGACAAAGGTGCTCCTGTATTACACCTCAAGGGTTGAATTTGTTTTGCAGTTCTTTCATCTTGAGAAGTGCCAAATGAGTTCTTCCCTTTTTAGTCTCCAATTCTAGGTCTCTGTTCTTACCTTAAAACTATTCCTGATTGTTAGTTCCCAAAACTCAACAGGACAAGAAGCAGAGAAAAAGGGAACAAATTCTACCTCCCTACCTTACTTTTCTGAGAAGTCCTGGTGGCACTATGGTTAAAGATTTCAGCTGTTAACCAAAAAGTTGGCAGTTTGAACCCACCAGCCATGCACTGCAGGAAAAAAATAAGGGAGTCTGCATTCATAAAGATTTCATTTAGTCTTAGAAATCCGATGGGGAAGGTCTACTCTGTCCTATATAGTAAGTATGAGTCAGAATTGACTAACTGGCACATATCACTAATCCTACCACCCAGATATTTGTTGTTTTAATATTTTCAAGCCTTTTTGCACACCCATGTTTATCACGCTTTGTTCAAAATAGCAAAGATTTGGAAACAACCAAAGTGCCCATCAACAAATGAATGGATAGAAAAGCTGTAGTATATTTACACAACGAAATACTAATTTACTTTTCATTAAAAATAATAACAATAATAAAAATATCTTCAAGCCTTTTGTATCATGTTAAAATCACTGTTTTAAGTCTGCTGAAAGGATTAAAAGGCTCAACTTTCAAATACAGAGGAATAACTTTTTAGCAGAGTGAGGGAAATTGCTTCTGGGAACTACCCAAACTGTCCTGAATGAAGTTATCCAAATCTTATCCGTTCATCAAAGCTCTCATGTTTCTGAGTTCTGAAGATGACTGTCACTGATGTTAATCATGACTATCTCATATTTATTTCCTCGGGTGAGTTGTGTCAGTCTCCTCCCGTGTGATTACTTGCCTCTGAAAACCCCCTGGAGGGTCAGTTATAGGTCGGTTCGGACTCAGTGGTACATACCATCACCACCCCCACACATAGTATTTTCCACAGACCCTGCAAAAATTTAACTTTATTTGTTTCATTAGGCTTTTGGACTCAATATGGACATTTATACAAGTAGCAGTTAAGAACCATCAAATTACTCTTTGGCAAATGGGAGAACAGCTCTCCCATGAGAAATTAGCTCTGTCTATTCACAAAGTAAACAATAGCCAAGGTTTCTACAACAATCCAGGGCCTTTTCATTTGACCAAATACAAATAAATCAGAACTGGATTACTGTTCCCTTCTTTCTGAAGCAAGATGAACTCTCTCTTATCCTTAACATGGTTTACATTTCCTCACATGTGACTATTTTACAACTTCTTTAAGTGCTACTCCAAGTGTAAAGCAGATCTATTTCTTTCTTCCCCTACTTTTTAAAATTCATTTTCACGAACATTTACAGAGACTTTGGATTTCCATTCATTCATTGTTACACTTTTCTCCCTACCCACTCCTCCCCCCTCCCAGTTCTCTCTTCTCTTTGAAAAATAAAACTATTCCATTGTTATACAATCCCTCCCCCAACTAGATGTATGTCTAAGTGGGCCAGCGGTCATGGTCATGAAATGCAGTAACTTGCTAAATCCAGATTTCCTCTATTTCTACTCCTGGAATCTGAAAAGTCATTAAAAAAGGACTATAAAATCAAGTACCCAGGTAAATGCTGCAAATTATAAACAGTGAATTACTTTCAGGGAGCTCTGGTGGCATAGAGTTCCTTGGAGTAGAATGCTTCCAGTGGTTCGAATCCACCAGCAGCTCTACAGGAGAAAGATGGGCAGACTTCTCCCGTTGCAATTTATAGCCTTGGGAACCTGACAAGAGGACTGTGGTGAGCTGGAATTGACTCAGCGGCAGTGAATCTGAGTTTTTGTTTGAATTACATTGTCATTCACCTAAAAGTGAGAAAAATGCTGCTTTAGTAGAAGACAGCACACATCAGAAATATCTTTTTTTGCCTTAAGTTTGATTAAATCTTTAATTAGATGGTCTTTGTTGCAGTACTTCTTGTTAAATTAAAACAGCCTGTAAACAAATAGAAAGCAAATTAGGTTGAATAGTAGAAAGCTTAGATTCTAGTACTAATTTCAATATTATTCCTCTGTATTCTCTCTCAGAACCACAAACCTAAGTATACTCTTTGCATCTAGAATATGAGTGTAGTGACAGTTTCTTCAATCTAGGAGAAGAGTGATAAGAGAATAAAAGCAGTAGAATTACTATATAAGATTCTTAATATACTCAAGAAATCTTACTTGCCCTAATCCAGGTATTTGAATATTTTCAGGGACCAAGTGACAGGTAAAAGAATGAGTGAGATGATTCCACAAGGGGTACCCATACGACTGCTTCACTGACTTAGTCAACCCGTAGAATGCATGAGAGATCAAATATTGTTGTAGAAATGTCTTTATGAAAAAATTAAATGGCAGATTAGAAGGATGCTCAAAGAAGTAAACCGATATGACAAGAAGAGGGCTGGATGATGTCCCTTACAAGAATCTAGAGAGCTGAACATATCAGAAAGAAAAGGAAAGCATTTAATATATTCCAAGCAGGCCTGCTTGTTGCTCCTGCACCCCTCAATGCATATGACTAATAAATTACATTAATAAAGACAGAAGTCATGAAGTGAGCTACAGAACTACCCAACTCATCAGCAATATAAGGGCTCATAAAATAGTACTGAGATAAAATGTTATATACATTATCACGGTCTTTGTACAATAGTACTTTACAGAAAGAAGGGATGAGAGGAAGCATTCACTTTATACTTTGGATGTGGTGTGTTGAGTACTTTTTTCCAATTTCCTTTCAAGAATAGCATTTAACAACCACCTCAGGGTGGCATTTTCTCCAAGACTTCTATCTTAATAGAGCAGTCTCTTTTCTTTTCAGTTCTAGATTGAAGTTCAAGGAAATCTTGGAGCAAAGCCCTGTTGCTCTTTTGTTCAGGCTAACAAGGAAAAGACTGGACTACTAGGGGGGAAATCAGATCCTGGAACAAATTTGCGCTGAGAGTTTTGGAGTACATCCAATTTCAACAGCAACTGCATAAAGTACAGCAGCAGAGCAGAAATCAATGTATCTGAAATAAAGGCAGCAAGCATACTCAGTTTAAGTGAAATACTAGTGGTCACAATATCTGTACTTCCTTCCTCTCCAGAGGTTCAACATAAATGAAGTTTCTTACTCTGAGACCTTGAGATTTTAAAGGTCTCACGTCATCGAGTCAAAGTTTCCAAAACCTACCCATCCGGCCTTGATTTCTGAGTTTATTTCCCTACTTTGTAACAAGAACTTACTTAAAATTTCTCACAACTGTCTGTGGTTTCACACAAACGTTACAGAGTTACAGAACGAGACTGCATTCTTTACAGTATCTGTCTAGTTCCTGATTTTGCTCCTCCGGCTTTATCTGCTGTTTAGGATGCCTCTTCATAAGAAGGATGGTGAGAGAAAAGAGAAATGAAAGAGCTGTAGGGCGTTCACAAAAAAAGTGAGAGAAAGGGGTAAAGAGGTGCTATACCGGTGACAGACGCTATCACCTCTGAGTGGAATGACAGCCCCAAAAGAACCAGAAAAGCAGCAGGTGGAAGGAAAAACAGGTCCTTGGGCCCAAGGAGGCCTGTAAAGAACTCTGCAACCTTTCAAGCACCAAAACTGAAGTTTCAAGTGACCACCAGCTTCAGTATCAGGGCCAGTCAGAGGAAACCGGTCGCATTTCCACCCCCGGCCCTAACTCACAGCCAGTCTCCTTCTTGATCTCCTCCAGCTCTTCGTCCCGCAATAACGTGGAGGCCCGAGACCCCATGCCCGAGTCGAGAGCTCCTATAGGAGCAGCGGCGCCTAATCCGACGGCGGAAGAGGGAAGAAGGGAGGGGAGGAAAGGCTAGGGGTCAAGAAGGGAGAGGGTAGTATTTCTACTGCGGACCAGGGAGAAAACCTAGGGGTAGTGTGCTAGAGAAGGCGGACCTCGAGACTAACCAATCCGTAATGAGACTACGCCCAGCGCAGGTGCCTACGTCAGTGCTTCCAGCCTCAGCCTCCGAAGAAATCAACCTTACGCCTGCCGGGGTCTGCCTGAGAACTGACTCCGCCCCTCGAATTGCAACTCACCGGCCTTAAAGGAGTAATGCCATGCTGGCGCTGGCGACTGCAATTAAAAGGGCAATGCCATCGACTCGGTGCTTTAATCCCTTGCCTACTGTAGACAGCATAGCCTAGTACGTTTCTCATAGGACTCCCACTATAAAGGTGGTATGGATTGTAGGAAAAGTAAAAGTATATAGTGAGATAAAATGTTGTAAAGTTGAGGGGAAAGGAATCCTAGGGTGTGTCTCTAACTGCATGCTGGGACTTGGAGAGCATTTTTTTTTTTTTTTCTGAGAGGACCTCTGGTCTCCAGATCACAGGGGGCGCTCGAGAACAGGGTTTGTGACAGTTTGCCTTTCGTTTCTTCGAGAAACAGCCGCGCGACGGGAGCCGAGGTGGGTAGAGGAGCTTTAAGAGGAGCCGTACGTCTCGCGCTTGGGGAGCAGGGAGCTGCTTCGTTTACTTTTCGGACTTGTAATTTGGTAACCGGCGCCCGGTGCCTTGGAGGTCCCCGAGATTTCTTCCTAAACAGCCGACCTTCTTTAAATTTCTAGACTAAATTGGAGGAATTTATCATTTGGCTGAGATTAGGATTAGATTTCTCACATTTATTTTGAAGAGAAACTAACGGTGAAGAGTGAATTCCTAACGTACTGTTTGTCATTAATTTGAAGTTTCTTGTTTCTCTTTAAAATGAGGACTTTTGCATTTGTTCTATATCATATTGTTTGTTTTAATTGAGAAATTTTAAAGCCACCAAAAGTAAATCACTGCTTTCCCTGTAGCTTCAGCTGCCTTAGTTTCAACTGCCTGTCACTTTCTCCTCAACCCTTCGTTAATTTTTTTATAAAATCTGTTTGCGATAAGAAACAACCCATTTTTTTACCATTGTCACTTAGTTCCTAACTACTGAGAAACTTAATATTTTAGCAGATTGCCCAAAGTCCGCTTGAGTTAGTACTTTTTAAGCTTCTCATACAGGTTTGACTACTTAGCCTAAACTCCCACACTATTCTTGAGGACCGGAGTTGTAGTCTGAACCAATTGTCTTCATAGTGGTTTGTTCATGGCTCACCTAGTGTTGTCTGCCTTCATATGCAGAATAACGCTTTGAGTATGCCTGTATAAAAGCCAAAGGAGCTGCTTATTATTTTTCGAATATGTTGTAATAGGAAAGGCGGTCAATTTGAATCCACCAGCTAGCTGCAGCGTGGGAGAATGGCAATCTCCTGTGCGATTTACAGCCTCTGTAACCCCCCTGCCAACTCAAATGCAGTGAATTGATTTGAGTGTTAGAAAAACCTTGTCAATGACAAGAATATATCTTCTCTGAATTTTCCTCAACACCCCTCTTGATCATGAGTTTGCTTTCCTCTTCATAGTGGTGAATCTTACTGTTCGCATTTGTCTTAGACAAGGTGAAGATCTTGTAGTTTTTGTTTTCGTTTGTCCTTATTTCTGATTTAACCTTTAGTTTCTTATTTTTGAAGTATTTCACAAACCTTCCCCCCCCTTCTTAGTTATCTTTTTAAAATGTGAATTAACCTTTTCTCCTACTAAGGGTTAGTTTTTCTAGTTCTTTCTCCTTTTCGGTTTCTGTACAAAATTTCCTTTTTGCTCTTTGAATTAAAATGAGCCTGAACATAGTTTTCTCACATACTCTAGTGACTTGTTTTATGTTCTAACTGTGTGCATAGTCTTGTAGTAGATCTACACATTCCCCCTACTAGGGCTCTATGTTGGTTCAGATCCCTTATCTTCTAGCTGTGTGACACTAAGCAGGTGTTCTAACTCTCTCAGCCTCAATTTCCTTCCATATCTGTAAGTTGCCTTTGTGTACTGTTGAGTCAGAACCAACCCCATAGCTGAACCTCCAGGTAATATTTATTATAAGGATAAGTGAAATAATATTTGTGAAAGTACTTCGTAGGTCTTAAAGTTGTTGTTATGTGCCATCGAGTCGCCTGTGACTCACAGTGACCCTATGTACAACAGCCCTAAACCCTACTCTATCCTGTGCCAATCTTATTGTCTCTGAAACACCTATCCCCATTACCCCAGTTACTGAATCAATCCATCTCATCGAAGGTCTTCCTCTCTTGTTCTGTCTGTCCCTCCATCCTCCCAAGCATGATGTCCCTCTCCAAGGACTGATCCTGCCTTGCAGCATGTCCGAAGTATGTCAGATGAAGCTTTATAATCCTTGTATGATGTCCCTCTCTAAAGTTTCATCCCTCCAAAGAGCAGACTGGCTTCACCCTCCAGGATGAACTTGTTTGTTCTCCTAGCAATATATTCAATACTCTTCTCCAGCACCACAGCTCAAAGGCATCAATTCTCCTTCTAGCATACCTAATCATTGTCCAGCTATCCAATGCATAGCAAGTAATTGCAAAGACCATGTCCTGTCAGGCGCACTTCAGTCTCCAGACTAACATCATTGTTCTCTAGTACTTTGGAGAGGTCTGTGACCACAGATTTTCCCAGTGCAATTCATCTTTTAATTTCCTGGCTGCTGGTACCAAGAGTGTTGATTGTAGCAAACTGAAGCTGTCAACAATCTCAATCTCTTCACCATCTATCATGATGCCGCCGATGGGCCTAGTGGTAAAAATCTGTTTTCTTGATGTTGAGCTTCAGTCCATATTGAAGGCTGCAGTCCTTGACCTTCTGCAGCAAGCGCTTCAGATCCTCCTCAGTTTCAGCAAGCAGAGTTGTGTCATCTGCATAATGCTGATTGTTGATGAGTCTACCTCCAATCCTGATGCCCATTTCTCCTTATAGAGCCAAGCCTTCCAGATAATCTATTCTGTATATAGATTGAAAAGTTAATGAAGATAGGACACATCCTTGGCACACACCCTTCCCAATTTTCAACCATGCAGTGTTTCCTTGCTCTGTTCTGACATCTGCCTCCTGGTCCAAGTATAGGTTTCCCATAAGCACAATCAAGTGTTCTGGGATTCCCATTCTTTTCAGAGTCAGCCACAGTTTGTTGTAATCTACACAGTCAAATGCCTTTGTATAGTCAATAAAACACAGATAGACATTTCTGTGGTACTCTGCTTTCAACCAAGATCCATCAGACATTAGCTATAATACCCGTAGTGCCATGGTCTCTTCTAAATCCAGCCTGTTCTTCTGGTAGTTCTCTCTTAATGTGCTGTTCCAGTAGTTTTTGGATAATCTTCAGCAGAATCTTGCTTGCATATGATATTGTTTGAAAATTTCCTCACTCTATCACCTTTCTTTAGAATGGGAGCAATATCGTTCTCTTCCACTCTGTTGGCCAGATGGTTGTCTTCCAAATTCCTTGGCACAACTTGGTGAGCACATCCAGGGTAGCATCTGTTTGTTGAAATCTGTCAATTGGTATGCTGTCAATTCCCAGAGCCTTGTTTTTGCCAGTTTTTTTAGAGCAGCTTTAACTTCTTCCTTCATTACCATAGGCTCTTGCTCATATGTTGTTTCATTAAATTCTTCTCTGTCCACCAATTCCTTTTATACAATGACTCTGTATACTCTTTCCATCTTCTTTTAAGGTGGACAAAAGGAGAGGAAGACCCTCAACCAGTGACTATGGCAACGAACTTGAGTGTGTCAGAGATTGTGAGGATGGCATGGGATAAGACAGTGTTCAGATTGATTCTCAATAGGATATATGTCTTCCTGTTTTACACACAAAGAAGTCAAGGCTGCCCTGCTCAAAGCCTTCTCATTTTCCATGTGTTAATTGGTACTTGCAATGATCATTTTCTCATTATCATTCTAAAAAGATTATTAAATTATTCTTAGAATCACATTAACCTAATTTCCTTTTGTTTTTTTAATCCCTCACAGGTATGAGGAAAGGGAAAATAAGCTCAGTCTCCTTCCAAAAAAAAATTAAATTAAAAAAATAAAATAAACCTGAGGGAGTTTTTCATTTGCTTTTCAGGGAGAGGAGCAAAGGGGGGGGTGAGGTGGGGTGGACGGGGAGAAGGGTGCAACAATGAATGAATGGAATTCCAAAATCTCTGTAGATGTTCATTGAAATGAAAAATAAATAAATTAAAATATTTTAAAAAGACCATCAAATATAACTGAAAATGCACAATACACAGAATATGAACTTGAAAAAAAAACCACACACAAAAAAAAACACCAACCTTTCACAAAATCATAGATCTCTTTAATTTTTTTTGTTTTGTTTGGGTATTTAAAGAAGATTATTTGAAGACTGCTTTTGGAATCAAATAGCATGGATCCCAGCAGTGACTACCATTTCCTCAACCATATTTTGTGGAGAAGGGTGAAACTCACATTGGTTTGTGGCATCTTCGAGGGAGTGCTCCAGCACGTGGACCCTAACAGAATTATTGTTCTAAAGAAAGGTCTCATTCTATTAGTCATAATTTTCTACCCAGCTTTCTTTTAAAATATTAACTGAATTTTAGTAATGGCTTAGTCTAATAAGCAAGTAGATTTGTATAGTGCTGTGTGATATGCTTTCTGGGAAAGGGAGCACAAGATGCTGTGGAAAATACAAGTTTTCAGCTAATCTAAATTTGAGAGTGTTTGGGGTAGGACAATGGGTAATGCTTCATAAGGGAGAAATTTACAATAGAACAATATTTGGAGTGAGTAGACATTATCTTCATGGAAAAAGAGGGGAAATTTAAGAAGATTGTTTTAAGCTACAGGTTCTCGAACTTTGTTCATCCACAATCACCTGAAGTGCATAGAAACACATGGGTTGCTAAGCCCCATTCCCAGTTTCTGATTAGATAGATCTAAAGTTACTGTTTTTGTTCTTATGTGTACCCACTGATAGCTGACCCTCCAGTAGGCTTTCAAAGGCAGTAAATTCCACTGGAAGAGATTACACATCTTTCTGCAGATCTAAAGTAGGACCCAAGAATTTGCATTTCTAACCTTAGCAGTTGATGATGTGCTTTGTCCACACTTTGAGAACCATTGTTCTAAGCAGAAGGAACAGCATTTGCGAAGAAAGACCTGTTTTGTTAAAGATGGTACTTGTAAGTTCCTGTTGAGTTGATTTGGATTTGTTGTGACTCCATGTGTACAGAGAGTTGTTCCATATATGACCTTTTGGAAGCAAATCTCCAGGTCTATTTTTTTAGGTACTTCTAGGTAGGTTCAAACTAAGAAGCAGGACACGTTTTAAGAATCTTAGAGTATTTTGGTTACTCTGAAAGTAATGAGGAAGAATCGGAAAGATTTTTAAAATGGGATGGGTTTTCAAGTGGTTAACTTTTCTACGGTCTTTTTCCACAAATGTAGTTAGTTTGATCCTGTGTATTCCAATAGAGCAGTGCATTACATACCATACTGATGACCTAAAGTTTAGGAGTTTGAATCCACCAGCTCCTCCTCAGATAAAGATTGGTAAAAATGTAAAGCATCAGAAACTCAATGGAAGGTCACCCTAAGGCAGATTTGATCCAATAGCAATGGGTTTCTGGAATTAGATAGAAAAAGAAACAGAAATTAAGAAAATTGATGTATCAATCAATAGGTGTTCCTTAGCCCCCAAAGCTTTAGAATACTCTTAAGGAGAAGTATAAATTCAGTGTACAATTACTGCTCTTTATACTATGTTTCAAGATTGTACCTTCAGAATATTGTGTAGCTTCCTGTCAGAACCAACCTAGAGTTGACCCTCCAGCGGATTTACAGAGTCAGTTAATCACATGTCACCCTCACACCTCTGGGCAGCTGGTGGATTTGAACTGTGTACCTTCAAGTTGTCAACTCCTTACTCCTGGGCCATCAGGTTCCCTTTATAACGTATTACTTATTATTTATTTCTTGGGGGAAATAATGCCTTTTGAAAATTCCCAACTTGGAGACTTTTGAAAGGTACTCTATTTTATTATAGTTTTAAAAAAATGTTACTTTTTATTAACCAAATAAATTGTTTCCTAAAACAGTGAAGAATGTGGAGACTGGTCAAAGTGTCCCAGGAGTGAAAATGTTTTTTGGACATGAGATTGTGAATGGTAAGAGCTTCATGTTCCCTGGATGCTGATATTGGCATTTGCAGTAGTATTACTTGCTACTCTTACTCATGTCAGTAATTGAAATAAAACATAGTATTGGCTTGCCTTTAACATTCCATTTGCAAATGTTTACAGTTGATATTTGAGAGTTGACCCTCCTCTTTCTGTTTTGGTGGAGACTCTACGAACAGAATATCCTTGAAAAAATATTATCATTTGGCTTTACAGTGTAAGGAATACTACAACTAGTTACTAGAGATTTGACTAGTGGGCAGATTTAGAAATCTCAGTAGGAAGGGATTATCTATATTCAGCAAGTGAGTTTAATACTCCAAGTTAATGATCCACTCACAATCTCTTATTTGAAATATTGGGGCAAAATTTAACACACAGCATATATACTGCTTATAACATATCAAGAGAGTCTGACCAACACTGTGATAAAACACATTTGTAGGAGCAGTGATCTTGAAAAATACTACATAACTTAGGAGAGCCTGGAGAGCATTAAATCGGGTGAACTAAGTTTCATAAGAACAAAAACTTCGTAAGACCATTGTTGTAAAAATAGGATAACTAGTAAAATATGTATGGGGACCCAAGGGGAGGAAAGGGTTGGAGCAGAGGGGTGAGGATGGGTAGGGGCAAAACTAGAGGGTTGCACAATTTGGTGGGTGGAGGGAGGGGGTGAAGGACATGGGAAGGATCCAGCAGGGACCTGAAGAGACAGGCAAGGTCCAATGGTGATTAATTTTATAAATCATAATGCATGGGAATGATTGTATGAAACACAAAGTGAATGAAGAAAAGTGTGAAACATTATGTATATAAACTTTATAAGCAACATAAAAAGACAAAACACCACTTGTTTGTATATGGACATGGTGGCAATGAGTTTTGAGTTAGTACTTTGGATAATACTTTTCTGCTCTGATTATTTATTGCTGCCCATTGAAGACCTCTATGGGTGTTCATTTCCTACAGACATTTTCTTTCCAATCACTGTTTATGGTACCTGATCAAACTGGGTAAGTGGAGCAAGGGAGTGGCTAATACCTTTCAGATTGGGATTTCTGCTGGAAACTGGTTATTTTACAGTTGAATTGCTGGATGAAGACGAACAAGCTACAGCAAGAGAAAAGGCATCTTCTGTCAGGTATGATGGAATAATTTTCTTAATTATGACATTTCTTAAAGTGTGCACAATAGTATAGAAAACATTACTAGCAGTTTAATTCCTAATGTAGCCTAAGGAAATAGAAATGAGAAGAAAAAGATATTTTCTTCTGTATTTCAATAGTATCCTCAAGTTAAATTAAGCAGTGGATGATTGGGTCCTTTATTTAATGGGAATCCAACCCTCACCATTGATGAGTGGCAAAATCTGTGAATAGTATCAGCGACAAAGAACAAGTTCACCTGAGTGTTATTATTTTTTTTTTAAATAGTCTAGATACAAATAGAACCAAGATGGATAATATGAAAGATGAACACCTCAATGTATGTGAAGCTGCTTCTTCCACTACTGAGGCACCATACTCCTCTCTGCTGAATGACTTTAGGTTCAGCCCTTCAGGTGAGTACTGAGACTCTGGCCTTGCCAGGGTTATTATGGTTTAGAACTCTTCACAGTTGACATAACTCTGAGTCTAGGTCCTATATATAATGTTCAGCTGGGTCATTGCTACTAGCTTCTCAATGAAGATAAAATGTCATGATTCGCTTCAAGGCATTGGAAATAGAAAAATAAACAAAAGAAATAAAAGAAAAATCCTTATCTTTTCTTGAACTCTGTGCAAGAGAAAGACACTAAAATAAAGAAATAAAATATATGCTCTGGCCAAATACTGTAGGGGAATAAACATAAGAGAAGAAATATGCATGTGGGTGGGTGGGTGGAGCAGGGGTTTTGCAATTTTATGGTGTCCAGGAGAGGCCTTATAAAAACAGTGACACTGGAGTAACACCTAGAGGAGGGAAGTAATCAAGCTGCATGGATATCTGGGAGAATTGTATTTTAGGCATAACAAAGAATAAATATAAAGGCCTTGTGATCAGAACTAAGATAGGATCTTAAAAAGATAGCAAAGAGATTATCATAGCTAGAACAAGAAGAGAAGCAGTAAGAGAGAAGAAGGATTGAATAGGATCATGGAGGACTTTGTATGTCATTTAAGAATCTTGAACTTTCTTCTGCATGAGATGAGTAAAAAGCCTTTGTAGGACTTTAGAGAGTTAGTGGTCAAGAGTTGTTCTACCAATACAATGACACAAGATTCAAATCCACCATCTCTCTTTGGGAGAAAGATGCATAGTCTCTTCCTGTGCAGTTACTACCCTCAAAAACCTGCTGAAAGGTCAGCTATATGATGATGCCAACTCCTCAGTACAAGGATTTTGAAACTCCATCTCACATACTTTGGCTATGTGGCCAGGATGGACCAACCCCTGGAGAAGGACATCATGCTTGGAAAGATGGAGGGACAGCACAGGAGAGGAAGGCTGCAGATAAGATGGATTGGCACAGTAACTGTGGCAATGGGTTAAGGTGTGTTGGAGTTAGTGAAATTCGCTCAGGATAGGGCAGAGTTCAGAGCTGTTGTATATAGGGTTGCTATGAATTACGGGTGACTTGATGGTCCATAATAACAATAACAACAACAACAGTATACAACAACAGGACTTTTCGGGTTTTTTCAATCTTTTTCATTTTAAAGGTTGTAATCTCATCATAAAGAGTATTGGTGATGCACTGGTTAAGGTCCTGCATTGGCTAACCAAAATATCAGAGTTTTGAACCCACTAACAACTTTGTAGGAGGAAGATATGGCCTTCAGCTTCCATAAAAATGAAACCTCCTACCATTGAGTTGATTCTGACTCATGTTGAACCTCCATTATGTTTCCAAGGTGGTTTATCCTAATAGAAGTAGATTTTGTTTCTCTCATAGTCTGTCTGATGAAGTTGAGCCACTGACCTTTCAGTAAACAACCCAATGCATAACCAGCTTACACTACTAGGAATCCTTGCAATGAACACGAGGGTGCATTTATTTGCATGTGCCACAACTCATGTCTTAGGCTAGTTATAAATTACAACCTCAGAAATCCTATGGGGCAATTCTACTCTCTCCTATCCCGTTACCATGGGAAAGGTTATATGAATGCAAAGATTGTTGAGATGGCAACTTTTTTTACTTACGTATTAAAAAGATAGAAAATTTTTTGTACTCCATTTAATACCTCCAGTGTCACTCAATAAAAGAGTTTGGTTTCTTTTCCCCCCCTTTAATCTCACTGATTGAATTTTCAGTGCAACCAGGGTGCTCCATAGGATGGTAAAACTGCCATTGGTGGTATTTTGGGCATGTTTACAGGAGGGCCAGTCATTGGAAAAGGATCTCATGCTGGGAAAGGTGGAGAAGCAGAGAAAGAAAAGAAGATTCCCAACAAAGTAGACTGATTGAGTGACTGTAACAATGGAGGAGCATATCAGAGAATGTGAAGATGGCAGGGGATAGGGCAGGGTTCAGATGTATTGTTCCTAGGATTTCTTGCTCACCCAGCTTGAATTTCTTGCAGTTCTCTTTCAATGTACTGTTCTAGTTGTTTCTGGATGATCTTGAGCAATATTTGCTTTCATGTGATATTAATTATATTGTTCAGTTCTTCCAAATTTCCTGGCACAAACTGGGCTGCATCTGTTACTTGAAATATAACAATTTGTATTCCATCAATTCTTGGGGCCTTATTTTTCCCCCAGTATCTTCAGTGCAGCTTGTACTTCTTCCCTCATCACTACTGGCTCTTTATCATTTGCTACTATGAAATTGTTTGTTTTTTTGAACCATGCAGTGTTTCCTTGCACTGTTCTGACCACTGCCTCCTGGTCCAGGTATAGGCTTTGCATAAGCACAATCAAGTGTTCTGGGATTCCCATTCTTCTCAGAATTAGCCATAGTTTGTTGTGATCTACACCGTCAAATGCCTTTGCATAGTCAATGAAACACAGATAGACATTTCTCTGTACTCCCTGCTTTCAGCCAAGATCCATCTGACATTAGCTATAATATCCCTAGTACCATGACCTCTTCTAAACCCAGCCTAAACTTTTGGCAGTTCTCTGCTGATGTGTTGTTCCAGTCGTTTTTGAATAATCTTCAGCAGAATCTCACTTGCATGTGATATCAATGATATTGTTTTAAAATTTCCACACTGTCGGCTCACCTTTTTTTAGAATGGGAACAAATATAGTTCGCTTCCAGTCAGTTGGCCAGGTGGTTGTCCTCCAAATTTCTTGACACAACATGGTGAGCAAATCCAGGGCAGCATCTGTTTGTTGAAATATGTCAATTGGCATGTCATCAATTCCTGGGGCCTTGTTTTTTGCCAGTTCTTTTAGAGCAGTTTTAACTTCTTCCTTCATCACCACAGGCTCTTGCTCATATATTTTTTCCTTAAATTCTTCTGTGTCTACCAATTCTTGTGTGAAATCTATACTTGGACTAGGAGGTAGTCATCAGAACAGAGCAAGGAAGCACTGCATGGTTCAAAATTGCAAATGGTGTATGCCAGAGATGTGTCCTATCTCCATACCTTTTCAGTCTATATACAGAACAGATTATCTGGGAGGCTGGGCTCTATGAGGAGAAATGTGGCATCAGAACTGGAGGAATATTCATCAACAATCTGGGTTATGCAGATGACACAACCCTGCTTGCTGAAAATGAGGAGGCCCTGAAGCACTTGCTGCAGAAGGTCAAGGACTGAAGCCTTCAATATGAATTGAAGCTCAATATCAAGAAAACAAAGATTCTTACCACTGGGCCAATTGGCAGCATCATGATATATGGTACAGAAATTGAGGTTGTTAACAGCCTTAGTTCGCTTGGCCCTACAGTCAACACTCTTGGTACCAGCAGCCAGGAAATGAAAAGACAGATTGCATTGGGAAAGTCTGTTGTCAGAGACCTCTCCAAAGTACTGGCGAGCAACGATATTAGTCTGGAGACTAGGGTGAGCGTGATTCAGGCCATAGTCTTTGTGATTACTTGCTATACACTAGTGAGCTAAACAATGACTAGAGTTGATAGAAGGAGAATTGATGCCTTTGAGCTGTGGTGCTGGAGAAGGGTATTGAACATACCATGGACTGCTAGGAGAGCAAACAGGTTCACCCTAGAGAGGGTGAAATCAGGCTGCTCCTTGGAGGCAAGGATTCTGAAGCTTTGTTTGGCATACTTTGTGCATGTTGCAAGGAGGGACCAGTCCTTGGAGAAGAACATCAAGTTTGGAAGGGTGGAGGGACAGCACAAGAGAGGAAGACCCTCGGAGAAATGGATTAGTTCAGTGACTGGGGTAATGGGGGTAAGTATGTCAGAGATCCATCTCGTTAGGAGCTTTCCTCTCTTTTGCTAACCCTCCATCCCAAGCACGCTGTCTCTTTCCAACAAATAGCCCCACTTAGCTACAAGTCCGAAGTATGAAAGACAAGCGTTGCCACCTTTGCCTCCAAGAAGCACTCTGGCTGCACTTTTTCCAAGACTTATCTGTTTGTTCTTTTGGCAGTAAGAAAGTAAATCTTCTGTTCCTCAGTGGAAAATGGAAGGGATTGGATTTCATAGTATCTGAGGTCTCACCTCCAGGACTCCAGCCCCCTAAACAAGTTGCCTTTTCAACAGGCATGTTGTGTCAGTTGTGTAGACAACCAGCCCCACTTCCGCCAGGATCACAATGAGTCGTACTCACTCGACCTCACAAAACAACAACAAAAACACAGGGCCAGAGGGCGAATTCCAGGGCAATTCCAAAGCCAGTTCAGAGGTCAGTAGTGTTCAGGACCAGGTGTGTCCTATTCTCCTGTTTTGCTTTGCTCTTTCTCACACTCTGGCTTTAATATCACCACACCATCTCGACTTTTCTTTCATTGATTCATCTTAGTTTCTGGCTCTGATTCTTCCAACCCTTTCTTGTATATATATTGTTGTTAAGTGCCCTTGAGTCGGAACTAACTCATAACGGACCCTACTGAGCTGGCAGCGCAATTCCTTAACTCTAAGCCACCACATACACGCGTATATATTTTATATATTAATATTTTAAGGTTGTGGATATATATTTATGATTGTGGATATATATATATATATAATATTGCAAAGATATATATGAACAAACAAATAAGTCTTGGAAAAATACAGATATATATATAGATATATATAAATATTTGTTGTGTGCCTTCAAGTCAGAACTAACTCATAGCTGACCCTCCAGCAGGTTTTCTGAGGCAGTAAATCACCAGGATGAGATTTCTCGTCTTTCTCCCATGCAGCAGCTGATCAATTCAAACCACTTGCCTTTGGGATTGCAGTGCAGTTTCTTACTGCTAGGCCACCAGATCTCCCACCAGATAGACAGACTAGATAGATAGATTGTTGCTCAAAGGCACTTAACAACAATAATATCAACAGAGAGAGAGAGAAATCAGCTGGCCCAGTGGACAGAAAGCAATGCTACCAAGCCAAAGGTGGGTGACTTTTAATCCGCTGCCCTCAGGCCTGTCTTTCATTGTTTTTGTTCAGACATTCCTCAAGGTCGCATAGCCCTGGTGTACAAGTTGCCATACTACATTCACTTTTGGTTGCTGTGAGGCTGAACACCTTAACACTGGTGTGTCAAATGTGTTAATTATTGGCTACCCAATGCGGACAGAGTGGGGTGGAGCTCCCCGATTAAAGCAAGCTTGGAAGGAGGAGTGGCATCCTCCTTCCTTAGCTTGCCTACGGAAACCCTATGAACCTGGAGAGAGGATGAAAGGCACCCAAGCGTCGAGGACTCTCCTTCATAGGGTCGCTATGAGTCACCTTTGACTGCAGGAACTTAACAACAACATGTCAGAGATAATAAAATTGATACAGGATAGAGCAGGTTTCAGGGCTTTTGTACATAGGGTCACTCTGAGTTGCAGGCAACTTGACAACACATAGCAATAACAACAATTACAAAATATTTCAGTGTTGACCAATTCTTTTTGGTAAAGTGACTCTGTATATTCCCTCCATCTTCTTTTGGTGCTTTCTCTATTATCTATTAAATATTGTTCTCCTTTCTCTTCCCATGCCAGGTAAACATTCAAGAATGACTGGGGGTGGGGAGTGAGGTGTATAACAATTAAAGAATTTTTTTTTCAAAGAGAAAAATGAACTGGGGGAGGGTTGGGCAGGGAGGAAAATGTGCAACATTGAGTGAATTGGGAAAAATTAAATGGAAAGAATATGCCATAAAAAATATATATGTTACAAAAATATATATGTTACATGCTACAAAATGATTAATAAAAAAAAAATTTTTAAATGTATCCTGAGCTCTCACTCCCCTTTGGGCAGCATGGCATAAGGTTTGAGTCCACCTGAATTTCCAGCGGTGTTTGCCACTTTTCTTGACTTTTCTCTTTAACTCTTTAGCAGGGCCTATCCATCTTTGACCAATCATGCTTCCTTTGCATTACTTTAACAAAACCTTTTTCACTTGTTTTGATAATTTAAAAAAGAAAAAAAAAAGAAAGATTCTGTGTATATGTACTTTTTTTTAGCTTTTTACAATGGCTTATTCATATGATATTTTTGCCCTTTTGTGACTGACTTATTTTATTTGGCATAATGACCTTTAGATTTATCCACATTATGTGGCATGTCATGGACTCTTTGGTGTTCCATAGTGTTTTATTGCATGAATGTATCATCATTTATTTATCTATTAATTTTTTCCCTATAGTGTATTTTTTGACATTTTTATTTTATATTGGTTTGCTTACACAGTTCATGTACATTGTGTTTCACACTATTCTTCATTCTCTTTGTGTTTCATACAATCATTCCCAGTCATTGTTTTATAAAACTAACCACCATTGAACTATGCCCACCATTACCCTGTCTTTTCAGGTCCCTACCAGATCTTTTCCATTTCCTTTATCCTCTCCTTCCACTCACCAAATTGTGCAAAAATATGAAATGCTTCACAAATTTGCATGTCATTCCTGCACAGGGGGCATGCTAATCTTCCCTGTTTTGTTCCAGTTTTAGTACATGTGCTGCCAAAGCGAAAACTATCTATTCCTTTTTAAAAAATCTGTTTCCTTTGTGATGGACATGAGGGTAGATTTTAGTTACAGACTGAAAGAAATAATGCTGCAATCAACATTGGTGTGAGAATATCTGTCCTTGTCAAAGCTCTGGCTATAATCCTAAAGATACTTATTAGTAGGATTACTGGATCAAATACAATTTCTATTTTCAACTTCCTCAGGAAGCACTAAAATTCTTTTCCATAGTAGTTGCACTATGCACATTCCTACCAGAAGTGTATGAGAATTTTCTCTCTCTTCAATCCCTACCAGTACTTATTGTTTACTGTCTTATTGAACTTTGCTGTTATTACACATTCTGTTTTATAACATTGATTACAATCCCCACATTGTAACAGCACTCTTCCTACTTCCTCCTTGTGTTTCCTGTTTGCATAGTCATCTCTGGCAAATGCTGCTCTTTTGATCTTGTATGGTTGATAATTCCAAGGAGTGTTATGTCCTTAGTGTTACTAATAAATTTACAGGCCAATCTATGTTGTGGCATGGAGGTGACTTTGGGCCATAGTTGTTAAGTTTCTCCTCATTAAAGATGCTTTAAGAGAATAAAAAGACAAGCCATAGACTAGGAAAACTATTTGCAAAGCACATACCTGACAGTGTGCTTCCTTCTGGAAGTACTCTTCACCTTATGACTATAGCCCTTAGTCCCCTTTCAAGTGAGAGCTGCAGTCATCGCCATGACTTAAAAGTGTCTTAAAAAAGAATTTGTTTTCATCTTTATAGAGCCCAGTTTTTACCTTTTTTTCTGTAAGAGGAAGTGGTTTTAATGTTGTGGCTAAGAAATCTTCCCCTAACTCAAAGTAAGGAAAGTTCTTCTACTAGAAGAGTCATAGTTACACATTACATTCAAGTGTATCTTTCATTTTCAATTATTTTTTTATGTACGCCAGGGATGCATCCTATCTCCATACCTTTTCAACCTATATGCAGAACAGATTATCCGGGAGGCTGGGCTCTATGAGGAGAAATGTG
>NW_006399776.1:5771965-5773727 GCF_000299155.1 Elephantulus edwardii
GATGGGAGTGTCAGAGACAGTGCGATTGGCACAGGACAGAGCGGAGTTTAGGGCTGTTGTACATAGGGTCGCTATGAGTCACAGGCGACTCGATGGCACATAACAACAACAACAGCAATGAGATATGATTCACTTTCAAATATTTTTTTCATCTGGATATCCAGTTGTTCCAGGACCATTTGTTGCTAGTAGACAATAACATGATAGATGGAGAAAAGATTGAAATTGTCAGTGATTTAATCTTGCTTGGTACCAGCAGTCAGGAAATCAAAACATGTTGCGTTGGGAAAATCTACTGTCATAGACCTCTCTAAGGTTCTCAGGCACAATGATTTCAGTTTAAAGGCTATCATGTGCCTGATCCAAATCATAGTTTATGCATCTGAAATGTCAACAGTGAATAAGGATGACAGAAGAATTGATATCTTCCATATTGTGCAGAAGAGTGCTGAATGGATTGCCAAAAGAACAAATAAAGAACAAATAAATCTGCTTTGGATGAAGTGCAACCAGAGTGCACTTAAAGTAACAATGGTAAAAGTTATCTTATGTGCTTTGGGCATGTTGTCCGGGAACCCAGTTGTTGGGGAAAAGGTATCTTGTTGGGGAAAGAAAAGGGTCCGAAAAAGAGAAGATGACTCTCAGGAGTTGGCCTGACACGATGTGACAATGGACTGGAGCATGCTGGAGATGGTAAGCATGTTCATAAGTTTGTTGTGAGTCATAGTCAGCCGGATGGCACCTAACAACAACAACAGCAACAACAACAACAGCATATTTAGGAGAAAGTTTTCAGAGTCCTTTCTTTCTTGTCTTTTAAATAATGCTTTTCTTTCTTCCCTTATGATGTCCTTCCACAACTCATCTGATCTTTATTCATCAGTATTTAATAACAAGTCTATTCTTGAAATTATTTATAAATTCAAGTGTTATATAATCAAGGCCATCTGTAGATGGTTTTAACATTCTTTAGTTTTACCTTCAACTTAGGTGTGAGCAATTGAGGATGGCCTGTTGTGTAGTTGGCCTTTGATCTTGTTCTAACCCATGATACAGAGTCTTCAGAAATGTCCAGTTCCATAAGTGTAGTCAGTTTGATTTCTGTGTATTTCATGTGGCAAGGTTCAAGTGTACAATTATAATTTATGTTTTTGGGGAAAAAAGTTATTTGTAAGTAAGAAGTCATTGCTTTTGCAATATTTTATGATGCAATCTGTGGTGTTGTTTCTGTTATCAGGCCTTTATTTTTTCAGCTGCTTCACTTTATTTTAAACTTTTGTATTCTTATTACCAGTAAATATCAAAACATCTTGATTACATGCTTGATCAATTTTAGGCTGCAGAAGCTGATAGAAATCTTCAGTTTCATCACCTCTGACATTAGTGGTCATACAAAAATTTAAATTATATTAACTAATCTTCTTTGTAAGGATATTGATATTATCCTATGACTGAAAACATTGTACTATTAGATAGATCTTATTTTCATCTTGTGTTTCCAGAATAGATATTTTTCTTTTTTTTTAATTGTAATTTTTTTTTTAGTGAAAGTTGCCTAGAAAATTGCTTTTCCTATCTATACTGAGTCACTGTATCAAAAGGAATTGGAAGACACAGAAGAATTTCATGAAAGAACATATGAGCAAGAGCTTATGGTGATGAAAGAAGAAGTTGGTGATGAAAGAAGAAGTTCAGGCTGCTTTGAAGGAAATGGCAAAAAATAAGGCTCCAGGAATAGATGGTATACCAATTGACATATTTC
>NW_006399776.1:5775155-5775954 GCF_000299155.1 Elephantulus edwardii
TACTCGACAGCACATAACAACAACATCAACTATTTGTGCATATTTTGTTTCATGACATTAATTACAAATACAAAGACTGTAATTACCACTTTTCCCATTTCTTCCCTGAGATTCTCGTTCCATTATTCTTTCTAGCCTACCCCTTCCAGACTTCTGAGTTTTATCAGAAGCCACCCTTTTGATCCTATACAATCCTTTCTAACTAAGAACCTTGCTGCTGTTAATGTTCATCTAAAAGGCCTATTATTTGAGACACAGAGGTAATATTTTGTTTGCAGTTCAAAAGATGACTAAGGCTCATAGTCTCAGAGCTTCCATAATTCTCTCTGAGACATTTATTAATTTATTAATAACCCTGGCCATTTTTGGTATTCTTTTTTAGAGTGGTCAGCAGTGGTAGCCTGGTACATACCAACGAGTTCTCTGGTTCCAGGGTTGTGGAGGTTGAAATTCATATTATCTATATGTTCTTTGTACTAATTGTTTCTATGAATCTTTCCTTTCTCCTTCTTTGTTGTGAACATGCAGAGATCAATATTTAAGCCTTACATGTCTGCTTGTAAGATTTTAAGACGCCAATTACCAGTCGTTAAAGTGGAACTTAGAACATTGTCTTTGTAGACTAGGTTATGCCAGTTGACCTTGATGTGCTTTGAGACCGTGGTTATGAGGGCCAAGGACCAATCATTCATTCCTTTGAGGGATTTGGTCATTATTAAGAAGCTTACAAAGTTTTACCCCTGTTGTTTTTACTATCTACATGTTTATATTTATAGCACATACTAATATGAATCCATTT
>NW_006399776.1:5779814-5801760 GCF_000299155.1 Elephantulus edwardii
ATTGGCACAGGACAGAGCGGAGTTTAGGGCTGTTGTACATAGGGTTGCTATGAGTCGCAGGCAACTCGACGGCACATAACAACAACAACAACAACCAACTAATATGAATATAAAAATACAATCTGCCAAATCTAAGTATGGTCATGAGTACAGTTTCTTTCACCTGCCCTTGACTGTTTATCTGCTTACCCACTTACACACTCATATTCATTAATCTTGATAATGCAGAAATGAGTATGTAATAGTGTTAATATTTGTGGACTGTATGTCTTGTTCACCCTCTAAGTCTTCTTTTTCTTTTATAATAATATTGTTCTGATCATCCCCCTATTGTACATTATTTCAGAATAGATCTTGAAATATGCTTTTGGATGATAAATAAAAAGCCATTCTTTTTCTCATTCCTGGCATAGTAGATGATACGATTATCTGATTCAGAATGGCCAACTGCAGTCCACTTTTGCTGTCTAGTAGCAGTTATACAATGATGACATTTGAAAAGCTTGTGACAGTCAATGACGTAGTTGCCTTCTATTTTGTCATCTGATGTAATCATTCTCTATTTTATTATCATACGAGTTTTCATGTACTGAACCTGGTCTTGTTGATGAGTAGGGAGTATGTGTAGTCCATTCATGAGTATCCAGTGTTGATGCTTTTTATTCTCACTTGACAAATGATGCCAAATATGTTCAATATGTAATGCAGGTAGCAATTTTAAATATTTAAGTTGAAGTGTTAGAAATTCGTGAGTACAGCCAACTTTAGTGGGAGGGCTGTTATATTGCCAGTGAAGGTAAATTAATCTAATGCTATCCTTCTCCTGTAGAAGAAGAGGAGGTAACGTACACAGTGATTGATCAGTTCCAGCAGAAGTTTGGTGCTGCAGTAAGTATTCCCCTCAATCATTCTCAGTAATCTCTTTTTATGAGTCCAGTCAATAGACAATTGAGCTGTTTCCTCTTCTCACCTTTTATGTATTAGACTGCTAATAACAGAACTAACTTGTGTCAAAATTTTTGTGTGGACATAACCTCACATTTCTCTTGGGTATTTGCCTACAAGTACAATTGCAGGGTCATATGTTACCTCTTTGTTTAACTATGGAATAAAGGTCAGCCACTCGGTATGCCTGATTCTGGTCTGCTCTATCACTACATGTTAAGAATTGCTCTTTCCATGAGGAATCTGATAATAGGAACTAGAACACTCAGTGGAGGAAAAAAGGTAACAATAAGCTAAAATATTTTTCTGGGAGAACAAAAGACATCTCAGTTTTCATTTCTCTTTAGGATTTGAAGTATGAATGATTTCTTTTCCAGTTATGAAATACTTTTGCTAAATCTAAAAGGGGCATCAGAAATATTCGGTGGTCCTTTGTAAACAAAAGCAAGCTCTCATATATGTAGTCAGTTTTGTAAATTTAAAAAAGAAGATCCACTTTATTTATTACTGGCCATTTTACATGGAGTTTTCATGATGTCCTGTTTCCTTTATTTATTCCCTGAAGGGTTTTATTTCCCCCCTTTCTTACCAGATGTTACATATCAAGAAGCAGAATGTCTTGAGTGTGGCAGCACAAGGAGCTAATGTTTGTCGTCATGGGAAGCTGTGTTGGCTCCAGGTAAAAAATATCTTTTTTAAACTTTTGAAATAACTATAGATTTTTCTGGTAATGTCTTTTTTAAATTGTATCATGGCAAACTATGCATATACTAAAATATTGCAATATTAACCATTTTGAAGTGACATTAATTTTACTCTGTGCTATACAGCCGATACTATTTTAAAAATTTTTTATCACCTCAGCTAATAACTGAGTATCCCTTAAATAATAACTCCCTTTCTTTCTTTTCCATAGTTTCTGGTAACCATTTGCCTATTATAGATAAATGAGATAATATAGTATTTGTCCTTTTGTGTCTGACTTATTTTCACTTACCATAGTGTTTTCAAGATTCATTCATGTTGAAGTATGCATTGTAACTACATTTCTTTTTATGAGTAAATGTTAATCTGTTGCCATGTACTGTCAAATTGGAACCACTCATAAATAATTGCCCGGTGGGTTTTCAGAGGCTGTAAATTGCACAGGAGGAGGCTACCCATGTATTCCCCATGAAGCAGCTGGTGGAGTCAAACTGCTTGCCTTTGTATTGGCAGCACAAGTACTTATCACTAGGCCAACAGTCTATTATTATATGTGGCATTTTTGCTTGTCCACCTATCTGCTGATGGACATTTGTATTATACCCACCTTTTCACTATCATGAATAATGCTGCAGTAAACATTAGTTTACTAGTATTGTTTGAAACCTTATTTTCAAGTCAATGAGTAAGAGAATGGATAGACACATTTGTTTTCTAAAGTTGAAATTCTAACACTACCTATTAAAGAAACCATTTCTGACTTGTTAAACATTGTTATTAGGTGCCATTGAGTTGAGTATGACTCATAGTGATCTTATGAACAACCTTTCTAGAACACTGTCCTGTCCTGTGCCATCCTTACAGTCTCTGACACACTCAAATCTATTGTCACAGTAAACCCATCTGGTTGAGGGTTTTCCTTTGTTCTGCTGCCACTCTACTTTCCCAAGCATGATGTCCCTCTCCAAGAAGAACTTGCCTAGCAACATGCCCAAAGTATGTGAGACGAAGCTTCTTCATCTTTGCCTCCAAGGACCACTGTGACTGCACCTTCTCCAAGACACATTTTGTTTTTTTGGCAGCCCCTTTTTCCCAATACCACAGTTAAAAGGCATCAATTCCTTTTTCATCCTTATTCACTGTCCAACTCTCATATGCATAGCAAGTGATTGAAAAGATCATGACCTGAATCAGGTGTGCCTTACTCAAACTGACATGATTATTCCTCAATAATTTGGAGAAGTCCCTGACTACAGACTTTCCCAGTGCAATATGTCTCCTGGTCTCCTGTCTGCTGGTATTGATTATGGATTCATATAAGATGAAGTCATTACATGTAATAAAAGAGGTAATAAAAGAATTTTAAAAACTTTTAATTTTAATTTCTATCTTCTGTCAAATATTGTCCCAACACAATATTTTCTAATGATGAAGACAGTAACTATTTCTTATCAAGTCTTTTATTTCCTTTGGATCGTATCTCAGGACCACTGCCAAAAATCTAAGTAATTAAAAGTATGGACAATTATATGCAAAAACTAGTCTATCATGGCAAGATCAAATAGAAAGTAGAACCTTCTTAAATAGTTAATAATAAAATATATTACTGAGAAGTTGATAAATCATTTTCAGTTGCCAGATATTAATGATTAGAACAATGCAGAAAAATTTTGAGTGTCTTTGAGTGTTTTATTGATTAGGCAAAGGCATTTGACTAAGATTCTCACCACTGGACCAATTGGTAGCATCAGGATGGATGGCGAAGAGATTGAGATTGTTCACAGCTTCAGTTTGCTCGGCTCCATGGTCAACACTCTTGTCACTAGCACTCAGGAAATCAAAAAACGTATTGTGATGGGAAAGTCTGCTGTTAGGGACCTCTCTAAAGTACTCAAGAGCAATGGTGTCTCTCTGGAGACTAAGGTGTGCCTGATATAGGCCATGGTCTTTGCAATCACTTGTTATGCATCAGAGAGTTGGACAATGACTAGGGAGGACAGAAGGAGAATTGATGCCTTTGAGCTGTGGTGCTGCAGAAGAGTGTACCATGGACTGACTGCCAAGAAAACAAACAGATTCATCCTGGAGAGGATTAAACCAAGCAACTCCTTGGAGGCAAGGATTCTGGGGCTTTGTCTGACATACTTTGGGCATGTTGGAAGGAGGGACAGGTCCTTGGAGAGGGACATCATGCTTGGGATGGTGGAGGAACGGCGCAAGAGGGGAAGACCCTCTATGAGATGGATTGATTCAGTAATTGGGATGGGTGTGTCAGAGGCAGTGCGATTGGCACAGGATAGAGCAGGATTTAGGGCTGTTGTACATAGGATCGCTATGAGTTGCAAACGACTCGATGGCACATAACAACAACAACAACAACATTGAGAAGAATGCTATAGGTAAGATTAACTCAACATTCAAGTTGTTGTTATGTGCTGTTGAGTGAGAACTGACTCATAACTGACCCTCCACTGGGTTTTCAGAGGCTATAAATCACATGGGGGGAGATTGCTCATTTTTTCTCCCTTGAAGCATCTGGTGAATTCAAACCGCCTACCTTTGAGTTGGCAGTACAGAGCCACAAAAAAAGAGAAAATTACCCATTTATTTTCTCTTTTTCTCTTGAAATGGAAATTATTGTATAATTTAAATTTCTTTTCCCTAACAATGTCTGTATGTCTATTTTTTTACTTTAAAAATGAGGTGCTAAATATTTTGTTGCATGTCTTTTTTGTTTTTATTCTGTGAAAATAACCTTTCTTGTTTCTTCTTACTTTCCTACATCTCAGGTTAATTAAACATTCAGGAAAGCTCTAGTGTTGTTGGTTAGCTAGGGGGAGATACCCAAGCAGAGAGCTAATCTCAGCTAAAGGCAGACTGGTCTCCCAAAGGCTGATGAATTCTAGAAGCTCCTAGTCATCATACTTTAGGATAAGCCTCTTGAAGAGATATTTTTCCAGTTTGGCTTGGAGACGAGCAGGCCAGCCAGTCTGTGGAGTTTGCTTAGGTGGGAGCCAACCTTCTTAATGAATTTTACCTTCTTATCTAAAAAAAAGAATGGCTCCTCAGAAGTCCCAGAGACAGAGGTCTGTGAAAGTAGAACCCACATGGCATACAAATCTAAAAGTGTCTAAAGATCAAAAAGAGTTCAGACTCTTACACAGAACAATATGGTTTCCATGACGTTTACAGTCCTACTCTCTTCATCTTGGACAACTTTTGTACGTCCTGGAAGAAGACTAGACGTCACACTACTTTTCTGTCTTCAAGAGATCCTGGGAACCCTTGCACTTTTCTTTCACCAACTCTTGGAAGAAGTAATATACTCCTTCTAGGACCATATAGTTATAATAGAAAAATAAGCCAAGAGAGACAGGTGTAGGAAGGCTGTAGATTTATTTGACTAGGCAGTTGATACTGGCCTCTATTTCAATGGAATAATTCTGACAGATTTGGGCATTCTTAGTTGGTTGAAAGGAATTCACCACAAAAAATGGTGTTAGCTGATTCTCGAAACAGAAGTTGGATGACAATTTGCTCCCAAAAGTGTGATTGGAAAGGAGGTTGGACAGCAGCCCAAAGCTGAAGGTGGGGAGACCTTGGTCTGTTCCTTCTAAACGTTGTTGAAAGAAGAGACAGCTCTACAGGACCAACAAGTGTGCTTCTGCATGTCTTTTCTTTTTGGTCCTCAGATTCACCCCTGCTTAAATATCTAATTTTATGTGTCTGTATTCTCTGTTGTAGGTAGCCACAAATAGCCGTGTTTACTTGTTTGACATTTTTCTTCTGGGAAGTCGTGCTTTCAACAATGGGCTTCAGATGGTATTGGAAGATGAGAAAATTTTGAAGGTGAATCTGCAGTCTGATTCTTCTGCTAGTGAGATTAGCAGTCAAGTCTTAACATTCCTTCATCTTTGAATTTTTCAGGTTATCCATGACTGCCGTTGGCTTTCTGACTGTCTCTCTCACCAATATGGAATTTTGCTGAATAATGTCTTTGACACACAGGTACAAACAGGAACTCATTCAATTCTCTTTCATGCGCCTAGCTCCTATGGATAATAGACCTTCTCTGATGAAGGACTGAAAGCCTTTTGTGGACCCCTTCTCCTGTATGAAGTTTGTCCCGGTTTTATGTTGAGAATGTTAAGTGAATTGTAAAAATGCTGAAGAAATATGTTTTAAGTAATTTGTAATGATCCTGTCCTCATTTTTGCTAATATGTCCAAGAAGGAGCATGGTCTAAATGCTAGTCTTCAGAAACTAGAGCAGTTTGAAGTTCACTCACAAATCTGACAGGAGATTTATAGTAAGATGAACAGCTCTACCTTTAAACACATATGTATCAATTGAAGCTAGTTGGCATCTAGCTCAAGAGTGTAAATTGTTCTGGTCCAGTGTGGCCTGAAAAAAAAATAGGGTTTTCGTATAAATTATCTCTCACATAAAAGACTTCAGAAAATTAGAAATTCCTAATAGATAAAAATAGTTCTCTTGAAGCAGATCTCAGTTTCTGGTTTGACTATGAAAGCAGCAAAATCACTAGATTTCCTAAAAATTTTTCTAATCTCCTAGGTATATTCTAATGTAGGGAATTCTGAATAAGCCTAGAGGCTCTGGAATATGTTTAAACTAATAAATTAGCTAATACCTTTTTAAAATTATTATTAATTTTAATGAAAATTTAGAGATTTTGGGTTTCCATTAATTCATTATTGCACTTTTCTCCCTGCCCACCCTTACCCCCAATTTTGCCTTTCTCTTTGAAAAGAAAAAGAAAATTTTTTTCATTGTTATACAATCCCCCCCACCCCCCCAGTCCACTCCACTATTCAGCCTTCTCCAGCAGGGTAAAAAGGGAAGCCACAGACTGGGAAAAAGGATTTGGTAATGACATGACTGATAAGGGACTTACATCTAGAATTTATAAAATACTCTAGCACCACATCAAGATAAAGGTAAAGAACCCAACTGAAAAAAAGGCACAGGATGTGAACAGCTAATACTTTTGAGAGAGCTCTGATAGGCTAGTGATGAGAATCTGAGCTGCAATCCTAAAGGCATGCAATTTGAATCTACCAGCTGCTCCTTGGAGAAGGATGGGCCGTCTCCTCCCATACGATTAATTGCCTCTGAAATTCAGCTGGAGGATCAGCTATGGATTGGTTCCAACTCGACAGTACACAACAACAGCAGTACTTTCGAACAGTGATTATTTTAAAAAAGTTCAATTTATGTTCCTACATATGAGTTGGAGTCCTGGCGATAAAGTACATTAAGCATTGGCTTGCTAATGGAAAAGTCAGTGACTTGCAGTAAAAATAGGAAGAATAATAGGAAGAGGATAAGATGATCTTGTGCTGCCAGTGCAAAGGTATGTAGTTGAAATCCACCAGCTGCTCCTTGGGAGAAAGTTGGGCAATATCTTCCTGAGGATTTTACTGCTTCTGAAAACTTGCCAGAGGGTCAACTATGGTTTGACCCTTTTTTTTTTTTAACTGAACACTCTTTTATTGCAAATGATAAATATACAGAAACATGGAAATTTGTAAACTTTCAAAAGTGAACAATAGCTCTAAACATATAAAAAAATTATATGACCATAGAGTTCACAGGAAATATTTGAGACTATTTCATATACATTCATATAAATGACTTTCCCAGAAAGCTTATGAGAAAAGAACATTTAGCTCAGTTTTATTGGCTTTACTACTAGACAATTTAAAAAAAAAATCATTTTGTATTGGTGCTGGGATAACATGATGTAATTCCCTTCACCTGGACTATCTGACAAGAGTCACTGTGATTTAAATTGAAAAAAGATGAAGACTGTGTGATACTGACAACCAGCAGCTCCAGTAGAAAGACTACAACAATGAAAATGTGGATTCATAGAGAATTCCATTTTGCAAAGCACCTAGTACATAGTATAGATTAGGCACAATACAGGGTGCTTTCCATCTAATTCAATGCTCTTAATAATATGTATTAATTTAATTCCATACTGTTAACCCTAAAGGGTTTTTAAAAACAACTTATTGTCTGATTTAAAAATAAAACCAGTGACTATTAACCTAAGAGTATAATTAAAAGCTAACATATAAAACAAAACAATTATCTTTACAGAAGTAGAAAGAAAGCTTTCAATTTGTCCTGTGGGAGCAACCATTAAGGAAGTGTGGGTATTTACAAAATAAATACTAAGATGTCTACAGTCACAATATAAAGTGTGTATGTGATGCTAGCAGTTAAGTCTAACACAGAGATCCAGCATTTTGCACATCTCTTCCTCAGACAATCCTTATCACCCCTTTTCGGGACGGGGGAGATTCAATTTTGGTTTTAGTTTAGACTTGCAATAACATTTTGCTTTGTCATTGCCCATGCCCACCAATGACATACGGAAAGCTTTTCAGACATTTAATTGCATTTCAACACACTTCCAGTGGGTAAATCTTTTCAGTTTGACACTTTTTTTTTTAAGATTGTAATGAAAGTTTATAAAGAACTTGGATTTCCATTCATTCATTGTTGCACATTTTCCTCTCTGTCCCCCCCAACCCCTATGGTTTGGTTCTGCCTCCACAGTACACAACAACAACGTCTGTTAAGGCTTGCAATCTTGGAAGCCCTATGAGTTGAAATTGACTCAACATCAGTGGATTTTGAATTTTGGAGTTCTCTTGGGTTTTGTGGGTAAAATTTACTCTTAAATATCTGCACATAATGAACTTTTTGTATTTTCTTTCGTTCACATATTCTTTTAGGGCTTTCTTTCAGAATCTTCTACTATATAGAGATTTCTTCCATGCTTACTCCAAAAATGCAAGAGAACTGCTAATCAGTCCGTTGAGTCCGCTAGACTTCTTGATTAGGTTTAGTGTGTAATACGTAATGAAAACTTTGGCATACATTTCCAACTTTTTCTTCTTACAAATCTACAATGTGTACTCAATAACTTTACATTTCCTGATGGCATTGCTTATTGCTTAGGGAAAATGGTATGAAAGGCATTTTTGACACTAAATTATGCCGTTTCTATCATGATAGTTTTCTGTGTATAACTTGTGGACTGCTTTGTCTTTTTTTAATGTACAGGTAGCAGATGTCCTTCAATTTTCTATGGAAACTGGTGGCTTTCTTCCAAACTGCATCAGTACTTTGCAGGATTGTTTAATCCGACATCTTAAAGTAGCCTCTAAAGATGTCTCCTTTCTAGAAGAGAGGCAAAAGCTGACTCAGGTGAGTATTAAAGGATGTCCTTGTATAGCAACCACTCTTGTCACATCTTTTCCTAGCAGAATTATTAATTGTTATGGCCAACTGCCATATAAGAATTGAGGGACCTCTGGTGGCCTAGTGGCAAGAAGCTTCACTGCAATCCCAGAAGTACGTGGTTCAAATCCACCAGATTCTCTGCTGGAGAAGGAGGGGCAATCTCCTCCAGTACGAGTCAGATCTGATTTGACAGTACACACACAAGAAATAATAAAATAAAATATAATTTTTTAAAAAAGAATATGAGCATTGCCTGAAACTTAGTGTTTACAAATAAGAACATTTTGTTTGTGGCTCAAAGAGATAAAAACTAGGATTCATATTTGTTGCTTCTCAATTAAAAAGGATTTTGAAATGAAATTTCAAGTTGGGAAAGGGAAGGATTTTCATGTGATATTGGGTTCTCTCAAAGTAAAGCAGAATATTTTTTATTTAAAGCAGAATATTTTTTTAAAAAAATACTAAGAAATCCTAATTGTAATAACCTTTTGTGTAAATTTAGATCATGATATACAATCAAGTCTGCCACCTCAAACTTGGAATTAGAAGTGTGTTTGTCTCCCTCTAACACAGACACGGACTGAATATCTATACGTGTGTGTTCTAAGAAAGAGTTGTGTTGTTGTCAAGTGTTGTAGAGTTGTAGACAACCCATAGTGATTCTGTGAACGGAAGTCTTGAACACAAAACTTTCATCTTTTCTCCAAGTTCACAGAGTTTCTGGAGGCAAGCTTTTTTTGGAAGTGGATGCCACTCCTGCTTCCAAGCCTGTTTTATTCAGGAGATTGAGGGCCACAGGCCTGTGGACCCAAAAGTCTTTTTAAATATGAGGCCAAATCCAGTCAGCTCACACCCTATTGTGTACAATAGCCACACTCTATTTTCAACCCCAAACCAGAAAACACCTGAAAGCTGCTGTTCAGCTCATCTTCCCAGCCCAGAAATAGCCCTCTAGTGTAAAAGTAGAAGGTAATAATTGGAAGAAAATAATAACATTTTAAATTAAGTGACACTTGCTGTCAAGGAACAATTTCAGTTCACTTCGCTCCTTAAGCAACATTACTGACACCAGCAATAAGGAAAACAAAAGACTAATTGCATTAGGGAAATCTGCCATCAGGGACCTCTCCAGAATACTAAAGAGCAACAACAATGTCAGTCTAGAGACTTATGTGTGGCTGATCCAGGCAATGTTCTTCTCAGTTGCTTGCTATGCATCTGAGAGCTGGACAAAGATCACAGAGAAGAATAGATGCCTTTGAGTTGTAGTGCTGGAGGAGTATTGAACATACACCGTGGACTGCCAAGAGAACAAATAGGTCTGTCTTGTTGTTGTTGTTAAGTGCTGTCGAGTCACAGGCGACTCATAGCGACCCTATGAAGGAGAGTCCTCAACGCTTGGTTGCCTTTCATCCTCTCTCCAGGTTCGTAGGGTTTCCGGAGGCAAGCTATTATGGAAGTGGATGCCACTCCTCCTTCCAAAGGTCTGTCTTAGAGAAGGTGAAACCAGTTTGCTTCTTGGAGGCAAGGATTTTGAAACTCCGTCTCACGTACTTTGGGTGTGTCACCTGGAGGGACCAGTTTTTGGAGAAGGATATTATGCTTGGAAGGACATCATGCTTCTCACTGTAGAAGAGGAAGACCTTGGATGAAAAGAATTGACAGTGATTGTGGCAATGGGGTCAGGTGTATCAGAGATGGTGGGTTAGCTCAAGATATAGGACAAGGTGTAGAGCCATTGTTCTTAGGGTTACTATGCGTTGTTGACTCCACAGTTCATAGCAATAACGACATTCAGAGAAAATTATTTTGTTGTCTCTAGGAAAATCCAGAGGTGTGGTTCACACGACCACTTTCACCTACTTTGTTGAAAACTTTGGCCCTAGAAGCTACCTACCTGCTACCCCTTCGCTTGGTACTCCTAGATGAAATGATGTCTGACTTAACCATGCTGGTAGATAGGTACTTAAACACCTGTCGAGAAGCGTCTGGAGACCAGCTTGGAAGCATGGAGGTGGGTGTATTTCCCTTTTAGATGTGTCTTCAAGAATACTGTTTGTCTGATTTCTCATGGGCAATCACCATGATAGACAATTTTCACAATCGTGGTGAACATCTTAGGGCAAAAGCTGGGGATAAACATTTGAAAGTCTATAGTTTGGGTTTATCAATTCCCTTGACCTATTTCATTCACTAATATTTTTATATTTCCACTAACTTATTAGCAAAGAATAGATATTCGTTATTATTTTTATGAAGTCAGTACAATGTAAGAAAATTATACACCACAATTTGGCAAAACTACTGCCCACAGGCCCAATTTGGCCCACAATCTATTTTTGTTATAGCTCATTAACTGTGAATAGTTTTTGTATTTTTGGAAAGTTAAAAAAAAAAACAAACAAAAAAGATGAACCAATAGAGAAAAAGATTAAAGTTGTCAAGGATTTCATTCTACTTGGATCAATAATCTACACCCATAAAAGCAGTAGTCAAGAAATCAGATGATGTGGTATTTGACAAATCTGCTGCCAAAAACTTTTTAAAATATTAAAAAGCAAAGAAAAACAGTTAATTACATTAACTGCAACTTACGTTCATATGCATGAGAAAGCAAGACAGAACAGGAATTTGATGTAAAAAGATAGACTAGGTATTTGAATTATGAGATTGACAAGTAATATTGACTATACCATGGACTGCCAAAAAACCAAAATACATGTCAAAAGAGACCCTGGAAATTGCACTGCGGTATTGACAAGCCAAAAGAAAGGGAAGAGATTCTGAAATAAAACAGCTGACAGAAGATTTAAAAGGGCAGCTTGAAAACAAAGCAAACTACTATAACAATGTGCAGAGACCCAGAATTGGAGAATAAAAAGGGAAAAATTCACTTGACTTTTCTCAAACTGAAGGAACTGAAAAACAAATTCAAGCCTCAAGTTGCAATATTTAGGGATACTATGGACAAAATCTTGAGTGATCCAGGAAACATCAAAAGAAGATGGAAGGAATACAAAGAATCACTGTATCAGAAAGAATTGCATGACACTAAAACATTTAAGGAAGTACCATATGATCAAGAACCAGTGACAGTGAAGGAAGAAATTAGGCATTGGCAACAATAAGGTCCCAGGAATAGATGGGATACCAATTGAAATGTTTCAGTTGGCAGATGCAGTCCTGGACGTGCTCCCCAGTCTGTGCCAGAAAACTACTACCTGACAAACTGACTGGAATAGATCAATGTTTGTTCCCATTTCTAAGAAAGGTGATCCAACAGAATGTGGAATTTATTGAATAATATAATTAATATCACATTCAAGTAAAATACTGCCAAGAATCATTTAAAAATGGTTAACACATAGACAGAGAACTGCAGACATTCAAGCTGGATTTAGAAGAGGCTCTGGCACCAGAGATAACATTGCTGATATCAGATGGATCCTGGCTGAAACAGAATGTCTATTTGTGCTTTATTGCCTATGCAAAGACATTTCACTGTGTGGATCAGAACAAATTTGGATAACATTGAGAAGAATGGGAATTCCAAAACACTTGATTGTGATCATGCAAAACCTACACCTAGACCAAGAAGCTGTTTTGAGAACAGAGCAAGGGACTGTGACATTGATTAAAATCAGGAAAAGTATATATCAGGGTTGTATCCTCTCTCCATATCTATTACATCTATATTCTGAGCAAATTGTTTGAGAAGCTAGATCCTGTGAAGAAAATGTTGCTGGAAGTGAAGAAGATTTGAAGCCCTTCTGCGCAACTGTTAAGCACTGTGACCTTCAATATAGATTGCATCTCAAGATCAAATAAACAAAAATCCTTAACCACTGTTCTGACAGGCAACATCATGATGGACAGAGAAACGCTTGAAACTGTCAACGACTTCATCTTGCTTGGATCCACAACACTTGGTACCATCAGTCAAGAGATCAGAAGGCATATTGCACTGGGAAAATCTGTAGTCAGGGGCCTTTCTAAATTTTATTGAGGAGAAATCATCTTAATTTGAGGAAGGGCTAAAGTGCACCTGATTCAGGCCATGGTCTTTTTATTCACTTGCTATTCATCTGAGAGCTGGACAATGAATAAGGATGACAGAAGAATAATTGATTCAGCCTTTTTTTTTTTTTATTCAGCCTTTGAACTATGATGTTGGAAAAGACTGCTGAATATCCCAGGGGCTGCCAAAAGAAAAAATATGTCCTAGAGAAAGCTCCTTGGAGGCAAAGATAATGACGCTTTGTCTCATGCTTTGTGCATGTTGCTTGGAGAGGTTTTTCCCTAGAACAGGAACATCATACTTGGGCAGCGAAAGAGAGGCAGTGCCTCTGCTAGATGAATGACACAGTAACTGCAGCAATGAGCGTGGGTGTGTCAGAGATTGCAAGGATTGGTTTTTCATAGTGTTTTTATGCTGTCGCTATGAGTTGTACTCAACTTGATAGCACCTAACAACAACATAACCCTGGCGGCCTCTTCTATAATGGATTGTGCTACTAACCCAAAGGTGATGCCACTCTGGCAGTTCAAATCCACCAGTGGCATCTCAGGAAAAAGATGGGCAAGCTCTTCCCATGAAATTTATAACCTCCTGAAAACTTGCTGGAGGGATAGCAAGCAAATGAATTTGGGTTCTGAGTTTATAACTAGCTAAGAAAGATAGTGAAAGTTACTAGAAACAACTCTACAGAGCAGTTCGTCTTTTAATTTCCTGGCTGCTGGTACCAAGAGTGATCCATGAAGCATTAAAAGAAGATGGAAAGAGTATACAGAGTCATTGTACCAAAAGAAATTGGTGGACACAGAAGAATTGAACAAAACAACTTATGAGCAAGAGCCTGTGGTGATGAAGGAGGAAGTTCAAGCTGCTCTGAAAGAATTGGCAAAAACAAGGCCCCAGGAATTGATGGCATACTGATTGATATATTTCAACAGATGCTGCCCTTGATGTGGTCACCAAGTTGTGCCAAGAAATCTGGAGGACAATTACCTGGCCTCTGATTGGAAGAGATCTATATTTGTTCCCATTCCAAAGAAAGGTGATTCAACAGAGTGTGGAAATTATTGAACTGTATCATTGATATCACATGTAAGCAAGATTTTGCTGAAGATTATCCAAAAACGACTGGAACAGCACGTCAACAGATAACTGCCTAAGTGCAGGCGGGATTTAGAGGAGGCCATGTCACTAGGGATATTATAGCTAATGTCAGATGGATCTTGGTTGAAAGCAGAGAGTACTAGAGGAATGTCTATCAGTGTTTCATTGACTATTGCAAAGACATTTGACTGTGTGGGTCACAACAAACTGTGGTGGATTCTGAGAAGAATGGGAATCCCAGAACACTTGATTGTGCTTATGCGAAACTTATACTTGGACCAGGAAGCAGTCGTCAGAACAGAGCAAGGAAACACTGCCTGGTGAAACATACAGAGGAAAAAAATGTTAAAATGTCGCTGAAAGATATAAAAGATATAAAAGACAGACTACATAGTTGAACAGAACAAACAACCTATTATGATTAAATTGTAGCCCACTCAGAACTGACCCTACGGGTTTTCAGAGGCAGTAAATTTCATGGTAGGAAATTGCTCATCTTTCTACCATGGAGCAGCTGTTGTATTTTAACTACCTGCCTTTATAATGGCAACACAACTATTCACTAGGCCACAAGAGCTCCCTAATAGATTAATAGAAACATTACAGATTTTAGTTATAACATATGTCCAAGTTAATTAATGAATTTAACTCTTTTTCTGAAAAGTGTTGACACTATCATTATATAATTATTAAAAACTCACTTATTGCCATCAAGTCAGAACTGATTCACACCTGACCCTCCACTGTGTTTCTGAAGCTATATAGCTCATGGAAGGAGATTGTCCATCTTTCTCCCATGGAGCCACTGTGTCTTTGAACCCCAGAGAGGCTTAGCCTTTGGATTCTGTTATCAGCACTCTGAAATGATAGACTTTAAAAAGATTAAAAATATGCAATAGTTGTCTAGAAATTTTGGGAAAGAAATTTTATGAGAGGATAAATTCTGGCAGATAATAAAACCTAAGACTGCAATAATTAAAACAGTTTGGGATTGGTATATGCATAGATTGAAATAGAGAAGTTAGAAATAGATCCAATATATATCCTGCTTCTATAATTATGATAAAAGTAGCATTTTTGATGAATGATAAAAGGTAATTATGAAATAAACTGGGCAGATGGTAATTTTTTAGGGGAGGAGAATCCTGTCTTTTGCACTATACCAACTTCTGGACAGATAAGTTATTTATGTAAAAAAATGAAATTTTATGATTGTTAGGAAAAAATGTAAAATTCAAACAACTCACAGTATGTACAAATTTTCTATTTAATCTAACAATTCAAAATCCAAATAAGAGAATATTAATGAACAGGGCTAAAATTTTGCACAACAAACATACAGTGAACTAAACTAAAAGACAAATGAGGGAAAATGATTTTTCTCATTTTTGTAGTAACGAAATAGGGCAAATAACAAAAGGACATTTTCCTAAGTCTTTCTTATATCTAACTAGAAAAAACTGTAAATTATTCAAATATCTGCAAGTAAGAATGTGTTTAAATAAATTGTGATAAATCCATACAGCCCTTTTAAAGTACTAATTTAGAGAAAGCTTCCTAACATTTTTTTAATTATAGAAGTCCAGATGCAAAAGTATCATGTTTATCATTTGTAAAGAAGTATTTTAGAAAGAGTTATCAAAATTATAAGCTGAGAGAAAATAAAGACTTTAAAGATGTAATCCAATGAAGAAATAAATATTTATTAAGGGATATATATGATCATATATGCATAAATTATCTAAGAAACTGCTTTTAGCACATGCATCTGGTAAGGCAGCTGGGGCTAGGTTGAGAGAGAGAGAGAGAGAGACTGCCTTTCCTCTAAATAATCTTCACATGTATGCTGGTGTACACACAGCTGTGTGGATTAATTGCCTTTCAAAATATTTAAGTCACTTGAAAAATATTGCTATTATGATGGAGCAAATAGTTAGGAGCTTAATTACTAGAAGAAAGATTGGTACCCAGCCAGTGGTGCCTTAGAGGACAGGTGTAGTGAGCAGCTTCTGAAGCATCATAGTCTTCAAAACCTTACAGAGCAATTTTCTACACATAAAAAGAGTCATGAGTTGGAATTACTCCCTGGAAACTAACAATAATAGCTGAGGACACTAGAGGGTGCTATGTGAACACATTTGAATTGACCCTCACTTGCCAAATACTGTTAAATTTATTAAGTGACTTTAAGTACCATATTAAGAAGTTTAGCTGTAGTACTCTTGTGTCTATTTCCTTTTCCTAGCCTACATGTATGGAGCTTCCAGAGGAACTGCTTCAACTGAAGGACTTACAGAAGCAGCGCAGGGAGAGAGCTGAAAAAGAGTATAGGGTGAATGCACAGGGACTTCTCGAAAGGACAGTGCTCCAGTCAACAAAACCATTGATAAAAACAGCAGGAAAAGAGGAAGAAGTCAAAGGTTTCTTACTTTGTGAAAACTCTAGGGTGGATAAAACTCCAAGTCTTACATCTTGTAGATCCCAGGAGGATGTGAGTTTATTGAAAAGAGGACTAAAGAGTAAACAAAAGAAAATAAACCCTCAGCATCTACCTTCCTTAAAAGAAACAGAAGCCAGTGAGGATTCTAATCACAAACTTGTTTGCTCTGGGTCCAAGGGATCAGAGAACCAGAGGACAACTCAAGAAGAATACTTTAATAAACCCAAACTTGTGTTTCAGAGAAATTTATCTTTGAAAGATGAAATAGAGCAGTTATTGATGATGGAAAAGGAGAAAGATTTAAAATGCACAAAACAAGATGTTTCAATGTCTCCAAGTGACACCTTCCATCCTTCAAGAAAAACTGTGCTTTCCACACTTCCTCCCTGTCCAGCTTTGGAGAAGACTGATTCCTGGATAAATCCTCCTCTAATTCTTCCTTAGAAAAGCAATATATTCTTATGACAGTAAAGGGGGTTCATTTCCCCTAACATCAGAACTGTCCTTTTGAGTGTATAACAAAGGGCTTAAGTTTCTGAAGTAATCTTAGTAGTCATGGCTCAGTCACAGGTTTTGGAGAAAATTATATCCTTTTGCCTGCTCTTACATCCAGGATTAGGATTGGAATGAATAAATTAAATAATGGAGGAAGATTTCTGATTATTTCACTGTGCAGAAATGCTCCCAGTGGCCAGACTGAGGTGTTTTTGGTCCCCCTACCCCCACCTTCTTCATTATTGAGGTTTAGAGGAGGATTTGAAGAAGGGAAAAATCTTGGATTTAGTGTCAGGGAGAATCTATACTTTTTCACTTCAGGTTTTTTGAGTTCTTATTTGAATTTTAGGCTGGTTTCAGGGAGTTGGTTAAATTCTTGTCAACTTACCATAGTTTTAAAAAATTGGTACCAGAAAATTGTCTTTTTCTCCTTTTAGGTATATTATCTTTACTTTGGGATTACTAAATAAATATCACAATCTTATAGATGAGCAATACTGTTATAGGCATCAATAACTCAGTATTACTTTATTTTTACTTCATTTACTTTAAAAAAATCTTGTGCATTCTCCTAACAAAGTAGAGGCTCTGGGCTTCTTACAGTACATAAAGTTACTATGAGTTGGAGCTGACTCTACAAACTAACAGCAGCATTATGTCAAAGATTGACTCCATTCTTTCTGCCCATAGTTACTATACTTTCTAGGGTAAAGGGAAGGCAACTTGTATGGAATCTTTCCTATTTTGACTATGTGCAAGTTTCTCACTTTTTTGTGTCAAATAACCATTAAACCTATTTTGGTACTAAATCGCCTCTCATTTTTTAAAAATTGTGTTGTTAAGTGCAATCAAGTTGCTTGCGATTCATAATGACCCTATGTACAACAACCCTAAACCCTACTCTATCATGTGCCAATCTTATTGTCTCTGACACACCTACCCCCATTATGCCAGTCACTGAATCAGTCCATCTCATCAAGAGTCTTTCCTCATGTGCTGTCCCTCTACGCTCCCAAGCATGATGTTCTTCTCCAAGGACTGGTCCCTCCTTGCAGTATGCTCAAAGTATGTCAGGCAGAGCTTCAGAATCCTTGCCTCCAAGGAGCCACCTGGTTTAAACCTTTCCAGGATGAATCTGTTTGTTTTCCTAGCAGTCCATGGTACTCTCAATGTACCATATTGAATAGCAAAGTAAAATGTTTTTATTTTTAGTACAACCACACAAACTATGTAATGAAAGTTTTTTAAAAAAATAGTTACAAAAATAATGTAATGTTTCCATTAGAAGCTAAGTCACTATCAGGAATTCACATATTTTCTAGAGTTAATTTAGATTAACCACACTTGGGAAGCTTGTGATGGAAGCAACTCAACGGCACATAACAACAACAACATCCAATATGGTAGCCATTGGCCATATTTAGAGAGCTCTGGTAGGTTAGGGGTAAGGAGTCTTACAGCCAACCCAAAGGCAAGCCACCAACTACTCCACAAGGAAGGTTGGGTGGTCTCCTCCCATGCCATTTACTGTCCCTGAAAATCAACTGGATGGTCAGCTATGAGTTGGTTTGAACTTAACAGAACAATAACAAGAAGTCATGTTTAAATTTAAAATGAAATAAAAATACCTTGATTCCTCTATCATGCACACCATATTTCTTCTTCTCTCCCCCCACTGTGTATTAAAGTGTGATTTTTAAAAAATTTCTTTTTTTATTATTATTAACTTTAATGAAAATTTACAGAGACTGGATTTCCATTCATTCATTGTTGTACTTTTCTCCCTGCCCACCCTTCCCCTACCCTGTACACTCTTCTCTTTGAAAAGTGGAGGAAAAATTCTTTCATTGTTTTACAATCCCTCCCCCCAGGTCCACTGCACTATACAGCCTTCGCTCTGGACTCCTGTCATGACAAAAATACCTAATCACATATCCCTTTTAAACAGTTTTCTCCCTCATCTGTTTCAATGCAGTATACATTATTTATACCATCTTTCTCAGTCTTCCCCCAGCATGGATGTCAGTCCTGCTATGCAGTATTTGTCCTTTTGTGACTGAGATACTTCACTCAGCATAATGTCCTCCAGGGTCACCTATTTTGAATACTATTTCATGAGTTCCTTGTTTTTCAATGCAGCATAGTATTCCATTGTGTGAATATACCACCGCTTCTATATCCATTCGTTTGTTGATGGCCCCTTAGGTTGTTTCCAACTCCTTGCTATTGTGAACAAAGCCACAATAAACATGGGTGTGCATATATCTGCTTGGGTGGCAATTATGGTCTCTTTGGGGTATATTCCCAGTAGTGGAATTGTTGGGTCAAAGGGTGTCTCTATTTGCAACTTTTTGAGAAAGCGCAACACCGCCTTCCACAGTGGTTGCACCATTTTATATTTCCACCAACAGTGAACAAGGGTTCCAGTTTCTCCATAACCTCACCAGCATTTGTTGCTTGCTGTTCTGTTAAATTTTGCTGTTCTTACTGGGGTGAGTTGATAACTCATAGTTGTTGCACACCATATTTATAAAACTGATCAACAGCTTGCATTATGCACATGACAGAACCCTGCTTCCTGAAACTGAGAAGGACCTGAAGCATTTGCTGCAGAAGGTCAGGGACTGTAGCCTTAAATATGGATTGAAGTTCAACATCAAGAAAACAAAGATTCTCACCACTGGGTCAATTTTTTTTCTTTCTTTCTTTTTAATTATTATTAAATTTTATTAGTTTTAATGAACATTTACAGAGATTTTGGGTTTTCATTCATTCATTGTTGCACTATTACCACTGGGCCAATTGACAGCATCATGACAGACAGAGGACTGAGATTGTCAACAGCTTCATTTTGCTTGGCTTCACAATCAACACTCTTAGTACCAGCAGCCAGGAAATCAAAAGATTAACTGTATTGGGAAAGTTGTGGTGCTGGAGAGGAGTATTCAATATACAGTGGACTGCTAAGAGAACAAATAGGTTCATCCTATTTGGTTAAGCCAGATGGTTAAACCAGGCTGCTCTTTGGAGGCAAGGATTTTGAAGCTCTGTTTGACATACTTTGGACACGTTGCAAGGAGGGACCAGTCCTTGGAGTGGGACATCATCTTTCAAGAGATGAAAACCCAGTGACTGGAGTCATGGGGGTAGGTGTGTCAGAGACAATAAGATTGGCTCAAGATAGAGCAGGATTCAGAGCTGTTGTACATAGGGTTGCTATGAGTCACAAACAACTTGACAGCACACAATAACAACAAAACCAGCTTTTGTATTGAACAGCAGAGGTACAGAATATTTTAATAATTTTATAATTTCAGAAAGTTATATTGGATGATGAGTGGTACTTTGACTCCTAGGACTAAATAAACCCTTTGAATCAAACCTAGTTCTGCCATGAAGGTCTGTCATTTGTTTGAAAGAGTGTCTGTCTATCTATCTATCTATCTATCTATCTATCTATCTATCTATCTATCTATCTATCTATCTATCTATCATCTCTAAAAGATAAAACCCAAACCCCCTTGTGTTCTTCAAGCCTGATGCAAGAGCTCTGTGTTGTTACACTTCTTGACTAAATCTTGCCCAGATTCTTTAGAAAATGTGATGTTCCTTGTCCAAACTTGTTACTTACCCCTTCACTGATTGTGAGTTCATAAACCATACTTCCAGATTTCCCAAACTCCAAAAAGGGGTCTGGCTGTAATATACAGTTGCTTTTCTGTATCAGCCCTACTCAACTAAGATTTCCATACATGACCTGAAACTAGAGATTCTTCCAATTACTCTGACCCTTTTAGTTTGGAATTGGAAACAAAGTTAAATGGTTTCCCTGAACAAAAATGTGGCACTGAGAATTGGAGCAGTGTTTCTTAGCATCCTGGCCTATTCAGTGTTTTTTCAGATCTATTGTGTAAAATCGCTGCAGCAGCTTTGGCTCCCATCTGGCTGTGGGCTGTGTAAATCCATGACCCAATAGAATTTTAATGCCCTATAGCCTTTGGTCAGTTTTTTTTTAATTTTTTTTTTATTTTTTTCTTTTGGTCAGGTTTGTTTTGTTTTTTTTTTTTGTTTTTTGTTTTTTTATGGAATGCTTCACGAATTTGCGTGTCATCCTTGCGCAGGGGCCATGCTAATCTTCTCTGTATCGTTCCAATTTTAGTATATGTGCTGCCGAAGCGAGCACTTCTTTGGTCAGTTTTGACACAAGGCAAGACATAGCCCCATGCAGAAATGGGGCTTTGGGAATGATTGACTACTTATGGGTTACTTAAGTCACTTATCAAGAAGACAGGTATTATAAAAATAATGTTATTTTATATATACCTTACAAATAATTAAGAAAATAAAGGATTCCTCAGTTACCAGTACCCCCTTGTATAACTCTGTCTCCCAGGTTGGCATTTCTCTTTCCTTTCCCTCTCTCAGTGTACACCAAACCAAAACTCACTGCCATCAAGCCAGTTCTGATTATAGGGACTCTAAAGACCAAGTAGAACTGCCCCATAAGGTTTCAAAGACTATAATCTTCATGAAAGCAGTTGGTGGGTTCAAATAGTCAGCAGTCAAGCTCTTAATCATTGTGCCACCTGAGTTCTTGAGAGGTAGGATAAAACAAGTTAAAGACATCTGATTTATCATTAAAATCCTTTCTAAGAAAACCTTTGTTTCCAGAAAACATTAGTGGTGAGGTTTTTGTTTTTTTACAAAAATACCAAGATAATGCAATGAAGGAAAAAGGATTTTTTTCCACCAGAGGTAAAGAACTAGATATTCACGTGGTGGTGGTGGCATACTGTTGAGTTAGAACCAACCCATAAATGGTCCTCGAGCAGCTTTTAGAGGCAGGAAATCACCCAGGAGATTGTCTATCCTTTTTATTTATATGGAAAAAAATAAATGAACTCATACCACATACAAAAATGAACTTAAAATGTATTATAGACATAAATGTTGTTGTTGTTGTT
>NW_006399776.1:5802885-5816317 GCF_000299155.1 Elephantulus edwardii
AACAATATCCCTAGTACCACGACCCCTTCTAAACCCAGCCTGGACTTCCGGCAGTTCTCTGCTGATGTGCTGTTCTAATCGTTTTAGACATAAATGTACAAACTAAAATTAAAATATAAATGCTCAGAGGAAACGGGGAAATCTACACAACCTTGGGATAGACAAAACTCTCTTAGGATACAAAGAGCACAACTTGCTAAAAAGTATAAAAATTAGAGTTTATCAAATATAAAAGTTATTTTTTAAAGATATCCCCAGGAAAATGAAAAGACAAGCCAAAGGCTGGAAAAATGTAATTGTAATACATATATTCTGGTGACTGACTCATGTCCTACATATGGGGAGAGAAATTAAATAACTCCATAATAAAACAATCCAATTTTATAATGAGCAAAAGACTTATGCAGTTACTACACAAAAGAAGATGTAAGAATGTCTGACCAGCACATGAAAAAAAAGCTCAATATTATTCTTTATTAGAGACTTTGAATTAAAATCACAATGAGACACCACTACACACACTCACTAAACTGAAAACAAAATCAATACTCACTGCTGTCAAGTCAACTAAAATCCTGTAGCAATGCTATTAATAAAAGGAGAACGAACTACCCTCCTATGCTATCAAGCCTCCTGCTCTGTCTTCTCCCACTTAGTAAGCTGGTGGTTCTGACCTCTCAATTAGCAGCTAAGGGCTTAACTACTGTGCTGCCCAGTCTCCTTATACAGTCACTATACTGGTCTAAAGGGAGCTCTGGTGGTCTAGTGGTAAGGAGTTGCCAACCCAAAGGCACTAGGTTTGAATCCACGAGCTGCTCCATAGGGGAAAGATGGTCAGTCTCCTCCTACATGATTTATAGCTTCTAAAAACCCTCTGGAGGCTCAGCAGAGTCAGTTCCCATCGCCCACCAGTGCACTTTCTAAAATAAAAGTTCAGCAATCCCAAGTACAAGTTAAAATATATGAAACACCCAGACTCTAGGGTTGTTAGTGGAAATAAAAAAATGGTAGAACCACTTTGGAAGAAGTTCTGGTTGTTTTTTAAAAGTTTAAACTAAAACCAAAAGGAAACAAAAAAACCCCAGTCCAAACTGATTGCCATTGAGTCGGAACAGACTCATTGTTGACTCTCCAACAGAATTTTTTGAAGGCTGTCAATCCCATGGGAGGAGATTGCCCCTCTTTCTCCCATACAGAGGCTGGTGGATTTGTTATCTTTAAAATAGAATAACTCCCTACGGACTATGCCACCAGAGCTCACTAAAGGTTGTTGTTTGTTTGATTTTTTATTTTTTTAAAATTAAAGTCTGACAAAATCAAGTGTTACAGGTTATGGAGCAACTGGAGCTATAAAATGTAGAATCACTGTAGAAAAGAGTCTGACAATTTTCTCTAATTATCATTCCATGTACTGGCAAAAGAACAAACAAGTCTGTCTTGAAGGAAGTGCAACTAGGGTGCTCCTTAAAGACCAAACTGTCTCCAAACTGGCAACAACCTACAGTTCCAACAACAAATGAATGGATAAATAAATTGCAGATAAATATAATTGAAAATTACTCAACAATAAAAAGGAGCAAACTACAATATATGCAGCATGGGCACATTTTAAAAAAATTTTAAGCAAAAGAAGCCAAACGTATACACTGTTTACTTTTTTATTCTTTTCTATGAAATTCTAGTAAAAGCTAAATTAAACACAACCTTGCTTGCTTAAACTGAGGAGGACCTGAAGCACTTGCTGCAGATAGTCAAGGACTGCTGTCTTCAATATGTATTGAAGCTCAACATTGAGAAAACAAATATTCTCACCACTGGGCCAATTGGCAGCATCATGATAGATGGTGAAGAGACTGAAATTGTTAGCAGCTTCAGTTTTCTTGGCTCCACGATCAACACTCTTGGTACCAGTAGCCAGAATATCAAAAGACAAATTGCATTGGGAAAGTCTGCTGTCAAGGACCTCTCCAGAATACTGAGCAGCAGTGATGCCAGTCTAGAGACTAAGGTGCACCTGATCCAAACCATAATCTTTGCAAGAAAAATCAACGTCTTTGAGTTGTGGTGCTGGAGAAGAGTACAAAACATCCCATGGACTACTAAGAGAACAACAGATCTGTCCTGGAGAGGATGAAACCAGGCTGCTCCTTGGAGGCAAGGATTTTGAAGCTCCATCTCACATATTTTGGTTTCATGGCCAGAGGGAACCAGTCCTTGGAGTAGGACATCATGCTTGGATAAGTGGAGGGACAACGCAGAAGAGGAAGACACTGATGAGATGGATTGACACAGTTACTGGGGTAATGAGGGTAGGTATGTCAGAGACAGTGAGATTGACTTAGGATAGAGCAGAGTTCAGAGCTATTGCACATAAGGTTGCTATGAGTCTCAAGCGACTCAACAGCTCATAACAAGAGATAGGAGTTAGAAATTGCACAGGAAAAAAGGAACAATTTTTCAGATGATGTGATCCTTCTATATATATCTTGATGCTTGTATTTGTTGAAACTTATTGAACAGAAAATCTAAATAGATGCATTTTATTTTATAAAAATGTTTGTTGCAATCTTTTGTTTTCAATAAAGCTTACTTTAAAATTCGAACATTTGTTTGGAAGCCATGGCCTAGTAGGTACCATTGATTTGGAAGTGACTCATATCTGACCCTCCAGCAAGGTTTTAGAAGCAGTAAATCTCATAGGAGGGAGCTCTCTTGGCCTAGTGGTAAGAAGCTGCACTGCAATAACAAAGGCACACAGTTTAAATCCATTTGTTGCTCTTTGGGGAAAAGATGGACAATATCCTACTGTGTGATTTATTGTCTCTGAAAACCTGCTGGAGAGTTAGCTATGGATTGGTTCCAAGTCAACATCACACAGCAAAAATAATCCTAAGGGCCTATGGTTTAAGTCTACTATCTACAGAATGAGCAGTCTCCTCCTATGTGATTTACTGCCTCTGAAAATCTGCTGGAGGATCAGCTATGAGTTGGTTCCAACTTGACAACACACACACCAGCAATGACAACAAATTGCACAGGAGGGGATTGTCCATCCTTCTTTCTAGGAGCAGCTGATAGAGTTGAAACACATGCCTTTGGGACTGCAGTACAGCGTCTTTCCCCGAGGGATCCCTAGTCGGTGTTGCTGTTATAGTATTTGGAGCTCTGTTGTCATAGTCTGTAGTGAGTTGTACTACTAACCAAAAGACATGTCTAATGGTTTGGATCCACTGAATGGCTCTATGGGAGAAAGATGGCGAGTCTCCTTTGAAGATTTTAGCCTCAGAAACTGGTGGACAGTTGATACCAGTCAGATGAATACAAAGACGGTGAGTTTGAGTTTGATTATGGCCTGATGAAAACATTTTTATAAGATTAAAGTAAGCAGCAGCATATACACATGTTTAGAAAATAAGTAGTACAGAAGGAGAATAAAAATCAGTATCTGCCTGGTTCCATCTTTTCTCACCCTCAGCCCTGTTACTTAGAGACAGCCACTTTTTCATAATTTAATTTTTTCCCCTTATGTCTTCCACTTAAAGAGCTAGAATGCAATTTGGTAGATGAAGAACAGTTGTAAGCCATTTAATTGTGACATAAACTAGAAAGACCAGAAATTTAAGCCTAATGTAACTGATCTCTACACGTTTTAACAGTAGTCTCTCTGATTTGATTTGGATAAGGGACTTCCACTTTCTGGAGTTATTTAATTCCCCAAAATGCATTTTTGTTTATAACTTGAAAGCCACCTGATGTTTAAATCCTGGGTGTTTTAATTAAGAATCTTGTAATAGAAACAAATTCTAATGAAAACATTCCTAAGAAAGAGCCAAGACCCAGCAAGTTCCAGGAATGAGGGAATGAATCTATCTTTATTATTGTGTAACTTGTTGGAATGCCATTCATAGTTTGGGGTTTTTTTCCTTTCTAAATTGTATTTATTTTGTTATTGATATTGAGAATATGCACAGAAAAATATACACCAAATTAACAGTTTTCATAAATACAATTTAGTGACACTGTTGACTTTCTTAGAATTTGCAACCATTCTTTTTTAAAAAAAAATTTGCAACCATTCTTACTTTCTTGTTCTAAGTTGTTCCTCTTCATTAACATAAACTCACCTCCTCTAAGGTTCTTATCTAATCTTTTGAGGAGCCATTGTAATTGATCCCAGATATGTCTTGCATAGGCATTAAAAATGCATACTGCTCCAGGATTATCTTATTTACTATGAGATAGGCCAAACTATGGATTGATTTTAAGATTACTTCAGGAAATATTTTTGTTGTTGTTGTTTGTTTTGTACTGTTAAGTTCGGAACTGGCTCATAGCTAACCCTGCAGTAGATGTTCAGAGGCAGTTAATTGCATGAGTGGAGGTTGCCCGTTTACCATTGAGCAGCTCCTGAATTTGAACTACACACTACAGGAGTGCAGATTCTTGCCACCAGGCCATCAGAACTCCCAACAAGATAGGCCAAACTATGGATTGGTATTAAGATTACTCTAGGAAATATTTTTTGTTTAAGATTTGAAAATTATTTCAAGATCAGAGTTTCTGGTCCACCGTCTAAAGTTCCAGAGGGGCATTCTGGCTGTACTTTTTCCAAGATGTGGTTTGTTCTTTTGGCAGTCCATGGAATGAATATTCAGCACTCTTCTCCAACACTGCAACTCAATGCACTGATTCTTCTATCATTTGTCTATCATTGTCCAACTCTTTGAACATAGTAAGTGATTGGAAAGACTGTGGCTTGAATAAAGACTGTGGCTCTGACAGCAGACTTTCCCAATGGTATATGTCTCCTGATCTCCTGACTGCTAGGACCAAGGATGTTGAGTGTGGATCCAAGTAAGATGAAAGAACTGACAATTTCAATCTTGTCTTCATCTCTCTTGATGTTGCCTACTGGCCCAGTAGTGAGTATTTTTGTTTTCATGATGTTGAGGCTGTGATTACCTGTGTTCTTCTGTAGGCCCTGGTCTGACAGGCACAGCAATCTTAGGTCCTGGATTACATGCATTGTATTTATTCTCCACTTCTTCCTTTTTTGCTTGTAGTGAGATTCTCCAGTGCATTTCCCCCCTTAATCAGTGTATTATGGGGGCTTAAGACACAAACAGAGAATACTGGCAAGATGTACTATAAGTGCAAATCAGACAATTTCTTGGACTGCAAGGTCCAAAGTCCATTTATAATTTTATACAAAATCATTTCTAAGGTGAGGCACTGAAGGCAATTAAAATCTTAACAACCAATCAGGCACTAATGTCAAAACAATTATGCCTAACAACTAATCACATCATATTCAGTACTCAATTCAAGAAAAGTGCTCACCACAGTGGACAGCGTTCACTGCAAGATCCAGCAAGAGGCTGTGGAGAATGGGAGATGTCCTGTCCTTCTGATGCCTCTAGTTTATAGCTCTGAAAGACAGGTTTAATTATCATTATTTTGTGCAGGGTTTTTCTACAGTCTTTCAAAGCCAGATGTAACCAATCAAAATCTCTTTAGGTCTAAAACTTCAGAACGTCACGAGTCAGAATTGAAGTGCTCCTCTTTTAGATTAACACATGTTGTCCTTGAAGATCTGTATTGGGGGTGCAGTTAATAACAATTGAGGTATTCCTTTTTAGTTTAATGTATTGAGTCTCTAAGTCTAATATAGCATCTTTTGATTAACACATTAAGTTGCTGAATGTTTTAGGTTAAATATATAACATCTTTACTCATCACAGCTTGCCTCTTTGGCCACCACCAGACATAAACATCATGAACCAATGAACTTATCTTCCCTTCATACTACTTACCCATCTGGGCAAACTTAACAGAGCAAGCATAATCATCACGACACAATAAACTTCCATTCCTCCCTTAACATAATGTTAGCTAATTTATACTCAGTATATTTTGGCAGGCTTATGTTCTTTGCAATCATTAGTTACACCCACTTTCTCTCATTTCTGTTGTTACTGTTTTTATGTGCTCTTGAATCAGAACCAACCAATAGCTGACCTTCCAGTGGGTTTTCAGAGGCAGTGAAATACATGGGAGGATAGTGTCCATCTTTTTTTTTCTCTTTCTTTCTTGTTGTGTAAAAACCGTAGAGTCAGATCCAATTGGCACAGGAGGAGATTGCCTCTCCTTCTCCAGAGAAGCATGTGGTAGATTCGCACCACGCACCTTCAAGATTGCAGTGCAGATTGCCTATCTTTTGCTCACAGAGAAGCTGGTGGATTCAAACCATATTCCTTTGGATTGACAGCACAGCTCTTTACACACTAGGCCACTAGAGTAGCTCTAATCTCTGATATGCACTAATAAACTTTAGCTTCTGTACATTTGCTTTCAGTTTCTTTATGAGATCAAGTCTGCTGTGGTTGGCTTATTTTGACCAATATAATTTCTTCCAAGTTCCATTTATACTGTAACATGCATGTATCAATATTTCGTTTTTCGTACTGCCTGAGTACTATTTCATTGTATGTCTATACCGCATTTTGTTTATCCGTTCATCTATTGATGTGTATTTCTGTAATTTCTGCCTTTTGTCTTTTGTGAATAATGCTATAATGAACACTGCTGTACTAGTCTCTCAGTTTTTGCTTTCAAGTTTTTAAAATATATTATTTAGGAGTGGAATTGCTGGGCCCTATAGTAGTGATTATTGGCATTCCATAGTATATTCAATATTCAACAGTAGTGCAACTGTCTACAGACTCTGACACTATTTTCTAGTGTAGGCAAGTAAAAAAAATAAGCAGTACATTTGTGTATATGTATCTAGTCTATTGAGCGTTTCATTGCCAACCCAAAAATGGGCAGTTCAAATCTACCACTTGCCTCATGGGAGAAATATGGGCAAGCTCCTCCCATGCAATTTACTGACTCTGTAGACCCACTAAAGAATCACCTATGAATTCGTTGTTATATCTTTCTGCCTATCTATCTATCTATCTATCTATCTATCTATCTGTCTATCTATCTATCTATCTATCATCTATCTATCTTTCTACCTAAGTACCTACCTACTACCTATCTATCTATCTACGAACTCTGGGGACAGAGTCTATAACTAGTTGCACTGCTAATCCAAAGGGAGACATGTCTTCAGTGGTTTTAATCTACTGGTCTTTCCACAGGAGAAAGATGGGAAATGTCCTCTCTTTAAGATTTGTAGCATCAGAAACCCAAAGGTTTTTCTGACTATGAGTCAGAACTGAATATATTAATATTTAAGGTATAACCAGTCCATTGTTGGAAATCAGAGGAGCCATTGAGAGGAAAAGAACATTTTCCCTGAAATTGAGACATTTGTCAGTGGGCATCTTAAGAGGTAAGAGGAGGAGCATTTGAATGACAGAACTACAGTGAGTTCACTAGTATAGAAAAATTTAAGATATATATTTATAATAAGGTATTATATTAAAAGGTAGTTGTTATTGTTGGGTACCAGCAAGTCAGACCAACCCATAACTGACACTGCAGTGGGTTTTCAAAGGCAGTTAATCACAAGGGAAGAGATTGCTCATCTTTCTTCCACTGAGCAGCTTGTGGATTCAAACCTTGTAACTTCAGGATTACAACACAGCTTCTTACCACTAGGCCACCATAGCTCCTTAGAGTAAGAGGTAAGGCTAAGGCAATAAACAGGATTCATGTATCTGGTACAGTTTTTTTTTATCTAAAGTTTTTTGTTTTGTTTTATTTTTTGGCACGAAGCAAAAGAACTGACTCAGACTAATGTAAACAAAAAGAGAATTTATTGGAAAGATGGGTGGCTCACAGATTTGACGGGAAAGCTGGAGAACTACGTTTGGAAATTGTATCAAAGGAAGCTGCAGAAGTCTAGCCAGCAGAAATTACTCAGTCTTCTGTTATAAAGGACAAGTATCAATAAACTTTCTGCCATACCTGTGTAATTTTTGCTGAATATTTAAAATCATAAGGAGGAGCATATAGTTAGCCTTACGTCAGTATCCACCTATCTAGGGTGTCTTGATTTATTGTCCTGCTCACAATGCACAGAGATAATTTACCCAAAGGAATTTCAGTATACTGCCAAAAGAAGTGGGAAGCTGATGTTGAAGAATTACCACTTTTCTACGAAGATGGCACCGAAAGCGAAGAAGGAAGCCCCTGCCCCTCCCAAAACTGAAGCCAAAGCAAAGGCATTGAAGGCCAAGAAGGCAGTCCTGAAGGGCGTCCACAGCCAAAAAAAAAAGAAGATCCGCACGTCACCCACGTTCCGGCGGCTTAAGACGCTGAGACTCCGACGGCAGCCCAAATACCCTCGGAAGAGCACTCCCAGGAGAAACAAGCTTGATCACTATGCCATCATCAAATTTCCCCTGACCACTGAGTCAGCTATGAAGAAGATAGAAGATAACAACACACTTGTGTTCATTGTGGATGTCAAGGCCAATAAGCACCAAATTAAACAAGCTGTAAAGAAGCTCTATGACATTGATGTGGCTAAGGTCAACACTTTGATTAGGCCTGATGGAGAGAAGAAGGCCTATGTTCGACCTACTCCTGATTATGATGCTTTGGATGTTGCCAACAAAATTGGGATCATCTAAACTGAGTCCAGTGGGCTAATTCTAAATGTAATAATTTTTTCTCACAAAAAAAAAAAAATAATTACCAAAGGCTTTCTCTGCCATTCCAATGAGTGTATATTTTATCCTATAGACTAAGGGAAATGACTGAAGAATTATGAGAGAGAGACCGAGATTATCATAAATGTAGATTATAGATCACCTTGGCGTTATCTGGAAGTAAAGGAATAAGAATTGTATCAAGGATACTAGTCTAAACACTTCCAATTTGATCAAGGTGAAAGATGCTGAATGTTTTAATTTACTAGGGATGTAGAAGGTGTAGGGTGTAGAGGAATAGATAAATAGGCATGATATTTAATAAACAGAATGATCGAAATGATTTATTGGATATAGGTAGAAAAGGAGAGAGAAGAGTCTTGATTAATTCCCAGATTTCTGGTTTGAGCAACTGAAAGCTGGTGCAGTCTTTGTTATGTGTGTTGTTATGTGCTGTTGAGTCACCTGTGACTCATAGCAACCCTATGTACAACAGCTCTGAAGCCTGCCCTGTCCTGTGCTGGTCTCACTGACTCCAATACAACTACCCCCATTGACCTAGTTACTGCTATCACTCCATCTCATCTGGGGTCTTCCTCTCCTGTGCTGCTGGCCCTCCACCCTTCTGAGCATAATGACCTCCAAGGATTGGTCCCTCCTGGCCACATGCCCAAAGTATGAGAGACAGAGCTTCAAAATCCTAGCCTCCAAAGAGAAATTTGGTTTAACCCTCTCCAAGACAGACCTATTTGTTTTCTTGGTGGTCCATGGTATGTTCAAGACTTTTATCCAGCACCACAACTCAAAGGCATCAATTGTTCTTCTTCTCTCATCTTTAGTCATTGTCCAGCTTTTTGAAGCATAGCAATTTAATGAGAAGACCATGGCCTGGATCAGGTGCACCTTAGTCTCTAGACTGACACTGTTGCTTCTTAGTACTCTGGAAAGGTCCCTGACAGCAGATTTACCTAGTGCTATTTGTCTTTTGATTTCCTGACTTCTGGTGCCAAGAGTGTTGATTATGGAGCTAAGCAAGCTGTAACTGTTAACCTCAGTCTCTTCTCCATCCATCATAGTGCTGCCAGTTGGCCCAGTGGTGAGAATCTTGGTCTTCTTGATGTTGAGCTTCAATCCATGTTGAAAACTACAATCCTTGATCTTCTGCAGCAAGCACTTAAGGTCCTTCTCACCAAAGTTGTGTTATCTTCATGATGTAGGTTGTTGATGAGTCTTCCTCCAAACCTGATGCCACATTCCTCTTCATAAAGCCCAGCCTCTCAAGTGATCTGTTCTGCGTACAGATTGAAAAGGTATGGAGACAGGATGCATCCCTGACACATTCCCTTCCTGATTTTAAACCATTCAGTGTGTCCTTGCTCTGTTCTGAAGACTGCTTCCTGGTCCAAGTTTTGCATAAGCACAATCAAGTGTTCTGGGATTCCCATTCTCCTCAAGGTTAGTCACAATAACAAAACCACCACAAGCAGGTGGTTTTAGAAAACAGGGATGAATTTTCTCCCAGTTTTGGAGGCTGGTAGCCCAAATGGCTCTATGGAAAGAAGATCCTATATAATGGTAGCACTAGGTGTTCTTTGCAGATGTAGAAACATAGCATGTTCCCCTCTTTGTATCTATGTCTAGTTTTCTCTTTATACCACTCAGAAGACATCAGTTTTAGGACCCTCCTACTCCAGTAATGCCTTATTAGCACAAAGATTGATGCCATCTTGTTATCTGTGACTCATGGTGACCTTGTATACAGCAGAAAGAGATATTGCTGGGTTCTGCATCATCTTCTCAATTATTAACATGTTGCAGGCCATCTTTACAGCTGTTTTACCAATCTGTCTCACTGAGGGCCTCCCTCTCCCTTTTTGGCCCCTTTTCTAGACCAAACATAATGTCTTCTTTTAGTAATTGATCCCTTCTAATGACATGTCCAAAACATTCGAGTCAGACAGTATTCTGTGATGATTTATAAGGTTTTCACGATAAAAATTTTGTGAAGAAATTACCATATCCTTCTTCCAACATAAGAAGAAAACTTTCCTTTCCAACTAGGACCATAGTGACAAGTTAGGCCTTTTGTAGGATCTCACTCCATAACCTAGACTATCTTCAAAGAGTCGAATTTTGTTGTTGCTGTTATGTACCCGTCGAGTTGCTTGGGACCTGTCATGACTCTATGTATAATAGCTCTGAACACTGCTCTATCCTGAGCCAACCTTATTGCCTATGACACACCTACCCCTATTACCCCAGTTACTGAGTCAATCCATCTCATCCAGGGTCTTCTTCTCTTGCGCTGTTCCTTTACCCTCCCAAGCATGATGTCCCTCTCCAAGGACTGGTCCTTCCTTGCAACATGCCCAAAGTATGTCTGGCCAAGCTTCAGAATCCTTGCCTCCAAGGATCAACCTGGTTTCACCCTCTCCAGGATGAACCTGTTTGTTCTTCTAGCAGTGTACATGGTATATTCAATACTCTTCTCCAGCACCACAACTTAAAGACATCAATTCTCCTTCTATCATCCCTAGTCATTGTCCAGTTTTCTGATGCATAGCAAATAATTGTGAAGACTATGGCCTGTATCAAGTGTACCTTACTCTCTAGACTGACATCATTGCTCTTCAGTACTCTGGAGAGTTTCCTGACAACAGACTTTCCTAATGCAGTTCATCTTTTGATTTCCTGGCTGCTGGTACCAGGAGTGTCTTGATTGTGGAGCCAAGCAAACTGAAGCTGTTGACAGTCTCAATCCCTTCACCTTCTATCATGATGCTATCAATTGGCCCAGTGGTAAGAATCTTTGTTTTCTTGATGCTGAGCTTCAATCCATATTGAAGGCTGAAATCCTTGACATTCTGCAGCAAGTAATTTACGTACTCCTCAGTTTCAGCAAGCAGTGTTGTGTCAACTGCATAACACAGGTTGTTGATAAGTCTTCCTCCAATCATAAGGCCCAGCCTCCTGGATGATCTGGTCTGCATATAGATTGAAAAGTTACAAAGATAGAACACATCCTGGCATACACCCTTCCCAAATGTTGAACCATGCAGTGTTTTCCTGCTTTGTTCTGAGTAGATTAGATAGTAAATAAAATTTGAGACTTATCTCATTTAGAAGGTACTTGAAATATATATACAGAGATCTAGATGACTATATATGGATATATATAGCACAGGAAAAAGATCTGACCTAAAGAAATTTGGGAGTCACGAGCATATAAGTGAGCACTGAAATCATGGACATTTATGATACTTCAAAGGATTTAGTATAAAGTGTTGTTATTGTTGTTATGTGCTGTCGAGTCACTTGTGACTCATAGCGACCCTATGTACCAATATGGCACTTCTGCAGCAAGCGCTTCAGGTCCTCCTCAGTTTCAGCAAGCAGGGTTGTATCATCTGCATAACACAGATTGTTGATAGATCTTCCACCAATACTGACGTCACATTTCTCCTCATAGAGCCCAGCCCCCTGGATAGTATAAGATAATGAAAATTTTTAAAAAAATCATATTCTAAAGAGAAGGTGAAGGCTTGCTTCTATTCATTAGCTCCTCTTCCTGCAACAGAAAACTTCCACATTTTATTTTTCTTTATAAAAATAGAAATAATTTCTCTTTTGTAAACAGAGGGCAAAGAGAAGATATGCAAAGATTAAGGAACTGGAAAATATGAAGAAAAGAATAATCTCATGTAAAACAGAATATAACTCAGATGTGGTCTGATAAACACCTATTGTGAGTATATCACCTTCAAATTATTGTTAATTATTAGGATATAATTAATATACCGTACAATTCAACAAACATGTTTTTGTTTCAGTTTTTAGTAGACAGAGTGCTCAATTTCTAACCAAAAGATTAGTGTTTCAAACACACCAGATGCTACACAGAAGAAAGATTAGACAGCCTTCCTCCATAAATATTTATAACCTTGGAAACCCAATGGGGCAGTTCCACCCTGTTCCATTGAATCCCTGTAACTTGGAATCAACTCAACAGCAATGGAGTTGGTTTGGCTTTTAGGTTTCTCCTATGTCTCACTGCATCCCTTCTTTTCCGGTAGAGATATCAATAGCTTTCAATAGTGGTCCCTATTTGTAGTTTTAGGTGGTTGAGATACTTTGTCATCTAGGTTTGTTTTAAATACTGTCTGTTGGTTTGGAGTTTTACTATTTACTATCTCATTTTTATGTGTGAATTAAAAAACTATTCCTCCACTATCACTGCTACTTCACAGTCTTGGTGGATATTTTTATTTTCACTTGAAAGGCTTAATACATGTGGTTTCCTTTGGGACACTCTCAGATTGGGGGAAATTCAGCTGCCATGTTGTGAGAATCCTCAGGCAATCTTGTGCTGAGGAACCGTTTGCAAAGAAATGAGGACTGGAGCCTACAAAATGTGAGAGGGATTATGTCCTCCCTGTAGAAAGTTGGGAAATAGATCCTCCTCCAACTTTCTAATGAAAGCTGCAGCTCCACCCAACAGCTTGACATGAGAGATCCTAAACCAGAACCACAAGCCAACTTGAGCCTGGATTACTCAGAAACTCTGGGAAACTGCAGGACAAGAAATGTTTGCTACTCACCACAATAAGATAAAGGTAAACAACCCAGTTGAAAAATGGACACAGGATATGAACAGACACTTCACCAAAGAAGACATTCAGATGGCAAACAAACATATGAAGAAATGTTCAAAATCCCTAGCTCTCAGAGAGATGCAAATCAAAACAACTATGAGATATCATCTCACCCCAGTCAGAATAGCAAAATTTAACAGAACAGCAAACAACAAATGCTGGCAAGGTGGAGAAACT
>NW_006399776.1:5818337-5827447 GCF_000299155.1 Elephantulus edwardii
AACAACAACAACTTTAAAATGCTCACTTTGGAGTAATTTGTTACCCAACAATAAATGAGGAATAAACCTATTTCCATATGATTCCATATCGTGCACCTAGATGTTTTGCTGCTTGCACACTTTCCCCCTGATATTTTATTATGAACAATTAAAAAATAGATCAAAGTTTTTAAAAAAGAAGAGGATAAAACCAGAAACAAAAAAGTGTAGATGCTCGTATCCACCATTTATATTTTACCATTAATATCTGTCTGTGACTTCTAAAGGCAGTGAATTTGTAGAAAAACATTCCATTCCTAATATTTATAGAACTATAAACTTCAAAACTTAACACTTTTTCTTTCTTTAACAGTGATGCTTATTTAAACATTCTTTCCTATTTTTGAGCTGAAATTTGTTTCCCTGTTGATTATCTAGTGCTGCTTTTGTAATAGACATAACTAAAGCAAATTATTTTAACAATCAGAAACTTACTCTCTTCCAGTTTAGGGAGCCAAAAGTTCAAATTTAGGGTGCTAGCTGGAGGGGAAAGCCCTCTCTGTTGGTTCTGGAAGACAGTCTTTGTTTTCTTCAGCATCTGGATGTTCTGCATTCCTTGGGGATCACCATGTGTCTTAGCCTTGCCTACTGGCGAAGGAGCTTCCTGGCAAAATGACCTGGGTCCAGAAGGACACATTCTACTCCTGGACATTCTTTCTTGGTGGTTACAGACATTGCTGCTCCTAGCTAGTTTTCCTCCTCTTTTTATCTCTTAAGTGATAATCAAAGGTATTACAGACCACACCTAGGAAAACCTCTCTTTTATTGGATCAGGGCTGTGATGATATTAAAGGATGCTGTATTCTACTCTTGATCCCATTACTATTTAGTTATATCAGACCATGAGGGGTTATTTATTACAAATGTCCACATCATATAAATTAATTTTGTGGGGACACAATTCAATCCCTGATACTTGTATTTTCCTGTTAATCTTCAGAATCTCTTCCAGATACCATGGAGAATTAAATTTTCCCCTTTTCCAGGTGATAACTCTCTAACTGTTTGGAGATAAGTGCCACAAGTTTTTTGCATCTCCTTTTCTCCCTTGTTGTTAGGAGCCATCAAGTCTACCACAACTCATAGCCACCCTGTGAACAACAGATTGGAAACCTTATCCTGTGCCGTCCTCACCATATCCACCGTGCTGGAGCACATTGCTGCAGATACTGTGTCAATCCATCTTTTTTGGGAGTCTTCCTCCTTTTCACAGATCCCTCTGCCTTTCCCAACATGATGTCTTTTTTTCAAGGACTTGGCATATCCAGACAATAGGCCCAAAACATATGAGATGAAGTTTTACTGTGCTTGCCTCTAAGGAGGACCCTGTAAGAGTTTATTTTATATTCAATACTCTTTTTTTTTAAAAAAAAGGATTTTTTCTTTTAATTGTCATTTTAACAAAAGTTTACAGAAAAGTTAGATTTTCACTCGTTCATTGTTGCACAGTTTTACCTTCTCTCCCTCTTGCTCCTCTCCCCCAGTTTACTTTTTTTAAAAAAAAATATATTCATTCATTGCTGTATAATTGCCTCTCTCCCCCTCATCCCTTCAGTTATCTTTGCAATATACCTCTTATTCTGGGCTATTAAAGTACATATAATGCCTAATCACATATTCCTTTTAAACAGTTATTTCCTTTATCTGTTCCAGTGCAATGTTCATTATCTATCCACTCTTATCCTATTATCCTCCCAAAACCCCATGTCAGACCAGCTTCATAATGGTAGTGCTATGCAATATTTGTCCTTTTGATACTGAAATATTTCACTCGGTATAACGTCCTGAGGACATTATGTTCTGTGATGTTTTATGAGTTCGTAGTTTTTCAGTGCTGCATAGTATTCTACTGTATGTATAGACCATAGTTTTTCTATCCATTTGTTTGCTGATGGACACTTAGGTTGCTTCCATTTCTTTGCTATTATAAATAATGCAGCAATAAACATGCCTTAGGCACTCCATTTCTTGCCCTTCCTCTGTTCTCCTGCTTCTGTATCTATAGCTTTCCAATTGGGGTTTTGTTGATGGGAAGCACTGGTGGGAGAACACATTATGTACTTTCCCCCCCTCCCCTTTCTGCCCTAGATGTTATTTCCAGTATTATCTGCATTATTCTAGTCAGACAAGTCTTTCATGATTTCAGCTTCTGCAATGTGACCCAGGCCCTTAGGCTCCAGAAATAAGATTTTTCTTTGTATCTCATCCTAGATGTAGAAGAATTTTCCTACTGTTGATCTCTAGACTGCCTCATCATCTATTATTAAGTAATCATGTCCTCTCTCACCTTTGTAATTAATCTCCCACATTAATTTCCTTCTATTTCAAACAATTAGAGCACCTTCTATTTTCCTGATTAGATCTTAGCTGATAATTTCTCAAGGAGATCTATGTCATAAGAGGGTATCCGTAGTGTCTATCACAATCATCTGTAATTTATCTCAGAGACAAGAAATTTGATTAGGTGAATTTGTGTGGTCTTACTTGACCTTGCCGCCCATGTCATCATTGGAAGGTATACGCAAACTCCTGACTCCCCAGTTGCATTGAGAATTAGTTGAGGACAATTTATAATAGTGACCTTTGAGGAAAGCTGTCTTTATTATTTAAATGTAGGAAAGTAAGTAGTCTTTGGAGTGATAAACTAGAAATGAAATAAAAAAAAACCATGACAACCAAGGAGGAAGTAAGAAATTAAAGTCAACCCAAATGGCCCAAAGTTGGCATATACTAAAAATCTCTTTCAATTAGAATAGCATAGGCTCCATCATGAGGAATGTAAATTTTAGTGATACTGGTAATCTAAAAAAAGCAAACAAGATGACATAGGTTTAAAAATTAAAAAAATATTTGGGTAAAAGTTTATAGATCATTTTAATTTTTCACATAGGCTTTTATTTTACAACAGTAATTGCAATTGATTGATGTAATGGGTTAATTACAATGGCTAATAACTCCTTAAACTGCCTTTCTCTTCATTTAACATACCTATTCACTAATTTTAACTCCCCTCTCCCTCTCTTTCTATTTCTGTTAATTATCCAAAATTGATTCTGTTTGTATGTAAACCTGTCCTTAGCTTTTATAATTGTGGTCTTCATGATTGGCCTTTTGTGACTGACTTTTATTCAACTCAACTCATTACTGTTGAGTCAGAACCAACTCATAGCTGACTCTCCAGCAGGTCTTCCAAGGCTGTAAATTGCATGGGAGGAGATTGTCCATCTAACTTCTGTAGAGCCACTGATGGTTTCTAAATTCTGGAGAGGTGCTATCTTGTGAGAAGTACAACCTCCTATGATTATACCACCAGAGCTCCCTAACTCAGCGTAATGTTCAGCATAGTGTTCTAGGTTTATCCATTTTGTGCAGTGTTTCACAAATCTTGATAATTCTTTATTTTATTTTAATTTTTTTTAAATCTTGATAATTCTTTACGTTATGAAGCTATGATCATTCATTATGTAACTGTACTATACAGTTCCTTTAGCCATTTGTCCATTGATGGAATGGTTACTGTAGGTTTAATATTCCAGATATCTTTATTGTTCTTAAATCTCAACAATATATCATAATTATTACAGATTGACTTGTATCTCCCCCAATGAAATGATATCATGTGGAAGCTATATTATGATCACCCTGATCTAATAAACTTAATTGTTGCCACAGGACTAAGGGTGTAATGCAACACTCTTTCATCTCATCAAAATAAGGTAAGTCTCTCTAGAGTGTAGGCCATAAAATAGAGAAATGTGAGCTGAGGGAGGGAGGGAGCTTCATACTACCAATAAATAATCCCTAGGAGTGAAGCACATCCTTTTGGATGTAGGCTCCTGTGGTAGGAAGTAACTGGACACTAGAGAAGGCCACCTCCAAAGAATGGGAATCTCCAAAGACTGCCTCCCCTAAAGATACTGAAGGGAACAAGGCCTTTCCTCCACAACTGATAGAGAGAGCGGGTGGGGTTTCTCCTAGGGCTGGCAATCTGAATTTGGACACATGGCCTCCTAAATTGTAGCGAATAAATTTCCGTTTGTTAAAGTCATCTCCGTGTGGTATCTTTCTGCTTTAGCAGCACTCAATACCTAAGATAATTGCTGTTTCTTACATATCCATGTGCGCTGCAGGTGTTAAACCACTAACAGGACTTAAGGAAGAATGAGGAAACAAAAACATGAATTTTCAAAAAATGTTTCTGGAAATCACCATCAAAAACTATGATCTCAACATTAAATAAAATAATGGAATAAATATTTAAAAAGATAAAACTTTACAAATCTCTAGAGAATGGAGGAATTCTGACTAATGAGTAACAGTGATGAATTATAAATACCAGAGTTTGCCAGACTGATGTGAGTGGTTTTCTGGGGGGTTTTTGGATTAAGAATTCCAGGAATAAAAAGAGAAGGAAAGTGTTAGATATTCTAGATAGGCTAACAGGAAAGCGTTTTGATCTAGCAAATTGTGTAATCGCAATTACGGAATTCGTTTATAGTGATTTCCAGGTGAGTGTGGTAATTGAGAAGTTTCAAGGAAAATTTAGAGGAAGAAATGTGCAATGATAGGAAATGAAAAAAATGTTTTATTGTGAAATATATATCAGAATTACAAAAAGAAATATGAAGTGCTTAAAGAAAAATACAAACTAAATACCAGTTTGAGAAAGAAAGCATTGCTGGTAACTCAGAATCTCAATTTGTATTTACTTTCATTGTATTGCTATTTCAGACACCATCAGTCCACTCACAGTGGACATGCTTCAGTAGAAATGCCAGTCCATGAAAGATTAGTAAGAAAAGCTTATCCACTTATTTTGAAAATAAGCCTATAGATCACAACAGAACATTATCCAGTTCGCTCACTTTGAGCCTGCAATCAGGAGGATAAATCCCATAGATGAGTATGCCATATTTAGGGCAAGGGAGACCATCAGTGACGTGGATTAAGATAACAGCAAAATGATGGGCTTGAACATGCCTGAAATTGTGATGATATTTTGTTTGGCTGTACATAGAGTTGCTGGAGTACAACCTTGCTTGCTGAAAGTGACGGGACTTGAAGCATTTGCTACAGAAGGTTAAACACTGCAGCCTTCAAAATGGATAACATCTCAAAATCAAGAAGACAAAGACTCTCACCACTGGACCAATAGAAAACATCATGATCAATGGACAAAGGATTGAGACTGTCAACAACATCATTGTACTACTTGGATCCACAACCAATAATATTCTTGGTACCAACAGCAGGAGATCGGGAGACATATTGCACTGGGAAAGTCTGTAGTCAGGGACCATTCTAAATTATTGAGGAGTAATGAAAGTTTATCAAATTGAGAATTAAGGTGTGCCTGGTTCAGGCCATGATCTTTTCAGTCACTTGCTATGCGTCTGAGTGCTGGATGGTAAATAGATGATAAAAGAATTGATGACTGAGTGTTGGAGAAGGGTGCTGAAGATTCCATTGACTGCTGAAAGAACAGATGTGTCTTGGAGAAGGTGCAGACACAGTGTTCCTTAGAGGTCAAGATGATGAGGCTTCATCTTACATACTTTGGGCATGTTGCTAGGAGAGATTATTCCTTGGAGAAGAACATCATTCTTGGGAAAGTGGAGTGTGGTGAAAGAGAGGAAGACTTTAAGTCAGGTGAGTTGACATAGTGACTGATAATGGGCTTGAGTGTATCAGAGATTGTAAGGATGGCATGGGATCAGTGTTTAGATCAGTTGTTCATAAGGTCACTATGAATCAGACTCAACAGCACCTAACAACAACAATAATGAGGTTGCTGTGAGTCAGCACTGACTTAATGGCAGTTATCTAGGCATTCTTTTTCCATTACAACTCACTTCCATTCTCCTAACCCCATACATAACCATTATTCTGGCTTTTATGGGAGCCATGACTTTGCTTTTCTTAATAATATTACCATCCACCTGTGACTTCCACAACAAAATAATTTTCCCTGATTTTGAACTTTATATATGTGGACTCATATGATGTACATTCTTCGGCATGTAGTTTCTTTTTTTCAGTATTATTTTGCAGTTGTATGTTAAATATATCTGTATCTCATTCATTTTCATTGCTGCTGTTATGTGCTGTCAAATTGCTTGCAACTCATAGTGACCCTATGTGCAATTGCTCTGAATCCTGCTTTATCCTGAACTAGCCTCACTGCCTCTAATACACCTTTCCCATTACCCTAGTCTGAGTCAATCCATCTCATCAAGAGTCTTCCTCTCTTGTACTGTCCCTCCACCCTTCCAAGCATGATGTCCCTCTCTAAGGTCTGGTCTCTCCTTGCAACATGTCCAAAGTATGTCAGACAGAGCTAACAACAATGACTACTTCATAAATTGAGTATTGTATTTCCAGCGAGGATTTGGGAGATTTCACGTGTTGCAACTAAAAAAAAAAAAAATACACCTTTATCCTGCTTTAAGATTTAAACTTTCTTTGAGACATCCATGCACACTGTTTCTCATGTTTGGGATTTTGTTTGACTCTTCACACTAATAGATATGTTTTTGTTTTTGTTTTTGTTTTTGTTTTTAGTGAGTGCAACTAAAGTGATCCCTGGAGGCAAGGATGGTGAAACTTCATCTTACATACTTTGGTGGGTAGGTTGTCTGGAGGGACTAGTCCTTAGGAAAAGCCATTATGCTGAAAAAGTTGGAGGGTCAATGAAAGAGAGGAGATGGAAATGGCACAGTGGCCACAACATCGGGCTCAAGCATGGTGAACTTCAGATCTGTTGTTCATGAGGTCACTTTGAGTATCAGTATTTGCGTACTTGACTTGATGGCATCTACCAACAATTAGTTACAAAATGTGTGAAAATAGTTGAATGGAGACCCACTTTTGTCTATAAACTTTCACTCAGATAACATGAAAAAGTTTTTATAAAGGGAGTAACCCACAGAAACCAAAAGTACCCCAAAATTCTTGCATCCTGGCTTCATTCTCCGGGACTAACCTGTTTGTTCCCTTAGCAGTATGTGGTATATTCAATACTCTTCTCCAGCATTACAAATCAGAGGCTTCGATTCTTCTTCTATCATCCCTTGTCGTTGTCCAGCTTTCCAATGCATAACAAGTAATTGTGAAGACCATGCCCTGGATCAGTCACACATTAGTCTCTAGACTGACGTACATGCTCTTCACTACTCTGGAGAGGTCCCTGACAGCAGATTTTCCAAAAGCAATTAATAGTTTTAATTTCTGGCTGCTGGTACCGAGAGTGTTGACTGTGGAGCCAAACAAACTATTAACAGTCTCAATCTCTTCACTGTCTATCATGATGCTGCCAATTGGCCCAGTGGTGAGAATCTTTGTTTTCTTGATGTTGAACTTCAATTCATATTGAAGGCTGCAGTCCTTGACTTTCTACAGCAAATACCTCCTGTCTTCCTCAGTTTCAGCAAGCAAGTTTGTGTCATAAGCAACCCCTTCTGTCGATGCCCCCATGTTTGTGATGGGCATGAACCATGAGAAGTATGACAACTCTCAAGATTGTCAGTAATGCCTCCTGCACCAACAATTGCCAAGGCCATCCAGGACAACTTTGGCATTGTAGAGGAACTTGTAACCATAGTCCATGCCATCACTGCTACCCAGAAACCTGTGGATGGTTCCTCTGGAAAGCTGTGGCGTGATGGCCGTGGAGCTGCCCGGAGCATCATCTCTACATCTGCTGGTGCTGCCAAGGCTGTGGGCAATGTCATCTCTGAGCTGAAAAAGAAATGTACTGGAAAGGCTTTCCGTGTCCTCACCCCCAATGTGTCAGTCATGGATCTGATCTGCTTTCTGGATATGAGGACATCAAGAAAGTAGTAAAGCAGGCATGACAAGGGCCCCTAAAGGGCATCCTGGAATGCACTGAAGACCACCAGGTTGTCTCCTGTGACTTTAACAGTGACACCCACTCTTCTACTTTTGATGCTGGGGCTGACATTACCCTGAATGACCACTTTGTCAAACTCATTTCCTGGTATGACAATGAATTTGGCAACAGCAACCAGGTAGGAAACCTGATGGTTCACATGCTCTCCAAAGAAAAGAACTCCTTAGACCACCAGCCCCAGCAATAGCACTAGAAGAGAAAGAGACCCTCAGCTGCTGGGGAGTCCTTGCCCCAACTCTATCCCACATTCACTGAGAACTTCATGTCCTTGACAATTTCCACCCAGTTCCCATGAGAAAGAGAAGGGGCTTAAAGAAGTCCTCTTGTCATGTATTATCAACAAAGTACACTGTACTCAAGAAAGAAAAAAAAAGAAAGTAAGAACCATTTTAAGGCCTTGAACACTATTAAGGAAGACCAGATGAGTGGATATCAAGAACATGAAGATTGCAAAAGGTCATTACAAACTGGAGGAGGAAGAAAAGACTGAGATGGATGTCAGAAGAGACTTTGAATACTACGGTAGAACACTGATAATCCAAAACAAAGGAAAGAAAGTAGTTAAGGAATTGAACAGAAGACTTAAAAGAGCAGATCATGAAGACAAAACAAAGTATTATAGCAAAATATACAAAGAACTGGAGTTAGAATATCAAAAGAGGAACCCGAGGGAGCTCTGGTGGCCTAGTGGAAAGAAGCTGTGCTACAATCTTGAAGGTGTGTGGATCGAATCCACCAGATGGTCCACTAGAAAAGGAGGGACAGTCTCCTCCTCTGCCAGTCGGATCTGATTAGAAGGTATACAACAAGAAAAAATAAAGCGGCTGAAGGAATTAAAGAACAAATTCAAGCCTTGAGTTGAAGTATTTAAAGATGCTATGGGGAGGATGGAAGAAATACACTGTATAAAAAAAATGTTGGCTGACACAGAATAATTTCATGAAATAACATATAAACAAGAAGCAATGGTAATAAAGGAGGAAGTCCAGGCTGCCCTGAGGGAATTGGCAAAAAATAAGGCCTCAGGAATTTACATATTTCAACAAACAGATGCAGTCATGGATGTGCTCACCAGGTTGTGCCAAGAAATCTTGAGGGCAGTTACCTGGCCAACTTACTGGAAGAGATCCACATTTAGTCCCATTGCCAAAAAAGGTGATCC
>NW_006399776.1:5831247-5836716 GCF_000299155.1 Elephantulus edwardii
CAAAAGTTGGGAACAGGGAAGAAGGATCAGTAGGTAGAAAACATGGGCTCGGTGATAGAAATGAGGCTGGAGATAGAATGATAGAGTTCTGCACATTGAATGATTTATTCATTGCAAATACCTTTTGTAAGAAACATAAACGCAGGCTATACACATGGATTTCACCTGATGGTATGCATAGGAATCAAATTGAATAGGGTCATTATGAGTCACAAATGACTCAACGGCACATAACAACAACAACAACTCTATGAAGAAAAATGTGACATTAGGATTGGAGAAATACTCATCAATAACCTTCATTATGTGGATGACACAACCTTGCTTGCTGAAAGTAAGGAAAACTTGAAATGCTTGCTGCAAATTCACTGGCAATAAGAGAAATGCAGATCAAAATCACAGTGAGATACCATCTCACCCCAATAGGAGTTGCAAAGTTTATTTAGCAGGGCAGCAAATACTAAATGTTGGAGAGGTGAGAACTCTGATACACTGTTGGTGGGCTTGTAAAATGATACAACCACTTTGGAATGCAGCTTGGCATTTCCTCAAAAAGCTGAATGTAGAAATTCCATATGATGCAGCTATTCTACTGCTTGTAATATACCCCAAGAAAAATTTTTTTTTCTTACCCCAAGAAAATTAGAACTGAGGCACAAACAGAGATCTGTACACCAATGTTCATAGCATCATTATTCACCATTGAAAGAACATGGAAATAGCCCACAAGTGAATAGATTGAGAAATTATGGTACATTAACACAATGGAATACTGTACAACATGCAGGAGCAATGATTTTGAAAATCAGTATCTAACTTGGGAGGGACTGGAGAGCATTATGCTAAGTTAACTAATTCAGTCCTATAAGGACAAATTATCTTTAAGACTATTTCTGTAGAAATAGAAAGATAACTAGTAAAACTTGTATGATCCAAGGAGGAGAGGATAGGTGCAGAGGGGTCAGGATGGGCAGGGAGGAAATCAAGGGTCATACAATCTGATAGGTAGAGGGAGGGGTGGATGAAGGAAATGGAAAAGATCTGGTGTGAAAAACAATGTATACGAACTTTGTAAGTAGACCAGTAATAAAAGAATTATTTTATTTTTTTAAAAAAGGAATATCTAACAAAAAAAAGCTTAACATAGAAATCCAATATGGCCCAGGTATTCCACTGCTAGGAATACACACCAAGGCAAAGAGATCTGAGACAGAAACAGAGATTTGTACACTTATGTTCATACCAAAATGATTCACAGTAGCAAGAAAATGGAAAAAGCTGAAATATTCATTGTATTCATAATTCATTGTGCTTAGATTAGTAGCAGGCCAGGTTTAAGAAGTGCCTGGTCAACGTTATCCCAAGTGCTTGATTTGCTGTATAATTCCGTGATTTCTGACATTCTCAATCCCTCCCTCTATTCTGTTTTGTCACTCCTCTATTTCTCTTGCATTTGGTGGCTTGCTGGAAGATATCTCAGAGATTCAGACTCATCAGGGGAATGACTCATGCAACTAAAGGCATTCAGGCCAGTTTTCTAGATACTAGTGAGTGTTGTAGATTATCAGTTTCAGTTTATGGCTGGTCCGAGTGCAGTGGAGGCCACAACTAATTGATCACAATCAGTTTCAGTTTAACTGAAAAGGTAGGTGTCTCAAAAATAGAGCTAGTACTTAGGTCCCATGAGCTTATGTAAGTCTCTAGTAGGATGGAACTGTGTCTCACCCTACTCCTCTTTCCTTAATACAATAAATACTTCAGCACAAAATAAACAGTTAATCATTGATTAGGAAAGACATTTTAAATGATAAACCTTTGTCTCCAGAGATGATCCCTCAAGCAAAATTGATTGAGAGAGTATGGTACATTCACAAAATGTACTATTATACAGCACTAAGGAGGAATGGTTTTGTAAAATATGATATAACATGAGAGAGTCTACAGAGCATTAAGCTGAGTGAACTAACTCAGTCACATAAGGACAAGTACTGAATAGTACCATTATTGTAGAAATAGAAGGATGATTTGTAAGATGTGTATGTAAGTCCAATAGGGAAATAGGCAGAGGGTAGGGGAGCAAAAGGTGAAAAAGAGGGTAAAATCATGAGGATAACAGAGTTTTGTGGGTGGAGGGAAGTGATGAAGGAATTAGGAAAGATCAAAGCAGAACCTGAAAAGATGGGATAATAGGCATAGATCAATGGTTATTAATTTTATAAAACACAATGTATATGAGTAATCCTTTGATACACATTGTGAATAAAGAAATAGGTGAAACAAAATATATATGAATGATGCACAATGTATATACATTTTGTATGTATACCAATATAAAATTAAAAAAGGAAAAAAGTAGAACATAGAAACTCCTTATGGTCCAGCTACTCCAAGGAATTCCACTGCATTCTGATTTACAAATACACCCCAAGGAAATTAAAACTGAGACACAAATGGAGATTTGTACACCAATGTTCACTGCAGCATTATTCACCACCACAAGAACATGGAAACAGGATGGAATACTATGCAGCACTCAGGCAATAACTTAAAAAATACTTCATAAAAAAATACTTGGGAGAGACTGGAGAGCATTAAGTTGAATGAAATAACTCAGTCTCATAAGGACATATACTACGTAAGACCATTATTGTCTACAATAATCCATTATTAAATAGAAGGATAGATAACTAGTACAACATATATTGGGACCCTAGGGAAGAAGAGGTGGGAGCAGAGGAGTGAGGATGGATAGGGGTGAAACCACAAGGTTACACAATGTAGTGGGCTGAGGGAGAGGGTAAAAGAAATTGAAAAGATCTGGCTGGAACCTGAAAAGACGTGGTGATGTTGGGTATAGTCCAATGGTGATTAATTTTATAAAATGTAATATATGGAAATGATTGTATGAAACCCAATGTAAAGGAAAAATATTGTGAAAGACAATGTATAGGAACTTTGTAAGTAAACCAATGTTGTGTTGTGTGTTGTGTACTGTGGAGTTGAACCAATATATAGCTGATCCTCCGGCAGGGTTTCAGAGGTAGTTAATCTCTCGGGAGGAGATTGCCTATCCAGCTGGTGGATTCACTGTGTGCCTTTGAGACTGCAGAGCAGCTTCCTGCCACTAGGCCACCAGAGCACCCTAAGCAAACTAATATTAAAAAAATAAGAGCAGCTGCTAGTTGAAAGGCTGCTGACTCACCTGTGGCACCACGAAAAGCTGGCAATCTACTTCTATAAGATTATAGGACAAAAAAACCCTACAGAATGATTTTATGCTGAAACACATGGGGTCAGGATCAACTTCATGGCAAAGTTTTGGGGTTTGTTTTTTTCTTTATTAAGTCTAGCAATGTAGTGGTTGTATGTCATTGTTTGTCTTGTTTTTTAAAAATATGGAAGGCTTCACGATTTTGCGTGTCATCCCTGTGCAGGGGCCATGCTAATTGTCTCTGTATCATTCCAATTTTAGTATATGTGCTGCCTAAGTGAGCACTCTCATTGTGTTTTTGTTTATATTTCCCTGACTGCTAACGAAATTGAACACTGTACTCTATACGACAGACAAGAAATGTCTAAAGGCTTCCAAAGCTTTAAATCTTTCTAAAAGCTGACTGCCACATTTCCCCTGAGGAGCAAGAAGCTGTTGATTTTGACCTGCCAGCATTTTGGTTTACAGCTGAGTGCTTAATCGGTGCACCATCAGAGTTCATGTAGAATTTTTTTTTATTTTCTTTCTCCCCCACCCCCTTTTCTTGTGTACCATCGAAACAGATCCGACTGGCAAAGGAGGAGATTTCCCCTTCTTTTCCAGCAGAGTATCTGTTGGATTTGAACCACGCATCTTTGAGATTGCAGTGTGGCTTCTTTGCCACTAGGCCACCATAGCTCCCTAGAAAGAAATAGTTTATATACACATATGTTTTGTTTTAACCAGGAATCTTTAAGTGTACTAATTATTTTGCCTATTCATCTATTAATTTAAAAAATTTCTTTCACACAAAGTCTCTTTATTGTCTAGATAATTTAAAAAAATTTTATATTGGTTTATTTACAAAGTTCATCTACATTGTTTTTCACACTGGATCTTTCCCCTTTCCTTTACCTACTCCTCCCTCCACCCATCAAATTGTGTGACCCTATGATTAAGTACTCCATTTCCCCTCCTTGGATCCCCATACTTATTCTACAATAAGGGTCTTGTACAGTATTTGTCTTTATGAGACTGAGTTAGTTCACTTAGCATAATGTTCTTCAGTCCCTCCCATGGTAGGTAATAATTTACAAAATCATTGTTTCTGCATACTGTGTGTTGTGCTGCATAATATTCCATTGTGTGAATGTACCATAATTTCTTAATCCATTGCATTGTAGTTGAGCATTTGGGCTGTTTCCATGTTCCTGTGATGGTGAATAATGCTATGATTTAGGTATTCTTTATGTATCAAGTTATGATTTCTTTGTCAGATATATGTTTGCAGATTTCATCGCCCAGTCTTGTTACTTCCCTTTTCACTTGAAATGATGTCCTTTGATGAGCAATAGTTCTAAATTTTTAAAAGTCCAACTTATTACTATTACTTTTTTAAAAAATTTATTATTTTGTGTGTGTGTGTGTACCATCAAATCACATCTGACTGGTACAGGAGGAGATTGTCCCTCCTTCTCAAGCACAGCATCTGGTGGATTTGAACTGCTACTATTACTTTTTTTATATGTCTTGGTGAGAGTGAAGCTGGAATGCTCTTTGGAGGCAAAGATTATGAGACTGCCTCAGATACTTTGGGCATATTGCTAGGAGGGGCTATTCCTTTGAGAGGTTCATGATGCTTAGAAAGGTGGAGGAGGGTCAGTGAAGAAAAGGAAGACCCTCAACCAGGTGGACTGACACGGTGACTCCTGCTATGGGCTCTAGTGTGTCAGTGTCTAGTGTCTAATGTGAGGATGACATAGGATAGATCAAGATTCAGATCCATTGTTCACAGGTTGCTATGAGTCATACTTGACTCAACAGCACCAAACAGCAACAATAACAATTAGCACTGAGTCTGTAAATCTTAATTGGAGGACATTTCCTCTATCCATTCCATTCCCAGCCCTGAGAATTCCAGCCTTTTGGTTAGCAGCACAGCCGAGTAGGAATGATGCTGCCACAGCTTCTTTATGATCACAGCTGTCATTATTATAGTTAAAATTTAAATACTGATACCACATGAAAGAACCTTCTTTTTCTTCTGTAATATCTTTGTATACTTTTATTTTGTCGATTTTTTAAAAACAAAAATTTAGCCCATCAACAAATGAATGGATAGAAAAGCTCTGGTATATTCAAACAATGGAATACTATGCAGCACTGAAAAACATGAATGCATGAAATATTATGCAAAGTGGATGACCCTTGAGGACATTAAGCTGAGTATAAGCCACAAAAGGACAAACATTGCATAGGGCCACTATTGTAAAACAGGA
>NW_006399776.1:5838391-5845042 GCF_000299155.1 Elephantulus edwardii
ATTTGTAACAACAGTAAGAAAATTCTTTCATGCTTTAATACTGAAAATGCGTACGGTGCTTATTTCAAGTAGAATGCAATTGCTCTTCACCTCCTATGCTCCCTGGTATACCTGGCAGCACTCAGGATGGTTGTAACTACTCTCTCTAGGAGTGTATCTTAGTATGTAAACAACAGCAACAATAAAAACTCCTGTTGATGTCAAGTTGTTTTTGACTCATAGTGACCCCCCACTAGGTTTCTGAGGCTGTAAATATTTCCCTCAAAGTGGCTGGAGGATTTAAAATGCCAGCGTTTTGATTAGTAGCCTGATACATCACAGGCTGCACCACCAGGGCTCCTTAGTACCTAGTGCTGATATAACAGAACAAGCACAAAAGAGGTGCTTTAGCAAATAGAAATTTATTTTCATACAGCTTAGATGAGCAAAAGTTCAAATTCAGGGCACGAGCCCTAGGAAAAAGCTTTCTATCATCTCTGAAAAAGAAGGCCCTTGTCTCTTTCCAGGCTCTGTTCCCTGGCTCCTTGACGATCTTCTTCATGTAGTAAGGTATCTATCTCTTGATCTCCCTCTGTGCTTGTTTCTGTGTCAAATCTGCTCTTTTTACATCTTAAAACATTGTTGTTGTGGCGATGCGTTTCCCACAACTGATAGCAACCCTATGTACAACAGTTCCAAATCCTGCTCTATCCTGGGCCAATCTTATTATATCTGACACACCTATCCTCATTATCCCAGTCACTGAATCAATCAATCAATCAATTAATCTCATTGAGGGTCTTCCTCTCTTGAACTGTACCTCCACCCTCCCCCAAATGACGTCCCTCTCCAAGGACTGGACCCTCCTTGCAACATGTCCAAAGCATGTCAGACAAAGCTTCAGAATCCTTGCCTCCAAGGAGCAACCTGATTTCACCCTCTCTAGGATGAACCTATTTGCTCTCCATGGTATGTTCAATACTCTTCTCCAGCATCACAGCTCAAAAGCATCAATTCTTCTATCATCTCTAGTCATTGTCCAGCTTTCTGATGCATAGTAATTACAAAGACTATGGCCTGGATCAGGTGCGTGTTAGTCTCCAGACTGTCATCATTGCTCTTCAGTACTTTGGAGAGGTCTCTGACAGCTGACTTTCCCAGTGCAATTCATCTCTTAATTTCCTGGTTGCTGGTACCAAGAGTGTTGATTGTGGAACCAAGCAAACTAAAGTTGGTAACAATCTCAATCTCTTCACCATCTTTTATGATGTTGCTAATCTACCCAGTGGTATCTTTGCTTTCTTGATGTTGAGCTACATTCCATATTTAAGGCTACTGAGTTTAAAATACAACCTACATTAACAAAGTCTCATTAACATTCAAGAAACTTCTTATAAACAATTTGAGCTGAACTATAGAAAGAATGTGGCATCAGATTAGAGGAAGAGTCATCAACAACTTGTACTATGCAGATGATATAACCTTGCTTGATGAAAGTAAAGGAGACTCTTGAAGCATTTGCTTCAGCAGATCAGAGGCTTTCTAAAGTTATTTCTCTGAGGAGAGTGTATTTACAACTCTGATTCACCACTAAATGTGAATTCACGTATTTTGTCCTACAGGAAACCTTTGAGGCCCCTCTTGGCTGGCTTAGGTGTGCCACCTAGTTTTCTATACATTATTTGTTTCTCATCTCCTTCATCACAATGCAACTCCTTAAGAAAAGAACCAGGCCTTGTTTAACTTTGTGGCCCAGGCAAATTTTCCATAATAACTTATAATTATGTTGAATGAATAAATGAGGAGGCAATGAATGAATGAACAATTAGCACAGGGAAGCAGCCTGGTGGGATGAAACCAGACACTGCTGGATATTGGAGCAGTTTGGGCAGGTGATTATGCTGTGAAGGTATATCAGATTTTAGGAGTCGGATTCTCAGATGGAACAGATGGCAAACAGGGAATGCGTTCCCTGTGGTAGTGAAGAGCAGATGAAAAGATTATGCCCCAAGTCAGTGTTTCTTGCATCACAGTCACTGCCTACTGACTTATAATGCAGATATTGGGGCCTTTTCTCAAGAGCACTTCTGAGTCAAAGTTTCTAAGTTGGGGTCAAGATCACAAGGTAGGTAGTTCTCTTAAGGGTGAAAGGCATAGGATGAGGTGATTCAGTGCCAGCATCAGGCAGTCTTTCTATCTGTCCTTTTAACTACCCATCTAAAACCCAAACCTGTTGCTATTGAACCCAACTCATATTGGCCTGCAGAACAAAACTGCCCCATTTCCACAACTGTAAATCTTTATGAAAGCAGATTGATACACATCTTTCTACAGGAGAGTGGCTGGTAGTTCTAATCACTAACCATTAATAGCTGAGCACTTAACCAGGACTTCTTAATTACCTACCCAGTAAGCCATCTTAAAATGCTTTAGCAGTGTGATAAAAATATCAGAATACTTCTTTCCCCAAACTTACACATGCAGAACATTATGTAGACTTTAATGCTTGTTTATGTTTTCTTTTCCTTTTCTCTGAAAAACCTGGCTGTGTGTCAAAAACACCTGAGAAGCTTAAAATCACTATAACAAAGAGATTGTGCCTCTGCTCCCAGAGATTCATGTTCAGTAAGTCTAGACAATCATCAGAATATTTACAGGAGTAAAGCCATCAAACAGAATTCTTTTTAGGCATACCCATTTGTTACATTTGATTAGAAAAAAAAAGAGTATTTTCTACTAGTAAATAGTGAAACTCTTTCTAATCTTCTAATTTATTATTATAAATTTTCACATCTTTGGCATTTATTTACTCTGTGGAAATAGTGTAACAAGTACTGTGATAAAAAGGAGGAAGAGAAATTAGGTTGCCACTTCGGAAAGAGACTATCAGAAACTACATAAGAGGTCAGAGCCTCCACAGAAAAACAATGGTTCAAAGGCCAGCTGCAATCCTGAAGGAAGCCCACGGGCTTTAAGTCGATTCCGACTCATAGTGATCTTCCATAAATATTTACAAGGCAAGATTGCCCGTCTCTCTTCTGAAGAGCACCTGCTGAATTCCTCCTGATGACTTTTTGGTTAGCAAAAACAGGTAGGTTGAGCTGTTTCCTGAAAGGAAACTGGCTGAAGGTCTAGTCTCAACACTGATTATACATTTGGAAGGGCAAATAGGAAGTTCACAAAATAGGACATCCAGGAGGCCCTGAAAAGTGCGAACTATTCATTTGTTAGCCACTAACTAAAAGATTAGAGGTTCAAGTCGATTCAGAGGAGACTCAGAAGTAAGGCCTGACAATCTACTTCTGAAAAACCAGCCACTGAAAACCCTAAGGAACATAATTCTCCCTGGACATAAATCGTGTCAATTCAATGGCAACTAGGCTTTTACTGTTCTCATTACAGCTTACCTAGTAATCACTGATTATCAGGGAAATGGAGGTCAAAACTATAATGTGATATCACTTCACATCCAACAGAGATGCTTGGAATGAAAAAAAAGTCATGGTATAGGTGAGGATGTGGAGAGATAAGCTGCTGATTCACTGCTGATGGGAGTGCAAAGCGAATGCAGAATAGTATAGACACTCTGGAATTAAACATAGAATTACCATGTTGTCAGATGCTAACCAGTTGATTAAGATTCACTGTGACTCTATGAACAACAGACTTGAGCCTTGTCCTATCCTGTGCCCTCTTCATCATCTCTGATATACGAGCGCATTGCTGCACTCACTTTGTCAACCAATCTCTTTGGGGGGGGTCTTCCTTTCTTTTGCTGACCCTCCACCTTTCAAAGCATGATTCATTCACCTCTTCAAGGACAGCCTGTCCTAGCAACATGCCCAAAGTATGAGAGATGAAGTTTTGCCATCTTTGCTTTCAAGGGGCACTCTAGTTGCACTTTTTCCAAGATGTATCTGTTTGTCCTGGCAGTCCATGGGATGTTCAGTATTCTTCTTCAACACAATTGAAAGGCATACATTCTTCTATCATTTTTATTCATTGTCCAGCTCTCAAATGCACAGCAAGTAATTGAAAAAGACCATGGCCTATATCAGGTGCATCTTATTCTTCAAATTACTATCATAGCTCTTCAGTATTTTGGAGAGGCCTCTGACAGCAGCCTTACCCAAAACAATGTGTCTTCTGATCTCTTGACTTCTGGTACCAAAGTGTTGATTGTGGATCCAATTAAGATGAAATCATTGACAGTTTCAATCCTTTCTCCATTTATCATGATGTTGCCTATAATCCCAGTGGTAAAGAATTACCCTATATACCAGCAGTTCCTCTCCTACATCTACATTTTTGCTGTTATCTTTAAGTCAGAACCAACCCATAACTGACCCTCCAGCGGGTTTCCATAAACAGTAAATTGCACAGGAGGTTGCCTATCCTTGTCTCACTTATATAGTATACATATTTATGTAAACTCTCCCAACTTTTTTGGTTGTTATTATTGTTGTTATAGAATTGCATATGTGATATTAATTACCATGACTATTATTTATTCTAGCGTACTTCTCAGTATCTTCATTTCCCTTGTCGTATTATTCTTTCTACACATTATGTATCATTCTGTTTACCAACATCAATAATGTCAAACATCATTTAACAATAGGAACAATAATGTTAAACATTGTTTAACAATTGGAACATGGAATGTACATTGTTTGAATGTTGGAAAACTGGAAATTGTTTAGAACTAAATGGGACACATGAATATTGACATATGAGGCATTAGTGAGCTGCGATGGACCAGCTCTGGCCACTTTGAATCAGATAATCATATGGTATACTATTGCAGGGAATGAAACACAGAGGAAGAATGGTGTTGCGTTCAGAGTCAAAAAGTCAATTTCAACTTCTATCCTGAAATATAATGCTGTGAGTGATAGGGTAATATCCATACACGTAAAATGAAAACCCATTGACAAAGTGACTGTAACAATGGGCTCAAAAGCATCAAAGATGATGAGGATGGCAGAGGATAGGGCAAGGTTCAGATCCATTGTCATAGGGTTGCCATGAGTCCTAAGTGATCTTGCTGTCCCCTACTAACAATGTTTCTAACTTTTTGAATAAGCACCATACCATTTTCCATACTGGTTATGCCATTTTAGGTTATTTGTATTTTCATTGTTTGAGTTGTAAAAGTTAAATATTATTCTGGATACAGTCCTCTATCAGATATATCATTTGCAGTTATATTCTCCTATTTCATGGATTGTCTTTTCACCATTTTTTGGATGATATTATTTTATATTGATAGTTTTATCTATTTATTCTTTTGTCATGTGTGCTCTTTCTGCCATATTTAAGACACTATTCCCTAATTCAAGGACAGGACAATTTTCAACTATGTTACCTTCTTTTTTTTTCTTCTTCTTCTTTTTTGTGTACCGTGGAATCAGATCCAACTGGTACAGGAGGAGATTGCCCCTTCTCCACCAGAGCATCTGGTGGATTCGAACCACACACCTTAGGGATTGCAGCACAACTTCTTGACACTAGGCCACCACAGCTCCCTTATTTTCTCCTATGTTTCCTTTTGAGTATCTGCCTGAGTGTTAATATTCTACAAATACTACAAGTGGGTGATTTTAGAGGACATACATTTATTTTTCACATAGTTCTAGATGCTAAAAGTCCAAATCAAGGCTTTAGCCATGTTTATTCTTTCTTTATACACATTCCCACGTATTTGCTAATAAGTGACCCTTCAGTGTTGTCTGCCTACTCCTGCCCATCCCTTGCTGTTGTGCATCTATGCCAGGCTTGGAAAAAGACTAAGTCTTACACTCCTTTTGTTAATTTATTCCCAAGTATTTGTTCTTTTTTGATGCTCTTTTAAATGAAATGGTTTTATTTCATTTTCAGATTGCCCATTGTAATTCAGAAATACAACATTGCTGAATTAATTCTAGATTTCATAGCTTTTATTGCATTTTTTAGGATTTTCTTTATACGAGATCTTATCATCAACTCATTGTTACTGGAATGTCTCCATGAGTACACTAATGTTATTTGTTATTAGGTGCTGTCAAGTTGACTAATGACTCATAGCAACAATTTAGAATTTTGTCTTATCCTGTGCCATCATCAAAATCTCCTCTGTGCAAGTCCATTTTTGCAGTCACAGTGTCAATCCATCTCATTAAGGGTCTTTCTCAAAAAAAAAAAAAAGGGTCTTTCTCTTTCTCTGACTTTCTATTTTTCCTATGCATTAAAGTATACGTTATTAATACTCTTAATTGGACAGTCTTGTTTTGTCTGTGAAATAAACTTTAAGAATGAGAGTAAATGTCTAAAACTAAGGAGAATGGATTGCTTGGTCTGTTGGATAGTTTATTATCAGCATTTGTTTAATGTCTCATTGCAGTAGGCAATGTTTTCCCCAGTCCCTCCAGACTTGACTTTCACTGACTGAAGCTGACTTCTTGTTACTAACTTCCCCACAGACTTAAGAGTTAAGTTCATATGTTAGAAAACAACACAGAAAAAAAAATCCAAACAAAAAAAAGAAGAAAATGACACAGAAATGTAGACTCTTTGTGAAAAGATGCAACACGTAAACATGCCCCCTGGTTCATGACCCTCATCTGAGAACTCTGTTCCCATGTTTAATGATCTCAGAGAGAGGAGGTTTGTTTGTTTCTTAATTTTTTTAAA
>NW_006399776.1:5845205-5846042 GCF_000299155.1 Elephantulus edwardii
CTGACTCTCACCAGTGGCTATGGATGAAGTCACAGGCGATTTTCAGCCAGCGCCTGTAGAACTTTTTTATCATCCCTTTAACAATAGCTCTGTTTTCATTCACCCTAGTCCTTAGTAATCACTAGTTTTATTTTATGTATTCATTGCTTCAAAGTATATAGATAGGATGGTATAGATAGGATAAAATGTTTCCCCAGCTCTCCAAAAGTAGAGCTTGTGTTTTGAAATCTTTCTTAACTGAAATGATGCAAAATGAAGAACCAATTATTTTTAATTTATATGAGAAAAAAATTGAGTGTTCCTAGACTTCTCTCAAAAACTTAACAAATAACAAAGCCTAATGTTGCACTGCATATGGTGTTCACAAGTATTGGGACCTTGTGGGATTAGTTATGGCTTATTGATAGCATTAAATTCATAGCTCTTGACTTAAGCTTTTCTTAAATCTAGAGGGTTGTCAGTCTTACAGTAAAACCCTCATTGCTAGTGAGTCAAAAATGATGTGTAGCTGATCCCCCAGTAGCGTTTTAGAGTCTGTAAATTGTACAGGAAGAGAGTAACCATCTTTGTCACTATTAGACAGTAGTGGATTTGAACTGCCAGAGATGTGCTGCCTCTGATTTAGGAGTGCAACTCCTGATGGGCTACCCTACCAGAGCTCCTGGAGGGTTGTAGTATCATTTAATTCTGTTAAAATACTATTTGATAAAACTGTTTTCTGTGGTATGGTAATAATGAACACATGACATACATATTTGTCAAGTCCTATGGGAACTTTACAGCACAGAGAGTAAAGCTTAATATATGCAGATTTTTTTTACTTTTTTAAATTTTAAT
>NW_006399776.1:5846142-5859166 GCF_000299155.1 Elephantulus edwardii
ATGGTGAAGAGATTGAGACAGTTAACAGTTTTAGTTTACTTGGCTCCATAGTCAACACTCTTGGTAACAACAGCCAGGAAATCAGGAGACGAATTGCATTAGGAAAGTCAGCTGTGAGGGAACTCTCAAGAGTACTGAAGAGCAACGATGTCAGGCTGGAGACTAAGGTGCGTCTGATCCAGGCTATAGTCTTCACAATTACATGCTATGCATTGGAAAGCTGGACAGTGAATAGGGATGACAGAAAGAGAATTGATGACTTTGAGCTGTGGTGCTTTGAGAAGAGTGTTGAATATACCATGGACTGCTAGGAGAATAAACAGGTTTGTCCTGGAGAGGGTGAAGCCAGAATGCTCCTTGGAGGTAAGGATTCTAAAGCTTCGTCTGACGTACTTTGGGCATGTTGCAAGGAGAGACTGGTCCTTGGAGAGGGACATCATGTTTGGCACAGTGGAGGGATGGTGCAGGAGAGGAAGACCCTCAACGAGATGGATAGATTCTGAGTGGAGTGGTGGGAATGAGTGTGTTTCAGATGGCTAGGTTGACATAGGATAGAACGGCATTTAGGGCTTTTGTACACAGGGTTGCTATGAGTCGCAAATGACTCGATGGCACATAACAACAACAAGAACTGTTGAATTAGATCCTACTGGTACAGAATAGTCCCTCCTTCTCCAGTAGAACACCCGGTGAAGTCAACAGTGTGTCTTCAGGATTGCAGCACAAATTCTTGCCACTAGGCCACCATAGCTCCCTTTTGATAAACTTTGTAATTTTTATTTGACTGAAATTTTACAAATCATATTGGTTTTCCTTCAACCAGTCATTTTGTTTTGGAATATAAATGATAATTTGTTAATGCAATTAATGATATTGTTTCATCAAACTCTTATCGTATATTCCCTTTTCTTTCATCCAACTGATGCAGTGTTTAAAATGGTTTGTGTTGAGACTCACCATTATCACAATCCTTCCCTTTATATTAGTATGAGCTCGTGACAGGTATTTTGATCGTAAGGAAATCTTTTCTCTCCTCAAATTTTCAGTCACTAATTGTAGCATTCACTTTTGGATTTTTTTCTGCAACAATTATTAGTGAAGTGTTTGCTTATTGGAGAGTTTCGATATTCTTCTTTTTGTCTACATTAAATTGGACTTCTACTGTAAGAAACCACTGTGTCTTCCTCCCTATACATTTAAACAATAAACTTTTTTTTTAAATTTTTTTTTCAATAAACTTTTTACTTACAGCATGAAGACACCTGAATATTTGTTTGCAGGTTATAATCTAGTACTCGTATTATTTTGTTGCTTTGGCCATCAGGAAGTCTTTCAGGTTGGCTTCTTTGTCTTTATCTTTTTTTAAATTGTTTCATTCATGTACATTTCTTTGCCTTCTCTCTCTCTCCACCCACCAAACTCTTGGACTCATGATTTCTCTCCCTTCACATCCTCAGCCCCTTACCCCCTTCTCTTCCTCCTTTATGTACCCATACACTTCTCACTGGTTATCCTTCTCTTTTGACAATAATGGTCTTACACATTATTTGTTTTTATGTATCTTAGTTAGTTCATTCACCACAATGCTTTCCAGTCTTTCCCGTGTTATATAGTATTTTTCAAAATAGTTTGTTTCTCCCGAGTGTTGAATAATATTCTATCAAGTGAATGTACCACAATTTCTCAGTCCAGTAGTTTGCTGATGGACATTTGCGTTGTTTCAGTGTTCTTGCTATGAATAATGCCGCTATGAGCATCGGTGAAAAAAAAATCTCCATTTGTATCTCAGTTCTGTTTTCCTTGGAAGCTGGGTCATTTGGAATCTCTGACATATCAAACTGCTTTCCAAAGTGGGTCTACCATTTTACAATCCCATCAATACTGTATGAGAGTTCCAATCTTTTCACATTCTCTCCAACATTTATTGCTTGCTGTCCTGTTAAGCTTTGCCTCTGCTTCAAGGGTGAGATTTTATCTCATTGTCATTTTGATTTGCATCTCTCTTATTGCCAATGACTTTTTAACATTTCTTCATGTATCTATTGGCCATCCAAATGTCTTCCTTGGTGAAAGGTCTTTGCATATCTTTTCAGAAGGCTTCTATGTCTCTTTGACAAGCTCTTTTTCCCCCTTTGTCATCATTTTTTCATACTACACTACTACATTGTAGGCTCATCTTTTATTTTCTCTTCTTCAAACAATTTTCTAAGGTTTTCATGGTTTTTTGACGTGAGACTGGTGGTTAGAAAATGAACCCTGGTGGCTCGTGGGATAAGTGTCTGAATGGCAATAGAAAGTTTGACGGTTCAAACCCACCAGTCACTCTAAGGGACGAAGATGAGCAGTCTGCATCCATAAAGATTTACAGCCATGGAAACTGTATAGAAGTTCTACACTCTCTTGAGGGATGCTATGAGTCAGAATCAACTGGATGGCCTTGAATGTGAATTTCATTCATATTTAGAAATTAAGATTTAAGATATTATTCTTTCCAGCCTCTCTCATGGGATTGTTACAGTTTTTAGGTGCCATCCAGTTGATTTTTGTGATCCTATATAAGAAAATGAAAGCCACTGGGCAGATTCCAATTGCCAACTTATCCGTTACTAGCCAAGTACTTTATAGCACTGTAACTTTCTCATAGGCTAGATTGAGGATATAAATATACAAATTTAGGCATACTCAATACAGGAACCATCAAAAGAAGATGGAAGGAATATCTAGCTGCTATACCAAAAAGTACTGGTTTACACTGAACCATTTTAGGAAGTAGCATATGATCAAGAACCATGCAGTTTTGCCCACCTGTCGAATTTGGCCTGAGACCCATGTCACATTTCTCATTACAGAAGTTAATAAATTGTTTTAAAGTATTAAATTTGCTATCAAAGCAATAGAGTACTAATGGTGCAATAGCCTACATTTGAACTTTAAACGATTCCATAAATTGGTCCCAATCTGACTTGCTTTTTGTTTTTTCTTTAGATGCACAGGTGGTACAAATGGTTTACATGTGACTACCAACCTAAAAGATGGTGGCTCAATCCTACCCCTAATAACTGAAAATGAGCCCAGGTAACTGGAGTTCATCCTATGTGCAGCTGCCAACAACTAGAACTGTCTCTATTGTACTCACTCATTCACTGTCATTTAGTTCAGAATCATAGCAAACCCTCCACTGGGGCTCTGTCTGGGGCTGTGAATCATGATGGGAGGAGGTTTCTCCTACAGCCACTGTTAAGATTCAAAGCATGAGACTCACTGCCTTTGGGTTATCAGTGTACCTCAGGATGATGCCACCAAATCTCCCTCTTCATAGCAATATTGTTAGTCTATTCATTGTCTATGACTTACAGAGAACCCATGAGTAAGAAATCTTCACCATCTTCCCAATATCCATCAGGCTTCAGTCCATTGTAGCAGTCACTTCACTGGGTCAATCCATCTCCTTGACGGTCTTTATCTCTTTCTTTAACCATCTATTTCTACAAGCATGATTGATGTTTTTTCCCCCAAAAGCTGGTTCCTTCTTGACAACACACCCAAAACTAATGAGAAAAAGTTTCACGTTTTAAAAAATTATTTTGGCCTGTTCTCCAGATAAATTTAAGGGATTATTGCTATTCAAGTATTACCCTAGTTAGCTTCAGCTGTTTATTTTGGGAGTATGAGAAAGGTGTATGAAACATTACATTTCTCTGTACTTGCTGTACAGAGGTAACTCGTGGTTGCTGCGAAGCTGAACACTGTTAACACTTGTTAAATGCGGTAACGGTTACCCATGATGGACCGTGTTTGGTGGAGCTCCTCGAATAAAACAAGCTTGGAATCAGGAGTGGCATCCACTTCCAAATCAGCCTACCTCCCGAAACCCTATGAACCTGGAGAAAGGACGAAACTTATACAAGGTCTTTTGTTCATAGGGTGGCTATGAGTCGCCTAAGACTCAACAGCACTTAACAACTACAACAAGAAGATGACCACAACATAACCCATATCACCCAGAGGCTGAGCACTTGGCTGCTAGCTGGAGAGGTTAGGTGGGTCAAACCTACCAGCTTACTCTGGAGAAAGATGCCATAAACAGCTTTCATCGTTATATCCTTGGAAACCAAGGCCACAGAGGGGCCTGAAGGGCAGTTTTATTCTGTTGTATAGTCACCAGGAGGCTCAGGTGGCACAATCTGAATAGTACTGTTCACATAAAGTCCTCTAATCTCCAGCAATTTGAATCCATTAGCAACTTTAAGGGAGAAATCTGGGTATTTTCCTCCCCTTAATATCCACAGCCAAGGAGAAATAATGGTGGGTGTCATGGCAGTGAATTTGTGGCTTTCTGTTGTTCTTTTAGGGTCACTATGAGTTGAAGTCAAGACAAAAATGCTGGAGGTCACTGCCTCCCCATCCCAGTTACTTTGCTTTAATTTTTCCTCTTTGCCCTTTCCAAGAAATAGTTACCTGTGCATTTCTTTATATCCTGTTCTGTCCTAAAGGATGGTTGTTTACTTAAGTAAAATTAACTTTTAAAAAGTCCAGAAAATTTAGCATATGAAAACTATTTGATTTCCTTGACAAATGCTGTTCTGCTAAAAAGCAAGGCTGAAACAGATTAAAGGACATGCAAGACTTGAAGCATTTAACTTTTGGGAAGTTCCAAACGTACAACCAGGTTGTATTCGTGGGTAGGGAGTTCTGGTGTCTTAGTGGTAAGCAACTATTATTCCAATGCAGAAGTAGTTAAAATCCATCAACTGCTCCTCAGAAAAAAAGATGGACAATTTCCCCCTTGCGATTTTTAAAATCAGATGGAGCTACGAGTCAGTTCTGACTCGAGGGTACACTACAACATATACAAATATAAGGGTAGCAAGACATCAAGAGTAATTATTATCCTTTTAATGAAGCTCCCTGGGTGGATATAAAACCAGGATGCCATTCCTTTAACTGGTGTGTTCCCAAGTCCTTGAATCCAAAGGCCCTCACATAGGAACCTTGCGTAACTAAGCCACAGATTCAGGGTTAGGGTCCTGGAAACTAAAAGCGCTCAACCAACTACAGGAATGACCCCTACGTTAACAGCTACTTTTCTGGGAATTTACAATCTTGACCAAAGGAGTAAAAATAGCTCTTAGTCTAAATGTTCCATGAACTGATCCTATCAGTGTTCGAGAGTTTCTAAAAAAGTAATCAAACACTTCTTCGTTTTTCTTGCCTCAAGGAACAAATATTCCCAGGATTACGGGCCGTTTGGATTGACGTTACTTCCGGAAAAAGTAACCTTTCTTCGGCAGTTGTAGGGCTGCAAAATCTCGCGACAACTGCTCCCGCGAGATCTGCTTGCTCACTCTAGCAATGACATCCTCTTCCTCCACCCCGCCGCCTTTCGGCAATCTTCGCCAGTCCCAGCCCTAACCAATCTGCACTCAGATAGCATGGATCAAGGTCTCCCCCCGAACCCCGGTCCGCGCGGGGCATCAGGCGGCAACGGCGGGGTGCGGGCGCACGAGGAGGACGGTAGTGGCACTGCGGGTGGCCACGGACTGGGCGGCGAGCAGTTAGCGTGGGCGGGGCGGGGGTAACCCACCCGAGTAGCTGCTCGATTGTTCTGGCCTGGCTATGGCGCCTCTCCTCCCCCCCGCCATGGCTCCCCGTGTCCCTGCTCCGCTCCTCTCAGTGAGTGAAAGTGGCCGCCGCCGCCGCCGGCCCAGCGCCCGCAGCCGCCTCAGCGCCGCCGCCATCTTGGGGTCCCAGGAGCCGCGGAGGGAGCGAGCTAGGAGCGTCCACGCCCAACGCAGTCACCGTCCCACGGCCTCTGCGAGCGAGCCGCGGCTCCACCGTCGGCGGGGCGACCCCCCCCCCTCCGGACCCCGCCCGCACCCTGCCCCCCCTCCGCCGCCGCCGCGGCGGCGGGGCCCGGCGGCCCGAGGTGAGGCGACTGGACGTGGGCGGGCGAACGGAGAGGGGGGGCTGGGTAGGCCCCGTTGCGCCCCTCTCTGTGGGCGACAACTGGGCCGCGTCTTAAAGGGGCCGTCGCCCCCGGCCCTTGGATTTGTTGGGGTTACCGGGGAGAATGGGTGTGGACACTTCTCGCAGGGTTGAGACCTCAGGGACCTGGGCCTTGTCCTTCCCCACTCCTGCCTCTAGAGACCCGGGGGTCACGCGGTGACCTGAGCTACCCGAGGAAGCTCGTGGGGCGCCCACATGTGGGGAGTGTGTTAGACCAGGTGCACGTGGGACCCGGTGGGGCGGTGTTGGTCTAACACGTGTGTGGGTTTGGAAGTGGGGTGGGGCAGGGCGGGGGCTGTTTGGACTCGTGTGGGAACTGGGAGAGAGAGTTATACCTGTCACTTAAAACATGCTCTGAGAGCTTAATAATGTATTAAGCATCAATTGAAGGCAGACAAGTTGGGAATGGTGCACACTGCTGCTTGTGATGTTTAGTAGGGGCAGGCTAACACGTGCACAGATAGTGTGTGGGTAAAACTATCCCTGTCTCCCCTTAATTTCTTGACTTTTTCTGGGCATCTAAGCAAGTGTCATCCTAGTTTGACATTCTCATTTGAGCTTGCTGATGAAAACTATCACTTCCGTAATCACTGAAGTGGAAGCCCCCTACAGTTGAGGAGTGATACAGCCTATGAAGTTCCCGAATTCTTCATTGAGTCACCTACCTTTGCTGGTTACATGTTCGTTACTTGTTGGTAGGAATGCCAAACCCAAACAAATGCACTGTCAGTATTGTTGGTAGGAATTGGTGAAAATTTGGAGGTTGACCTTGACATGTAACGTGCTTTTTATTCCTTTGAGTGATTTTCATGATCTTAATTCTTAGGAAATTTTTCATCGTAGCAATAACTGTGTGGTTAAGAGAGAAATAATGTGTTTAAAAACCACTTTTCCTTTTAAAGTGTATAATTTCGTGAGATTTGGTTAGAATTGTGCAGCTGTCACCCCAAAACAGATCTCCATACCTTTTGTTGTCACTATTCTACTTCCCACGCCACTGGACAACGATTAATCTTTTTTCCTTTCTCCGGATTTGCCTATTTTGGACATTTCATATAACCCGAATCATACAATATATGTTGTTTTATAACGAACTGCTTTTATTATAAACACTGTTTTTAAGATTCAACCGTATTGTATCATGTTGATACGTGTACCTTATCTTTTCATTGTCGAATAATATTCCATGCTAGTTGTCATTCTTAAGCATTTACAAAACAATTTGTGATTATAAAAACAGAATATTTACCAGGTTCTAAAAGGGATTGTATACTGTAAAGGATTAAAACAGCTTATTTAGTTTACTGTTATTTCCCCCCCTACATTTTAATTCGGAATAATAAAATAAACTTTAAAAAACTGTCTTTTGATAAGGTATTACTTTGGAAAACATATAAGAAATGTCTGTGATGAATAAAAATGTTTGACTTTACAAGGTGGTAATGTGATTAAGCAACAGACCATGAAACAGTGGTTTTTATCACTTAATGAAAGTTTGCCATAGTACTACTTAAAGAAGGTATCATAATAGTTTTTGATTGCTACTTACTTGTGTAGACACACTAGAAAAGATATACTATTCGTACAAGGACTGCTTGGAGATTTCCAACATACACATTCATACAAAATAATGGCATGTGTTAGATTTTAAGCGTGGTCAGAATGGGATAGCGTTAATAGAAAACTGTAGGAAAAGTGAAGTTGAGGACAGATTTTATTGTTTGCTCTTCATTAAGTGTAAGAATATTTATTTGATAGGTTCCCTGGGTACCATAACTTGTTAGCATTGTACTAAGCTAAAAGCATTCCATTCTGACCCACCTAGGAGTGCTGCAGAAAGAAAAAAGGCCTGGTAATCTGCATCCATAAAAGATAGTGTTGTGTACCATCTAGTCAGAACCAATCCCTACCAGATCTATCAGTAGATTTTCAGAGTCAATAAATTGCACGGGAGTTGATTGCCCATCTTCCTGGCAGGGTAGAACCGTGTATTTTTGGATTATTCCCATTCCATAAAAAAGATGACCTGACAGAGTGTTGAAATTATTGCACAGTATCACTAATATCACACGCAAGCAAGATTCTGCTGAAGGTTATCTAAAAGCAACCAGAACAGAGAACTGCCTGGTGTTCAGACTGAGTTTAAAAGAGTCTGTGGCACTAAGGACATCATAACCAACATTAGATGGATCTTGGCTGAAAGCAGAGAGCACCAGAGGAGTGTTTTATCTGTGTTTCATTGACTCTGCAAAGGTTTTATGACTCTGTGGATCACCACAAATTATGGCTATCCTTGAGAAGAATGAGGATCCCAAAACACTTAATTGTGCTCTTGTGAAATGTATATTTGGACCAGGAACAGAGCAAGGAAATACTACATGGTTCAAGTTCAGGATAGGTATGTGTCAGGGATACGTCCTAGCTCCATACCTTATCAGTCTATATGCAGAACAGATCATTTGGGAGGCTAGACTTTATGAGGAAGAATGTGGCATCAGGATTGGAGGAAGACTCATCAACAAACAGCTTGCTTTATGCAGATGACACAACCTTGCTTGCTGAAACTTGGAAGACAAGGTGTTTGCTGTTGAAGGTCAAGTAGTATAGTCTTCAGTATGGATTAAAGCTCAATGTAAAGAAAAGATTCTCTCCACTGGGCCACTTGGTACCTTCATGGTAGATGGAGAAGAAATTGAGATTGATTTTATTATTTTTTTTTATTTTTTTGAGGTCGTGAGAAATTGAGATTGTTAATAGCTTAAGCTTCCTTGGTTACACACTTAACACTCTTGGTGCCAGCAGTTAGGAAACAAAAGACGAATTGCGTTAAGAAAGTCTACTGTCAGGGAACTCTCTGGCGTGTTAAAGAGCAACAGTGTCGGTCTAGAGACCAAGGTACACCTATTCCAGGGCATCAATGCCTTTGGGTTGTGGTGCTGGAAAAAAGTGTTGAGCATACCATGGATTTCCTGGAGAGAATGAAACCAAGCTGCTCCCTAAAGGCGATGATTTTGAAGTTCCGTCTCACATACTTTGGGCACCTGGCCAAGAGGGACCAGTTCTTGGAGAATGAAGTCATGCTTGGAAGTGTGGAGGGACAACACAAGAGATGAAGACCCAGAATGAAATGGATTGACTCAGTCACTGGAGAAATGGAATTCAGTCTCTCAGAGATGAGATTGACTCAGGACAAGGCAGGATTCAGAGCTGTTATACATAGGGTTGCTATGAGATGCAGCTGATTCAGCGGCATGGCACATAACGAAGCCATGAGAGCCCCTTTTATAAAGATTACAACCATGAACATTCTATGAGGCTTTCTTAGGCTGTTCACTTGTAACAGTTAACATTTTGGGAATGATACTGTTATTTCTCATAAAAGCAAAAGAGATGGTCTGGTTTGCATCTGTATCCTTGGGTGGTACAAAGAGTTTAAGCTCAACATGACATGAAGGTGATTAAAAATCCCTCTGGATACTATAGAAAGTAAGAGTAGTTCTGCTTTCTAACATAGGATTGCCATGAGTTGAAAATCTGCCTGATTGCATTGGGTTTGATTTCTTTTCTTAGCATATAAGAAGACTATGGGAAGGGCAGAGATAAGTCCTAATTTTTGTTAGATAGCTCTTAGGAGCCAATATCTGTTAGGTATTTTATATATAAAGACTTATGGTAAGTACCCCCATTTTATGGAAGAGGAAATTGAACCTCACAAATAACAGGATGTGCTCGTTTCTATGGTCTTACCTTCCTGAAAAGATTCTGAAGACTATTTTATAGAAGTGTTTAAATTTATTAGTAAAATTCTTTATTAACCCTGAATCAGAAATTTGGTTATAAAAGCAGTTTGATTCAGTTGGCTGAAAAGAGGCTTAGTATCTGTCTTTAATGAGACACATACAGGAGAGATTTTAGGAAATCAATGATAGAATGTGGTTGAAAAGTTAAATATAAATTAATCACCAAGACTGAATGCTGCTAATATTTTTTAAGGAACTAGAAGAAAGTCAATGTGTGATACACCTTTATAAACAAACAGCTTTTTTGCCAAGTGGTTGAGATATAGCCCTTTCTGATGATCTCTGGAGCAGGGGTTCTTGAAGCTTTTTCCTCCTGTGCCTTGCATATGGCAGTCTAGTGCAGCCTGTGGATCCGTTTTCAGAATATGGCTTTTAAATGTATAAAATATAGTAATGTATGAAAAGTAAATTTATGTTGTAGGAAATTTCATTAACCAAATCTAGTGATAATCCTGCTTATTAGCTTGTTACTGTGCTTTGTTGCCTACATTCAGAATTGAAGGAAATATTAAATTTCTATCCCACCTCTGTGAAAATAATGTTAATTTTTTTCCTGTAGAACATATTTTAAGAGCTCTATGCAAAGACCTGAAAGAAAGGTTTGAACACATAGCCAAGTTACTTCTTACAGGGTAAATTAGTGGCTTTTGTAACAAGAATTGGCCTGAAAGGAAAGGCAGTGCAGAATAAGGAATTGATTAAACATTGTAATTAAACAAACTCAACAAATCCAAGTGGGAATTACTGAGATATAATTTCATATTCACAAAAACATGACTTGGGACTTCTTATGAAGAACAAATGTGTTTAGCTAAGGAAAAATATAGTATAATGGACAGACATTTAAGATTTTAAAAGTTTTAGTTAAAAAAAGTTTTAATTGCCACTTGTATCATTTATTGGGTAAATTACTCAACTTTTTAAAATTTAAATTTTGTGCTGTAAAATAGGAATGGCAATTTTTGTTTCTGAGAGTAAATGACATACTATATGCATATGACACAACCCTGCTTGCTGAAACAGGAGGACCTGAAGTATTTGCTGCCTTAATATGGATTGAAACTCAACATCAAGAAAAAGATTCTAAGCCCTGAGCCAATTGGCAGCATCATGATAGATGGTGAGGAGATTGAGATTGTTAGCAGCTTCAGTTTGCATGGCTCCACAGTTAACACTCTTGGTACCAGCAGCAGGGAAATTAACAGACAATTGCATTGGGAAAGTCTGCTGTCAGAGAGCTCTCCAAAATACTGAATCAGTCTGGAGACTTAAGGTGGTGTGCCTGATCCAGGCTGTAGTCTTTGCAATTACTTGCTATGTGTCAGAAAGGTGAACAATGACTAGGGATGATAGAAGAATTGATGCCTTTGAGCTGTGGTGCTAGAGAAGAGTATTGATTATACCATAGACTGCTAGGAAAACACAGGTTTATCCTGGAGAGGGTGAAGCCGGGCTGCTCTTTGGAGGCAAGGATTCTCAAGCTTCATCTTACATACTTTGGGCATGTTGCAGAGAGGAGCCAGTCCTTGAAGAGGGACATCATGCTTGGAAGTGTGGAGGAACAGCACAAAAGAGGAAGACACTAGATGAGATGATTTGACTCAGTGACTGGGGTAATGGGGGTAGGTGTATAAGAGACAGTACAGTTGGCACAGGATAGAGCTGGGTTTAGGGCTGTTGTACGTAGGATCACTATGAGTCACACACAACTCAGTGGCACATAACAACATCATGACAACTTTTGTGGATAAAAAGTAGTTAAATAGGGGACATTACAGATCAAGCTTTTCTTTTTGTGGGCATGAACAGATAGGACATTCTGGTGGTCTAGTCTGTAGGGAGTTGTGCTAACTTAAAAGAAGGCATTCTTTTACTGTGCAATTTAAAAAACCTATTGGAGGGTCTGTTAAGAGTCCATTCCTACTCAAAAGCAACAGGAAAATGGCTACTGAGCATCAGTAGGATGAAAATAATCAGTTTATCTCTGAGAATGTTGCCAGAAAAACTTAAGAATGGTTTGAGAAATAAAATTTAAAAATGAACTGCATTATTTTGATAAGAGAAAAGCCAGTTGTAGACTTTTAAATGGATTCCAATTATTGTACTTCAAGATAAAGAGTAAGTTAAGGAGGAACAAAGTTTCCAGAAAATGGCAGTTGAGATGAAGAGGGCAACAGTGAGGCTTTTGTATAAAGGTGGGGAAAAATTACTTCAAAATTGGAATCATAAAGACTGAGATGGATTGTGATTAAATTGTGTTGAATTAGCAAAAATAGGAATAGTAATTCTGGAAATTTAGAACCGACTTGAAAAACAAATGGTATTTGACAGGTTTGCATAACCAGTAGTTTATTCATGGAATTTAATAGCTTAAAAGATGGTTTAGCTTTTGGAACAGACTGGACAACTTTAAAAATTAGAAACTATAAACTCAGGAGCAGTGGTGGTAAGTAGTAGATGTTTTACCTTCCATGTGCGAGACTTAGTTCAGCGCCTGGCCAGTGTGTACCACTTACGTGGACACCAGATGTCTGCCAATGGAAACTATATTAGATGCTGAATAAGCCTCCCTAGATAGAGGGGATGGTAAAGTATCTGACTTCCACCTGAAAAGTTGACAGTTTGGATCAAGAGGTACCTTGGAAGATGGCGGACGATCTGTGTACTGAAATGTTACAGCATTGAAAACCATGTGGGGCAAAATTGATTTTGATGACGACAACAACAGCATTGTTGTGTTGATTGTGGATGCAAGTAAGAGAAATCATTGACGACTTCAATCTTTTCTCTGTCTTGATAGTGCCTATAGGTCCAGTAGTAAGAATTTTAGTTTTAATGTTGAGATGTAGTCCATATTGAAGTCTGTGTTCTTTGATCTTCTGCAGCAAGTGCTTCAACTTCTCACTTTCAACAAGCAAGGTTGTGTCATCTGCATAACACAGGTTTATTGATCTTCTGATCTTGATGCCACATTCTTTTTCAAAAAGTCCAGCTTTTCAATAATTTGCTCAACATGTTGTTGTTATGTGCTGTCGGGTCGCTTGCGACTCATAGCGACCATATGTACAACAGCCCTAAACTCCACTCTGTCCTGTGCCAATCGCACTGTTTCCAACACTCCTATCCCGATTATCCCAGTCACTGAATCAATCCACCTCATAGAGGGCCTTCCTCTCCTGCACCGTCCCTTCCACCCTCCCAAGCATGATGTCCCTCTC
>NW_006399776.1:5859266-5860220 GCF_000299155.1 Elephantulus edwardii
ATGCAATCAAGATGCATTGATAATAATGGGTGACTGGAACGCAAAAGTTGGGAACAGGGAAGAGGGATCAGTAGTTGGAAAACACGGGCTTGGTGAGAGAAATGAGGCTGGAGATAGAATGATAGTGTTCTGCACATTCAATGATTTATTCATTGCAAATGCCTTTTATAAGAAACATAAATGCAGGCTATCCACATGGATCTCACCTGATGGTATGCATAGGAATCAAATCTATTACATTTGTGGAAAGACTCGGTGGAGAAGCTCAATATAAGCAGTAAAACCAGGCCGGGTGCTGATTGTGGGACAGACCACCAGCTACTCATATGCAAGTTTAAGCTGAAGTTGAAGAAAATGAAATCAAGTCCACGGGAACCAAGATTTTACCTTAAGTCTGTCCCACTAGAATTTCAAAACCATCTTAGGAACAGGTTTGAGGCCTTGAGCACCAATGAGTGTAGACCAGATGCACTCTGGGAGGATATCAAGAAAATCGTCCATGAAGAATGCAAAAACAAAGGCTGAAGAAGAAAAGACCAAGATAGATGTCAGATGGGACTCTGAGTATTGCATTAGAGTGCCGAGAAACCAAAACTAAAGGAAGAAATCCAGAAATCAAAGAGCTGAATAGAAAATTTCAAAAGGCAGCTCGGGACGACAAAGCAAGATACTATAAGGAAATGTGCAGAGAGCTGGAGTCAGAAAATCAAAAGGGCCAAACTTGCTCAGCGATTCTTAAGCTGAAGAAGTTGAAAACCAAATTCAAGCCATGGGTGTCAATACTTAAAGATAGTTTGGGTAGAATGTTAAATGATCCAGGAAGTATCAAAAGAAGATGGAAGGGACACACAGAGTCACTGTATCAGAAAGAATTAGCTGGCACAGAGGAATTTCATGAAATAATATATGAGCAAGAGCCTATGGTGATGAAGGAGGAAGTTCAAGTTTCTCTGA
>NW_006399776.1:5860320-5867576 GCF_000299155.1 Elephantulus edwardii
AGTTGTTTTGATTTGCATCTCTCTTAGAGCTAGGGATTTTGAACATTTCTTCATGTGCTTGTTAGCCATCTGAATGTCTTTGGTGAAGTGTCTGTTCGTATCCTGTGCCCATTTTTCTATCGGATTATTTACCTTTATCCTTTTGTACTCAAGTATCTTATAAATTCTCAATATAAGTCCCTTACCTGACATGTCATTCCCAAATACTTTTTCCCAGTCTGTGGCTTCCCTTTTTACCCTTTTGGAGAAGTTTTTGGATGTGCATAGGGATTTTATTCTTAGAAGGTCCCTTTCATCTATTTTATCTTCTCCTTGTTGTATATGCAGATTTTTTTTTTTAGAATATGAATTGACATTTATTAACAAGGTGCTCCTTGGAGGCAGAGCTGATGAAGCTTCGTGGCATGTTGTTGTTGTTGTGGGTGTGTCAGATTTTTTTTAAAGGTAATTTAGAAGGTTTAAAGATCCCTGAAAAGAATGTAGAACAGGAGGATCTTAACTGTATTATGAAAGTAAGAAACTATCTCACTAAAAGTGGTGGTGAGAATGGTAATGATTTAATTACCTTTGGAAATATGTGGATTTACAAAACTAAAGGCAAAAGTAACTAAATTTAAGCACAATATTCTAATTGATAAAATTTTGTTTCCCATGGAGGCACAAGTTAACAATTCTGGTATACTACAATTGAACAATTAAATAAATGGATGACAGATGGTGGAAACCAGATTTCTCACTGTTCAGTGAAAATTTATAGATAAGAGGAGAAAACTAGAATGGGCCATGGGTTAATGAATTAGAATTGGAGACAAGAACTCTTGTTTAGCTTAATATAGAGGATTATACATAGATACATATAAGTTCTTAGATTAATGTACTTATATAGCTTATCCTCTGCCAGTTGACAAAGTTAAAGGAATGCATCCTAGGGATATACCTAGTGCCCATTTTTCCACTTTTAATACCATTCTCCAGTAAAAGGAAGAAGTCTCTCTCTTTCTTTCTTTTTTTTTTGTTTTTTGTTTAAATTTTATTATTTTTTATATGTGTATCGTCAAATTGGATCTGACTGGTACAGGAGGAGATTGTCCTTCCTTCTCCAGCAGAGCATCTGGTAAATTTGAACAGTGTACCTCTGGGCTTGGAGTGCTACCTCTTGCCAATAGGCTACCAGAGCTCGAAGAAGTACTTCTTATATAAATGGTTGATTTGGGCACTAAGGAAGTAATACCAGTAAGCCTGAAACATCTTATAGTGCAGAAAGTAAAGGAGTACCACAAAGAACACCAAGAAACAAATGAAAAATAACCTACATTCATGGGGATATCAAAAGAACAAGGAGTCAACAGAGTTCCCAGGGACCAAAGCTGAAATTATTTATGAAACAAATATAGAGTCATATTGGCTTTAGTCTTTTTCTACCTATTGGGTAAAGGATTGCACTGCCAATCCAAAGGCAGACAGTTAGAATCTTCCAGTTACTACACAGGCGAAAGATGAACAGTTTCCTCCAGTGTGATTTATAGACTCTGAAATCCCTCTGGAGGGTCAACCATAAGTTGGTTCTGACTTAATGGCAATGAAATGTTCATTTTTTTAAGAATTAGATTATTATTTAAATTTAAATATCAGTGAGTTCACACTAATCTAAATATACTTTGTATCAGTATGTAAAATGAAATATAATATCTTTCTTTAATTCATTGTTTCATGTTTTATACCCCTTTTCCCTCTCCATCCCCCAGCCCACCCCACTAGGCATACCTTGTTCCAGATTATTCTCATATCTGTAGTGCCTAATTATATATTCATTTCAAAATTCTTCCCTCATCAGTTCTAATACAGTGCTCATTATCTATCTACTCTTTCCCCTTTCCTTAGTCCCCCCATGTTTGTCCTACTTTATAATGTCTGTGTTACACAGTATTTGTCCTTTTGTGACTGACATATTTCACTTAGCATAATGTCTTCAAGGCTCCCACATACAGTATAATATTTTACTATTTCATTGTTTTTCAATGCTTTGTAGTATTCCATTGTGTGGGTGTACCATTGTTTTTCTATGTATTACTTTGTTGATGGTTATTTGTATTGCTTAGTCTCTGATGCAGTAATAAACATGGGTATGCATACATCTGTTTTTGAGTTGTGGCTCTGGTTTCTTTAGTGTTTATTCCCAGTCGTGGATTTGCTGGGTCAAATGGTATTTCTGTTTCCAACTTTTTGAGAGAACGCCAGACTGTCTTCCATCATGGTGTACCATTTTACGTTTCTACCAGCAGTAAATAAGAGATCCAGTCTCTCTACAACCTCACCAACATTTGCTGCCCTCTTGAACTTTCTGTTGTTGCTGAGGAATATTTCTTGAAATACTCCAGTGGCATGTTAGGTTCTAGGAGGCTCTGATTTGCAGAATGTTAGTCCTCAGACAATACTTCAGTAATTAAGAATAGAATTTTGTTGTCAGACTGTTTCAATTTTAATTCTGGCAGTGTTATTTTGGACAGGTTCTCTCAGTTTATCTGTAAAATACAGATAACAAAACATGTAAGAATTTAGTTAATTCATAAATAAAATAGACATACATGTAAAGTGTTTGACATATATCTCTCAACAGAATATATGTACATGTGTATGTACATGTTGTTGTGTCTCATTGAGTCAGAACCAACCTATAACTGACCCTCCAGTGTGTTTTCAGAGGCAATAAATTATGTGGAAGGAGATTGCTCATCTTTCTCCCACAGAGCAGCTAGTGGAGCTGAACCGTGTTGCCTTTGGGATTGCAGTGTAGCTTCTTACCAAGGTCATCAAAGTTCTTCTTACCTAGGCCATCAAAAGTTGCCCTGCAATCTCTAGCGCAAACAGTTCAAATCCACCATCTGTTCCTCCCATTCTATTAACTTTTCCCTCAGGTACCTAATTTCTTTAGAAAAAGAGATGTTTTCATAGGCTTTAGATGAGAATGATACTGAGTCACTAGTTCTTTAGTGAGAAAGATGTCTTGCAGTATTTGCAGATTTTGAATTGAGTAAATTTTTATTAACCCAGGTTTGGTGCTTTTCACCAGAAGTGTTAGGAAATAGACCAAAAGTACAGCCAGAAAGCTCCCTAGAAACACAGATGGTGAGAATTCATTTCTCTTACTTTAGGCATGTTATCAAGAGAGGCCAGGCCAGTCCATGGAAAAGATGTCGTGTTTGGGTATGTGGAGAGTTCATGAAAAAGAGGAATCCCCTCAAGGAGATGAATTGACACAGTAAATGCAACTATGGGTTTAAACACAATGAATTGTCATGCTGGTGCAGGGAATAGTTCACTTGTACATAGGGTTACTATGAGCAAACTGAAGAACATCTCACAACAACAAAGATCTCTTATGTAGAATACTTTCATAGTTTTGAAATTTTCCCTGCCATATTAAAGATCTGATAGTTAGATGAAAAAAACGTATTTCCCCTCTCCCATTTTAGAAATTTTTATTTTGGAATTGACTGAATACTCCACTGGGAGCTCTGGTATTGCAGTCTATAGGGAGCTGCACTAAGCCTAAAGACCTCACCTCTCTGCTAGTTCATATTCACTAGCCTCTCCACAGGAGGACAACATGTGCTTTAGAGTCTTGGAAAACCACTAAAGCATCAGCTTTGGGGCAGTTTTAATTTAGCATCAAGAATTAGTTTAGTTAGTTAAATTCTTCATAAATATGGGTTTTGTTTTGTGGTGGTTTTTTTAAAAGATAGATTAGTTACATTCCAAAGGTATGGAGCTCACTTCTTGAAAGAAGATAGGTGGAAAGACCAGATTAAACTTTTTTGACTCAACTTCTTTTAGACGGTTGTGCTAGTGAAACTATTTCTTTTATTTTGATAAAACACTTTTGTTTCTCATCTAGGTGTAGATTTTCTTCTAAGAAGTTGAAATTATTCTTTTCTAAAAGAAAGAAGTGCTTTGTCAACTGATTTTTCTTTTTATTTTGGCTCGTTACAACATATAACACTTTGGGGAATAGTGTTAACATTTTATTAAAACAGAAATGTATGGAAGGGGAAATGCTGATAAGCACTTTTTTATTTCTATAATATGCCTATTATTTTTACGTGATCATTTTAGAAATTTCTGTATATTCTGAAGTTCTTCATTCCATTTTAAAAGCAATTTGTTATTTTTAACCGTAAAACTTAGGGCTTTGAGTAAACGTTAGATTTGATACTTTGCCAGATTCTTTCCATGCTCTTATGATGCTGCTTTTGGTTGAGTAAGTTGTTCTGGGTTCAATGCAAAAGTCTTTGGCTCTGCATTCTGAGGGCAAGGTCTTTTCCTCGTTGTGTTTAGTTTAACATCTGGCCTGCAGTAGTAGCCTCCTAGTAAATATTTGATAGTCTGAATGGAAAGTTTGAGTTCAACTGAAATGTTTAAAGGAGACTTTGTGATTTATTTGCCTCTAATTTATCATGAATAGATTGACCAAATAATACAATGTTCAACCTAGATAATGGATAGTAAATGAGGGGGGACTTTTGATCATTTTGCTGGAATTATCAGGCATTAACTGAAACTGTCCTGTGTTCACTCTGGTCATGAGGCTTATTTATTTTTTATACCATATTAGAGTCTGATGATAAAAGAATTGGGGATTTAGAATTGGTATAATAGACCTGAGTAATAATTCTAATTTAAGTAATTTATCTAAAAGGTTTTAGAATAAAATTTGAATTGTTAGGATTAAATGAGTTAATAAATAAAACTGATACTTTGGGTTTTTTTCAGTTAAGATATTTTATTGAAAAGTATGAGATTGAAATAGGAAATAAGAGATTGTATTAACTATGCAAAGACATAGGTCATAGTAAATTATGTGTAGATCATAACAAATTATGGATAACATTGAGAAGAATAAGAATCTCAGAATACTTAATTGTGCTCATGTAAATCCTATACATAGACCAAGAGGCAATTGTCTGAACAGAACATGGGAGCCCTGCATAGTTTAAAATCAGGAAAGGTGTGAATCAGGGTTGTCACCTTTTTCCACACCTATTCAATCTTTGTGCTGAGCATGTACTTTGAGAAGCTGGACAGTATGAAGAAGAATGTGACATTGTGTGCAACAATGAATGAATGAAAATCTAACTTTTTTTGTAAACTTTCATTAAAATCATAAAATAAAATTTTATTTTAAAAAATGTGACTTCAGGATTGGAAGAATACTCATCAACAACCTGTGTTATGCAGTTGACACAACCTTGCTTGCAGAAACTGAAGAAGAGTTGAAACATTTGTTGCAGAAAATCAGAGAATACAGCCTTCAATATGGATTGCATTTCAACATCAAGAAACAAAAATTGTTGTCAGTGGACTAATGGGCAACTTGATAGATGGAGGAAAGATTGAAATAGTCATCAATTTATTTTTCTTGGATCCACATCAACAGCGGCGGTAACAGCAGACAAGAAACCAAAAACTTGTTGCATTGAGAAAAACTCCTCTCTTAGGCTTCTCTAACTTGCTAACAAGCATATATGTCAGTTTACAGACTGCGGTACTTCTGATTTGAGCCATGGTATTTTCTGTTGCTTCCTGTTCCTGTTGGACAATGGATAAAGAATGTCAGAAGAATTGATGCTTTTGAATTGTGGTCTTGGTGAAGAATATGAAATATTCCATGAACTGCTAAATGAACAAACAAGTCTTCCTTGGAGGAAGTACAACCAGGTTGATCTTTGGGAGGCAAGATTGGTGAGCCTGTGACTTCCATATTGGGCCTATTGTAAGGAGGGTCTAGTGCTTGGAAAAAGATAATATACTAGAAAAGGTGGAGAGTCATTTAAAGACAAGAAGATACTTAAAAAGGTAAATTGACACAGTGGCTATAACAATGGACTGGAGCTTGTCACATTGTGCACATGGTGCAGGATAGAGCAAGGTTCAGATCTTGGGGTATATTCCTAGCAGTGGAATAGCTGGGTTATGTGGAATTCTTATGTTCACCTTTTTGAGGAAGTGCCAAACTGTTCAATATTTATTACTTGCTGTCCTGTTAAACTTTGCCTCTGCTACTGGGGTGAGATGGTATCTTATTGGGATTTTGATTTTGATCTTTCTTCCTTGCCAGTGGTTTTGAGCCTTTCTTCATGTGTCTGTTGGTCATTAGAATAATAACTTCCTCTTGAAAAATCTTTCCATATCTGTTACCCATTTTGTCTTTTTCTTCGGGAGTGAGTTGATTTTGACTCAGGATAATCCTGTGTGTGCAGAGTAGAACAGAGACATAAAGTTTTCTAAGCTATAATCTTTAGGGAACTAATCACTGCTACCCAGTAATCACTAAACCAGTGGGTTCAAACTACTAACTGTTAAGCTCTAACCATTCATACAAATTAGGGCCTTTTTAGTCTGTCATGGTAGTGAACTCTTCAGTAGCAAACTCCTTGGCTTCTCCTCCCATCATGCTTTAACGAGCGCTCTTACTTTAAAGTGAGACTAACTTTGAAAGCTAGTTTTTTTGTTGTTGTTGAAAGCTAGTTTTTTTTTGTTGTTGTTGTTGTTGTTGTTAATGGTTAAGATTAACTGGTAAACATTCTACTGAAAATTGAAAACATTTTTCTGTTGAGCCGTTGAGCTTGTTTATATTATACTTGCATAATTATAGCAAACTAATTTCTCTTACCTGTTTCTCAGAATATCCGTGAAGAACTTACTCTTCCAGCTCTTTCTTTTCTTTTCAAAATTCCTGAAGTATTTTAGTAGTTGAAAATTAGCAAAAGAAAGAACTGTCACTAATAACCTCTATTTCAGGTAAATGGAATAATATAAATACTATTCATTATGAAGAAAAAGATTTAAAATGAACATTTCATTAAGTTTTACACAATAACAATTTACAGGATTTAGATGTTCTGATTTGAAAACTTAATACTAATTTAAAAATTTGACCACAAGGGAAAAGAAAGCACTGGTAAGTTGCTTTCTGTAAAATAGTGGGAAGATAGGGAATATCCTGTTGCATATTCTACCATAAATGGATCCTGCATAAGCACAGTCTTGTTGTTGTTTTTATGTGCCGTCGAGTCGAGTCGTTTGTGACTCATAGCGACCCTATGCACAACAGCCCTAAACCCTGCTCTATCCTGTGCCAACTGCACTGCCTCTGACACACCCATCCTGATTACCCCAGTCACCGAGTGAATCCATCTCATTAGAGGGTCTTCCCCTCCTGTGCTGTCCCTTCACCCTCCCAAGCATGATGTCCCTCT
>NW_006399776.1:5869286-5873252 GCF_000299155.1 Elephantulus edwardii
TGGATGACGAAGAGATTGAGATTGTTCACAGCTTTAGTTTACTCGGCTCCACAGTCAACACTCTTGGCACCAGCAGTCAGGAAATCAAAAAGCGTATCGCGATGGGAAAAAAGCACAGTCTTATGAAAGCCTTTTACTCTATGTCTTTGCCATTACCATTGAGTGGAAACCAACTCATAGGTGACCTTCCATTGAGGTTCTGTTACATGAGAGGAGATTGCCTTTTTCCTCAGGAGTCGCTGATGGATTCAAACTGTTCTAAGGACTTTTGACTTTTAGATTAGCAACACACAACTCCTTTGGCACTCTGGTAGTAGAGATCCCTGTGTGAGCCTTTCGTATATGTAAGTAAAACATTTACTGGGTGGGTACTATGTGCACTAGGTAATATACAACTGCATGGGCTATCAGTTGGGCTAGTTTGTAAGGAGTTGCACTATGAACCCAAAGACAGGCTGTTTAAATCCACCAACTGCTTCTTAGGAGAAAGAGAAGCAGTCTCCTCCCTTGTGATTTATAGCCTCTGAAAATGTGGTAGAGAATGCAGTTTGACATTTCCTAAAAAAATTGAAAATGTAATTTGATCCAGCAGTTCCATTCTACTATAGATGGATCAAATAATGTTTCTGGCAATATACTCTAAAGAGATCAGAGCTGCAACACAGACAGATATGTAGATACCCATGTTTACTGCAGCATTATTCACAATAGCAAAGAGGTAGAAACAGCCCAGGGTGCCCATCAACAAACAAATGGATAGAGAAACTGTGGTAAATTCACACAATGGAGTATTATTCAGCATTTTAAAAAGAACTTGTGAAACATTACACAGAGTGGATGAGTCTGTTATGCTGAGTAAAATAACTCAATCACAAAAGGACAAATAAGACCACAGTTATAAAAATAGGGTGGTTACGGTGGGGAAGGGGTGATGGTGAGAGCAGGAAAAGAATGAACAGATAAGGGACACTATTGGAATAGGTGAAATGCAGTTAACTTTCTGGAATAGGACATACACTACAATTTGAATGGGGAGGAGAAAGGAGCAAAATTGTATGAATGAGTGAACAACAAATTTCTTAGAACCAAGATGGTGGTGGCGGCAGAAACAACATAAGGAGCTGCAGGAACAGCAAGCCACATAGAAATGGGCCTCCATGGCCCTCTACAATCCTCTGTTTAATGATAATTGAACAATTAAAGAGTCGATTACTGGTCTTCAACATGGATCGAGGCTCAACATTAAGATATCAAAGATTCCCGAAGAAGTATGGGTGAGTCCCCTGGCTCCCAACCCCGCACTACTGAGCCCATGCTGCCACTGCAGCTCCATGAGACTCCTGAGGCCAGAGCCCAAGGGTATACTCCCCTGGGATGGGCAGCAGGCACTGGCCGAGGCAGGTGCGGCAGATACTGGTTCTGGGAAGATTTCTCAGAACCGAGATGGTGACGGCAGAAGATTTTGCAGGAACCAAGACACAGTGTGGTGAGCAGGAGGCCTAGTGGGCTGCATTGAAGCAGGCAACACAACTTAAATGTGCCCAAACAGCCAAGCAGTTGACTGCTGGTCATCCGTGTGGACTGGAGCTCAACATCAGGAGTTTCCCTACCCCCCAGGTCTTGACCCTGTGCCTCACTGAACACCATGGCCAGGGACAGCGCCCCCAGTTCTCATGCCGCTCCCATTACCTCCCTCCCCTCCACCATGTGGTCAGTCTGCAATTTGAAGTAGGCATCATTGTCCTCCCCCTTTACAAATGGAGAAGGGGATTTAACAGTGGTGAAGAGATCCTCCCTAGGTCTGAACAGTTCTTGGCAGCAGTAGTCAAGAGATCAAAAGATGTGGTATATTGAGAATATCTGCTGTTGTGAAGTGTTGTCAGTAGTAGACAACTCATAGCAACTCTTATCAATCCTTTGTGTTGAAGATCTTTTCTGGTTTGTTTAAAGAAATCATCACTGACAATGAGATGCTTTCCCTTATCAAGATCTTCACCTCCTGCAGTTCCATGTCACCAACACCCACCCTTCCCAACCCCCACCCTGGCTCCAGCACTGTGGGCCTGTGGCTCGTTGGCTGCACAGGGGCTCCACCACACTGGCTGTGGGGAACAGCGCTCACTGCCCAGTCTAGGCTAGGGGACCCATGGGCCCAGCCATGGTGGCCACATGGGATCACGGCAGCACGAGCTCCGCAGCAAGCAGAGGGAGGAAATTGGAACACTAACACCTTAAATTCCTGTAGTACATTTATCACAATTGATAAATTAGTATTGATATAGTACTGTTAAGGTCCATAAGTATACATTAGAATTCACACTATGCTATATAGTCTTCTCAGTTTTGACATTCTTTTTTTAATTGAGATTTTAATGCAAGTTTGTAGAGAACATAAATTTCCATTCATTCATTGTTGCACATTTTCCTCCCTGTCCCTCCAGTTTGCTTTTCTCTTTGAAAAAAAAATTATTTCATTTTTACACAATTCCCCACTCCCACACTAGTCTACTTTACTATGCAGCTTTAATTCTGACCTACTGTTGACCTACAAGTAATACTTAATCATATATTGCTTTTAAGCAGTTCTTTCCCTCATCTGTTTCAATTCAAAGTACATTATTTATCCTCTCTTTTCTTAGTTTGCCCCCAACTCCGATGTCAGTCCTGTTTAACAACAGTGGCATTATATTTGTGACTGAGATACTTCACTCAACATAATGTCTCCAGAGTCACCCATTTTGTATATTTTATGAGTTTCTTGTTTTTCAGTGCTGCATAGTATTCAATTGTGTGAATATACCACAGCTTCTTTATCCACTTGCTTCTCTAGCCATTCGTTTGTTGATGGGCACTTAGGTTGTTTCCAACTCCTTGCTATTGTGAACAACGCAGCAATAAATGTTGTGCATATATCTACTTGGGCGGCAGTTCTTGTTTCTTTAGGGTATATTCCCAGTAGTAGAATTGCTGGGTCAAATGGTATTTCAATTTGCAACTTTTTGAGAAAGTGCCATACAGCCTTCCATAGTGGTTGCACCATTTTACACTCCCACCAGCAGTGAATAAGAGTTCCAGTTTCTCCACAACCTCACCAGCATTTGTTGCTTGCTGTTCTGTTAAATTTTGCTATTCTGATTGGGGTGAGATGATATCTCATAGTTTTTTTATTTGCATCTCTCTTAGAGGTAGGGATTTTGAACATTTCTTCATGTACTTGTTAGCCGCCTGAATGTCTTCTTTGGTGAAGTGTCTGTTCATATCCTGTGCCCATTTTTCTATTGGATTAGTTACCTTTATCTTCTTGTGGTGGAGTTTTGACATTTTTAATGTCATGTACCCACCATTACAGGACCATACAGAGTATTTTCACTATGCTCTGTGTTCTTGTGTTCTGCTTTTTCTTCTGTTCTCCTTTCCCTGGCTCCTTGACAGCTACCAGTCTTTTCATTGTCTATAGTTGCCCTCTCCAGAATGCCAGAATTGGAATCATATAGTAAATGTACCCTGTTTAGACTGGCTCCCCCAACCCCAACCTGAAATCAAGCTATTTGCCATCAAGTTAATCCCAACTCAACAACCCTGTAGGACAAATAGAAATCTGTATAGCTTCCAATGATTTCCAATCTTTATAGAAGCTCACTGTCTCATCTTTTCTCCCTTGGAGTGTTTAGTATGTTTGAACTGCCCTCTTTTTGGTTAGCAGCCAAATGTATTTACCCATAGTACTACCTGTTCTGGTATGTTGGTAGCTCAGTTTTAAATTTGAGCAGTTTTGAATAAAGCTCCCAAATAGTTGTATATATGGGAGTCTTTCCTTTTCCATGTGTGTGTTTTTATGTGAACATATTTTCATCTCTATTGTTAACTCCATCCTCTCCAAAGTGCTGAAGAGCAGTGGTGTCTCTCTGGAGACTAAGGTGCGTCTGATACAGGCCATGGTCTTCGCAATCACCTGTTATGCATCAG
>NW_006399776.1:5873611-5875323 GCF_000299155.1 Elephantulus edwardii
CGATTGGCACAGGACAGAGCGGAGTTTAGGGTTGTTGTACATAGGGTCGCTATGAGTCGCAGGCGACTCGACGGCACATAACGACAACAAACAACATTGTTAAATCCCTAGGAACACAATTGGTTTGAGTGAATGGTAAGCCTGTTGTCCAAAGTGGTACTATTTTGCATACTCACCAGCAATGAATGCATATCTTCATTAACATTTGCTGGTATTAGTATTTTTGGATTTTAACCTTTTTAATATTTGTGCAATGGTATCTTTATTTGAACTTTGTGGCCACAATCAATTTGATAGAAACTAACAACAATGAAGAATTTGTGATAGTTAACATTTTTTGTGTATTTATTTGCCTTCTGTATGTCTTTGGTGAAGTGTTCAGGTCTTTTGGCCATTTTTGAATTGGACTATTTTCTTACTATTGAGTTTTAGGGCTTTTTTAAAAATCAAATGCTTTGCAAGTATTCCAGTTTGCAGCTTGTCTTTTCATTCTCTTTAACAGTGGCTTGCGCAGAACACAAGTTTTTATTGAAATAAAATTTAGTTTGTCAATTTCCTTTTATGGCTCATACTTCTGGAATTATATCTAAAAAATTATTGTTAAACCTGTGATCATCTAATTTTTTGTCCTGTCTTATCTTTTCCAAGTTTTTTCAAAGGGTTTTTTTTTTTCTGTAGATCTGTGCTTAGGTATGTTGAATCCATTTGGAGTTAATTTTGGTGAAATATGTAAATGTAAAATATGTAAATAAACTAAAATTTGTATGCTTTTGATATTATACATAGGAAATTGACTGAGCACAGTTTGTTGAAAATATTTTTATTAAAATTTTCACTGTGGATTGGATGAAGGCTTATAAAACAAATTAATTTTCCATTCAACATTTTATACTCAAATTAGTTTTATGACATTGGTTGCAATCCCTAGTGTGTAACAGCATTTTTTACCACTTCCTGTATTTGGATTTCCATGAGTTGAAGTTGACTTGATAATACCAAACAACAAATTTAGATATGAGGTGATAGTAACCTTCATGGGAAAACTAATAATAAGGAAAGGATAGATTGCAGACGTTATCCTAAAAGAATGAACTAGAAGTCAAGACTGATTTAATTTAAGAAGACAAGTAGAGGGAAATAAAAATGATCGATTTTTGAGTCTGACTAATTTACAGGTAGGAGGAGAGATGAATTAGGTAGTTTGGGACAGCTAAGGGCTTTGAGTTTGTAGAGACCTGTGGTACAGCATGGGTGGAATATCCAGTTATCATCTGGGAATGTGCATTGTGTTTGGAAAGTGGAGGCGAGAAGTTCAGCCATAGAGCAGAACTCTCTAAGTCTTGATAGTGGATGCGAGTTTCCAAGAAGTGAGAATACCAAAACTCAAGTTGATTCTCACATTTAGATTACATTTTTCCTTTAAGGACTATGTTGTTGTTATGTGCCAACAAGTCGCTTGAGACTGATAGCGAACCTATGTACAAGAGCCCTAAATGCTGTTCTATCGTGTGCCAACCTTGCCATCTCAAACGCACTCATTCCCACCACTCCAGTCACAGAATCGATCCCTCTCATCAAAGGTCTTCCTCTCCTTTGCAGCTCCTCCACTCTCCCAAACATGATGTCCCTCTCCAAGGACCAGTCTTTCCTTGCAACATGCCCAAAGTATGTCAGACGAAGCTTCAGAATCCTTGACTCCAAGGAGAATTCCG
>NW_006399776.1:5875846-5900685 GCF_000299155.1 Elephantulus edwardii
CTCATGCCACATTCCTCCTTGTACAGCCCAGCATCTCAGATGATCTGTTCTGCATACAGATTGAAAAGGTATGGAGACAGAATACATCCCTGATGGACCCCCTTCTAGATTTTGAACCATGTGGTGTCTCCTTGCTCTGTTCTGACGACTGCCTCTTGGTCCAAGTATAGGTTTTGCATTAGCACAATCAGATGTTCTGGGATTCCTGTTCTTCTCAGAGTCAGCCACAGCTTATTGTGATCCACACAGTCAAAAGCCTTTGCATAGTTAATGAAGCACAGATAGACATTCTTTTGGTATTCTTTGCTTTCTAGGGAGCTCTGGTGGCCTAGTGGCAAGAAGCTGCACTGCACTCCTGCAGACATGTATTTTGAGTCCACCAGCTGCTCCACGGGAGAAGGATGGGTGGTCTCCTTTCGTGTAATTAACTGTTTCTGAAAATCCTCCAGAGGATTACCTATTATGGGTTGGTTTCGACTCGAAAATATACAACAACATAGACATTCAAAGATCCAGATGTAAGAGTTAGTGGTATCAACTTCCTTCCACTCATGATTTTAGAGAGGGTGATTCTCAACTTTATCCTACCCATCTCACCTTTCTTACTACAGATACTGTATTATTTCTTCTATTTTCAAATGCAGTCTGTTATTATATGCCGTTGAGTCATAGTGACTCATAATGATCCTCTGTACAACAGCTCTGAACCTGCTCATAGTGTCCCTATGTACAGCAGCTCTAAATCCTGCTCTTTTCCGAGCCACTTTCATTGTCTCTGACACACTTAACCTCATAACCTCAGTCACTGAGTCAGTCTATTTTATCCAGGGTCTTCCTTTCCTGTGTCAACCCTCCACCCTTTCAAGCATGATGTCTCTCTTCATGGACTGATCTCTCTTTGCATCATGCCCAAACTATGTCAGACAGCTTCAAAATCCTTGCCTCTAAGGAGCAGCCTGGTTTTACCCTCTCCAGGACAAACCATAGCATATTCAGTACTCATCTCCAGCACCACAACTCAAAGGCATCAATTCTTCTATCATCCTTACTCATTTTCCAGCTTTCTGATGCTTAGCAAGTAATTACGAAGACCATGGCCTGAATCAGGCACAACCTGTAGATAATATATTTGTATATAATGAAAATTATGTCTTAGTTGAAATATATTGGAGAAACCTCAATAAGTAATTACAACTTACATGTATTTTAAAATATAATTGTATAGACATAATCTACTTTCAAACCTAAGAAACCTCTCTGCCCTTGAGTCATAACTGACCCTCCATTGGATTTCCAGGCTGTAAATCACATAGGCTGAGATTACCTGTCTTTCTTCCTTAGACTTGCTGGTGTTTCTAGACCACCAGAGAGATGTGGCCTTTAAGTTAGCAGCACAGCCCCGTATCAGCTACACCACCAAGATTCCTATGACCTGCATTATATAAGGTAATGCAGAGTACAAGTAAAACACACATAAATATCTTAAATAAATAATGCACATGTTATAGAATTTGTTAGTTTCTTTTTGTGGTGGTGATGATGATGTTATATGCTATTGAGTAGAGTAAGACTCAGAGTGAACCTAAGAACACAGCAGATCTGAACTTTGTCCTGTCCTTTGCTATCCTTATCATCTTTGATATATTTGAGCCCATTTCTACAGTCACTGCTGCAGTCTTATCTTGTTGAGAACCTTCCTCTCTTTCACTGACCTTCCACCTTCCTAAGCATGATGTTTGCCTCTAAGGGATGGCCTTTCCTAGCAACAGGCCCAAATTATGTGAGGCAAAACTTTGTTATCTTTGCATTAAGGAGCATTCTGGCTGTACTTGCTTCAAAACAAAGCTATATGGTTTTTTGGGTTTTGTTGTTTGGGTTTTTTTTTGACAGTTCATGGGATATTCAGTACTCCTCTTCAACACCACACTCAAAGCCATCAGTTTTTCTTTCATCCTTTTACATTGTCCAGCTCTCAGAAGCATAGCAAGTTATTGAAAAGACCATGATCTGAAATCAGGCACCTTAGTCCTCAGACTTAGTCCTCATTTTGCTCCTCAGTAATTTGGAAAAGTCTCTGATTGCAGTCTTGCCCAGTGCTATGTCTTCGGACTGCTGGTACCAAGAGCGTTGACTGGTTCTAAGTAAGATGAAATTGTTGACAATGTAAATCTTTATCTAACATGATGTTATGTACAGTGCACTGATGAGAATATTTTGTCATTTATTTATTTATTTTTTTAAATTTTGTCGTCTTGATCTTGAAATGCAGTCCAATTTGAAGGACATAATCTTTGGTCTTCTGCAGCAAGTACTTCAAGACCCCCTTACTTTCAGCAGGCAAGGTTGTGTGTCATCTTCATAATGCAGGTTGTTGTTGAGTCTTCTGATTCTGATGCCACATTTTTCCGCATGTAGTTCAGATTGAATTATTTGCTCAGCATACAGATTGAATAGGTATGGAGAATTGCGTATATTTCCTGTAGTATGAGCATTATATATGTGTTCACATTATTTACATGGGGACATTATATGTGAAGATAAAAGTTATAACATTGCACCAGTATACAGACTCACTTTGACAGGTGACAGTTGTATACTGATAAAATGTGTTATACTAGTGAGTCAGATACCAAGGAGGATCAAAGAGAAAACCAGTGTGTTAAGGTGGCATAAAAGAAAATGAAGAGTGTTCTTCCGAAAGCTCTCCTGAAGTGAGTGGGATAGAGTTCAGAGTTTTGAAGAAGAGGGAACCTATTTAAGTAGTGTAGTATTGGAGAATGTATTCAAAAATTGGTAAGTGGTAGATAAGAATTAATTGAAAATGGCAAGCTCTCTTCTGAAGTTGAACCACAACTAGTTAGTTCGTATAGTCTTGGCAGTTTTCTGTGAATGAAAGAGAAATGTGGAAAGACAAAAATACAGATTAGTAGAGGGGCAGCAGAAGCTTGGGCTATCGAGCCGCCACCACCCTTGACTCCGGGATAGGCTGAGATGGGAGTGTTCTTCGCTAAAGCTAAAAGCAGGTCAAGTGGTGGGACCCCTGTTGTGGCTGCAGAAATGGTGAAGGCTTTCGAGGAGGGCTCTCTCCCTCATCCGACCTGGTTCTTGCTGCCTTCGCCTCCTCTCCTGGTCACCTCTCCCCTGTCCCCACCTCCCCCAGCTCTGCACGCCGGCACCCCACCATGGAGAAGAATGAGTTGATCCAGAAACAAAGCTGACTGAGCAGGCTGAGCTCTATGACGACATGGCCACCTGCATGAAGGCTGTGACAGAGCAGGGGGCTGAGCTGTCTGTCCAACAAAGAGCACAACCTGCCGTAGGTGGCCTACAAGAACGTGGTTGGGGGCTGCTGGGCTGCCTGGAGGGTCATCTTGAGCATCGAGCAGAAAACCGACACTTCTGATAAGTTGCAGGTGATTAAGGACTATCAAGAGAAAGTAGAGTCTGAGCTGAGGTGCATCTGCACTACTATCCTTGAACTATTGGATAAGTATTTAATAACCAATGCAACTAATCCAGAGAGTAAAGTATTCTATCTGAAAATGAAGGGAGATTATTTCCAGTACTTTGCTTAAGTAGCATGTGATGATGATCAAAAACAAACTATGGGTAATTCTCAAGGAGCTTACCAAAGAGGCATTTGATATAAGCAAGAAGGAGATGCAACCCACACATCCTATCCACCTGGGCCTGGCTCTTAACTTTTCTTTATTTTACTATAAGATCTTTAATAACCCAGATCTTGTCTGTACACTGGCTAAATAAAACGGCTTTTGATGGAGGCCATCACAGAACTTGATACAGTGAAAGAAGATTCATACTAAGGCAGCAGCTTTAACCATTCCATTGCTTAAGGACAGCTTAACATTATGGATATCAGACAGTGCAGGAGAAGAACGTGATACAGCAGGAGAAGGACGTGATACAGCAGAAGGGGCAGAAAACTAAAGGCTCACAGGGTGTCATCCTTCTCCCCCTCAAGAAACCTTTTAACACATCTCCATTCCTTATTCCACTTGGATTTTCTATAGCAAAGAAACCCATTCATGTGTATGGAATCAACTATTTATAGTCTTTTCACACTGCAGTTTTGGGAAAACTCCACTCCTTGATTTGTGTTTGTCTTGGCCTTCCTGGTGTGCAGTTACTGCTGTAGAAAAGTATTAATAGCTTAATTTCATATAAACATAAATAACTTCCAAACACTTACGTAGAAAATTAAAGTGTATCCGGTATTTAAGTAATCTGAATCAGTTCTACAAGTAACTGTGTTTTGTATTACTGTGAAGATACCAAAATGTAGTTAATTACAATTAAAGAATATTCTGCATCCTTCCCTTACTCTTGTTTGGGGTTTCCTTTCAGTAACCAATTCTCCATGCTCTTAGTGGGAATTCAGAAGTATTAGATTGAATGGAAAGATAGTGAACATTTCTGGCTTGAGGGTCGTTGGGGTCACACATTGAAGTGCCTCTTAGATAATGTATTATGGAGGTCATGTATATATGCGATAAAAGGGAGTTTCCTATTTACTCTTAATTTGCTGCTGTTTAAATTGACAACTTCCCTTCCCTATAAAAATTCACTTACACTCTTGCCTTTAGTTCTGGTAGTCACTTTACTTTGTAATAAAAGTAGCATGTTGCTGCCAGAATACAAGCGTTACTTTTGGCAATTAAAATGCATGTCATTTCTTACTACACTAGAAAGTGGAAACAAAGTATACAAGTCCAAAACTTTAGTACTTTTCCATGCAGATTTGTGCACAAGTGAGGAGGTGTCCAGTTTGTCTAGTGATTGTTATTTAGAGAGCTGAACTTGATTTTATGTTGCTAATCATTGACAATAAATAGTCCCTAAAAGACCTTGTTATACCCTATGTAACAGCAGAGAAACATAAAATAAAATTACATTTTATAAACAGCTTATGATGATGTTATAATAGTTGTATACCCCTATTTTAAGGGACAAATGAATGTACTACTTTTTAAATTCATTGATAGTCTCCTTTTATAGTTTTTATAATGTAATAGCAATAACACTTGTCTAGCAATACCCAGAAATGCATAAAATTCAGACATATAGTGTTTTCTCATAGATCTGTCTCATGGGCCATCTCTTTTTCAGATGTAAATAATATCTAAGTGTTACGTGGAATAAAGTGGACTTTTTAAAACTAGAAAAAATATGTATATATAGATTAATAGAGCAGCAGTTAAGAGACTAATAACCTGGGCATCTGGGCTGAATATAAGGGTTACTGATCTTAAAAGGTTAATTGAACATTAAAAGGGATTATTTCACTTTGCAGATATCACCATAAGATTTCTTGATATATCATGAACCACATGACTATAGATACTCCCTCCGTGTAGCTTTCTGAAAATAAATTGATACATCACAGCTACCATTTCAGCTGTCAGTAATAACATTGGGATGACTCATACCACAAGATTGTTACTGAGTAGTATTGAATAGTGTTAAGACTACAGAAGTAACTGGTTTTTCCTGGGCATATTGGTTTTTAATTCATATTCATACAATTTAGTTGCTGAGAGCATCATTTTTAAAATAAGTTCATTTTGAATTATTAGATTATATTTTTTTATTCATATATGCCCATAAAACTGTTATAGGATAAATTTTGTCCCCTTCAAAGAATGTTGAAGTCCTAACAATACTCTTGTTGAGTATAATTTTACTTGGAAATAAGGTCTTTTTGAAATAAGATCATACTGTAATATGGTGAGTCCTTACTCTATGAAAGTGGTGCTTAATAAAAGAGTAGAGCAGACAGAAACAGGAAGATGATTGTTCATGTGAAGTTATTGACAACCGAGGATGGCCAAGAATCTGCTACCAGAAACTAGGAGAGGTGTGGATGAGTATCCTTTTCCCTGCCCTCAGAAGAACTCAGCTACTCTAACTTCGAGAACTGTGAAAATAAATTTTCTGTTCTTTAAAGCCATTCACTTGATGGTATTTTGTTACAACAACCTTGAAAACTAAGATAAGGACTGTGCTCCTTATAAGCTAAATAAATAGAACATAAGATCCTTTATACATGTACATCAAGACAAATTATTTGCTGTTTTCTAATTTAGTGAGTTTTGCTTTCTTCTTTTAAAAATTTTCTGTGATACATGTTGGGGCTCATGTTAAAAGTAGAATTCTTAAGTATTTGAAACAATTTTAAAGACTATTACTGATAATTTATATGCCGTATAAAAAGTAATCTGATTTAAAGAAACAGTTTATTGATTTTTAACAGATTTACAGCGTTGTGCAGCCAATACCGTAGTTGACAGGTGTAGAATGTCAAGCTTCCCCCTCTCCCCAAAAAGTTCCTTTGTACCCATTTACAATCTTTACACTTTCAGGTCCGGACAGCTCTTAATCTCCTTTGTGTGTGGAGTAATAAAATATGTGACCTTTTGTGACTGGCTTTCACTTAGCAGATTGTGTTTTGTTTTGTTAATTCCTTGACTTCTAAGTATCATTTTGTTTTCTTTCTGTTGTTAGTAATATCTCATGAGTGTGCTGCTTTTAGTTTACCCATTCACTAATTGGATATTAGTATTAGTTCACTTTTTTACTATTCTAATTAATACTATTATAAGCATAAAAGAATATGATTTCATTTTTCTGGGATAGATAAAGTGCTATGTCTTATAATAAATTTATATTCAACTTTAAAAAATGTGATTTGGATAAAAGTTTACAAAACAAATCGGTTTTTAATACAATTTGTATACCTTTTGTTCAGTGACATTGTTGTTTTCACAGTGTAATAATACTCTTGCCACCTTTCTCTCTGTGGCTTTGACTGTTCATCATTCTTTCCTGACTTTTCCTGCCTCTGAGCTTTCTTCTTGGGCCCTTTTGATCTTGTTCTAAGGTTATGAATTCCTCTCTGGTGTTGTCTCACAAGCCTGTCTGTAGTTATGTTGTTGTTATGTGCCCATTGTTTTGACTATGACTCATAGCAACCCTATGCACAATAGCTCTGCACTCTGCTCTATCATGAGCTAATTCACCATCTCTGACACACCTGCCCACATTACCCTAGTTACCTACTGTGTAAATCTCATCCAAGATCTTCCTCTTGTGAACTGTCTGTCCACCCTTCAAGCATGATATCTTTCTCCAAGGATTGGTCTCACCTGGCAACATGCCCAGAGTATGTCAGCTGTAGCTTCAAAATCCTTGCCTCTAAGGAGCAGCTTGATTTCACCCTCTCCAGGACAGATCTATTCTTGGCAGTCCATGGTATATTAAGCACAACAACTCAATTATTCTTTTGTCGTTTTTTGTTATTATGCAGCTTTCTGATGCATAGCAAGTATTTGTAAAGGCTATATCACAGGTTTCTTAATCTCTTAAACTGACATTGTTGCTCTTCAGCACTCTGGAGAGGTCTCTGAGAGCAGATTTTCCTAATATAGTTGGTCTTTTGATTTCCTAACTGTTGGTGCCAAGAGTGTGGATTGTGGAACCGAGCAAGCTGAAATTTCTTCTCTAACATGGTGCTGCCAGTTGACCCAGTGGTGAGAATTATTTTCTTGATGTTGAGCGTCAGTCCATATTGCACGCTCCAGAAACAACTGGAACCATAGAGAGGTACTGGAAATACAAGCCAGATTTAGAAGAGGCTTTGGCACAAGGGACATCATTGTCAATGTCAAGAGAATCTTGGCTGAAAGCAGAGAGTACCAGAAGAATGTCAACCTGTGTTTCATTGGCTATGTATAGGCATTTTGACTGCGTGGATCACAATAAATTATGGCTAACCTTGAGAAGAGTGGGAATCCTAGAACACCTGATTGTCCTCATGCGAAATACAGACTTGGAGTAGGAGGCAGTCAGAACAGAGCAAAGAAACGGTCAGGAAAATAGTGTGCCAGAGATCCATTCTGTTTCCATACCTTTTCAGTCTGTATGCAGAACAGATTATTTGAGAGGCTGGACTTTGCGAGGAGGAGTATGGCCTCAGGGTTGGAAGAAAACACATCAGTAACCAGTATTATGCAGATAACACAGCCTTCCTTGCTGAAACTGAGGAGGGCTTAAAGCATTTGCTGCAGAAAGTCGAAGACTGTAGTCTATAGTTACAGACTTATCTAAAAGTATGAGTCACAGGAGTAAGTTCAGTTCAAGACTTTAGGATATGTTCAACTTTTTAAGAAACTGCCAAACAGGTTTCTGAAGTAACTACAATATTTAACATTTTCACTGACAGGGTTTCAAGATATCTGTTTCCTTACTTCCTGCCTAACAGTTAAAATCTTGAATGATGTAAAAAGCATAAAATGAAAAGGTGGAAAGAATATACTGTGGCAGTGTATAAAGTCACTGTACCAAAAAGAACTGGCTGACAGGGAGCCATTTCAGGAAGAAGCAATTTTATCAAGAATTGGTTGGTAATGAAGGAAGAAGTTCAAGCTGCACTGAAGGTATTGGAAAAAAAAATTGCCCCAGGAATTGATGGAATACCAGTTGCATGCTTCAACAAACAGATGTATCCCTGGATGACGCTAGTCTGTGACAAGAACTGATTGGAAGAGATCCATATTTGTTACAATTCTCAAAAAGAGTGATCTAGTAGAATATGGACATTATCAAACCTAAAAATATAAAACCTAAAAATCAAACTCATTGTCATTGAGTCAATTCTGACTTCTTTACCTGTGTGGAACATAGCAAACTGGCTGACTCTGAGAAGAATGGGAATCCCCGAACACTTGATTGTGCTTATGTAGAACCTGTGCTTGGACTAGGAGGCAGTCATCAGAACAGAGCAAGGAAACACTGCATGGTTTAAAATTGGGAAGGGTGTGTGCCAGGGATGTGTCCTGTTATCATACATTTTCAATCTAAATGCAGAACAGATTATCTGGGAAGCTGGGCTCTATGAGGAGAAATGTGGCATCAGGATTGGAGGAAGACTCATCAACAGTCTGCATTTTGCTGATGGCACAACCTTGCTGAAACAGAGGATATGAAGTGCTTGTTGCAGAAGGTCAAGGACTGCAGTGCAACGTCAAGAAAACAAAGATTCTCAACAATGAGCCTGTTGGCAGCATCATGATAGATGGTGATGAGTTGAGATTGTTAACAGCTTTAGTTTATTTGGCCCACAATCAGCCCCCTTTGTATCAGCAGCCAGGAAACTAAAAGACAAATTTCATTGAGAAAGTCTGCTGTCAGAGATCTCCAAAGTACTGAAGAACAACGATGTCAGTCAGGAGACTAAGGTGTGCTTGATGCAGGCTGTAGTCTCTGCAATTACTTGGTATGCATCAGAAAGCTGGACAATGACTAGGATGATTGGAGAATTGATGCCTTTGAGCTGTGGTGCTGGAGAAAAGTGTTGAATATACTATGGTCTGCTAGGAGAACAAACAGTTTCATCCTAGAGAGAGTGAGATCAGGCTGTTCCTTGGAGGTGAGGGTTCTGAAGCTTCATCTAGCATACTTTGGACATATTGCAAGGCAGGACCAGTCCTTGGAGAGGGACATCATGTTTGGGAAGGTGAAGGGACAGTGCAAGAGAAGGACCCTCGATGAGATGTATTGATTCATTGACTAGGGTAAGGGGCATGTATGTGCCAGAGAAAATAAGATTGGCATAGGATAGAGCAGGGTTTAAGGTTGTTGTATGTAGGGTCACTATGAGCCTCAGAGGACTCGATGGCATGTAACAATAAAAACAACAGTGATCCCATAGAATAGAGTATAACTGTTCAGTAGGGTTCCAGAGCCGTAAATCTTTACAGAAGCAGACCACCACACCTTTCTCCTGTGGAGTGGGTCTTGGGTTCAAGTTGCCAGTTTTCTGTTGGCAGCCAGGTTCTTTAACCGCTGTACCAGCAGGGCTGCTGATAATACCTTGGTAATTGAAGAGAAACAAATGAGGCTGTCTGTTTGGTTTTATTTATGTTGATAATTATATCTAGTGGCTGCAGCAATGAGATCAATTACATCAAAGATGATAAGGATGGCTTAGGGTTCAGCTCTAGTGTTCCTGGGGACACTGTGAGTCATACTTAACTCCATGCCACTTGACAACAACAATATCATGTTATTGGAATACAATTCAATGTCATGTCAACTGGAACCACAGTAGACCAGTAAGGGAGCTCTGGTGGCTAGTCTGTAGAGCATCTTCATTGGTTCAAAGCTACCAGTGACTCCAAGGGAGAAAGATGAGCAGTCTCCTCCTGTTGTGATTTACAGTCCCAGAAACTGATGACAGTGAGAGAAAGAGTGAGCCAGCAACTTCCAGATGACTGGGCCCAAAAGATAATCAACTTATGTGAATTCATCACTGTAATGATGAATATGGTATCTCTGCAATGGACAAGGTTCTGATATCTTTCACTATTTTGCTTCAGATACCAAAATTAAAAATTATAACTATTGAGCATGAGAGAGTATGCTTTACTGTAGACCTTGGTTGCATTATGAGTATTGTGAGGTGAAAGTTCATGGTGGTTCAAGAGTTAGCATGCTTCTCAAAAAATTACAACATTGTGTATATTCACTGTAGTAAGAAGGAATTAATCAAAAAACTGTGATATTATGAAAAAAATAGATAAATAGAATTAGGTAAAGGAAGTTCTATTTGGAAAACTTTGCTATTTGTTTTTATACCATGGTTGATCACAGAATTTTAAGATGTTTAAAAATACTAACTTGTGGGGAGCTCTGGTGACCTAGTGGTAAGGAGCTGCAACTACAATCCCAGAGGCTCATGGTTTGAATCCACCAGGTGCTCTGCCGGGGAAGGAGGGACAATCTCCTCCTGTACCAGTCAGATCTGATTTGACGGTACACTCACACAAAAACAATAAAACTAAAAAATAAAAATACTAACTTGTGACCATATAATGGTCATACCTGATAACTTAATCTGTAAACTGTAGCTCCTAGATAAAGCAGTTGGCCACCTGTTCAAAATTTTCATGATAAGAGAGTGAGATTAATAGCTGCACTCTGAGTTCACAACATCAGGATGACTAGCAGATGACATTTACAGAAATCTGCAAGTGGGTGGCTTCTGCTTGAGGAAAACAATTACAGAAACCATCTGAAGTAGCTGGGGTTGTGTACCAGCAGAATACTCATGATGACCCTGAAGTTGCCAAAGACAGAATGATGACATCAGTTCAGAAGTCATAGAAGATCATATTGAAGCCACTCTGAAATAATTCAGTGATGAGAATGATAAGCGATCAGACTTTGAAGGTTTCTGGAGTTGGACTGTGATTACTTAAGATGAAAATAATTTTTTCTGGTGTCTTTTTTAATTTCAGGTACATTAAAATTATGTTTAAGTTTAAAACTTAATGAAAACATTAAAATATGTGGGGGTTTTTTCCCCCCTTAAAGTTTTAGGCCTAGGATACTTTTTACTTACTAATTTCTAGCTCTTCGTCCATTATACTGTTTGTGTGTTTTAAAATTAATTTTCAATTTTATTAAGGTTAATGCAATACCATTCAAGGATTCTAAATTAGTAAGTGACATGATAGCTTTGTTGTTTTATTGAAAGAGTAAATAGTAGAGAGGCTCCAGCTATATAACTTTGGAGATCATTCCTGCAAGGCTTGGATCATGCACATATTAGTTTTTAAACTGGCATCTTTACCCTTTAGCACTTTGATGAGGTCCTTGACAGCATATTCTCCTAAGGCAACACATCTTTGGATTTCTTCCCCCCGCCCTTATAATTACGATTTTAACAAAAGTTTACAGAAAAGTTGGATTTTCATTGCACATTTTCCTCCCTACATCCTCCTCACTTCATTAAAAAAATGCGTTCATTGTTAATATAACATACTGTTTGGTTTCAACTTGACATCCCATTTCCATCATGAGACTGTTCAGTTCACTATTGGTTACACTTAATTGGGGACAATATCTAACTTGAATGAGATTTTCATGATACCAGTTTTATCTTGTAACATTAAATCTATTGGGGAAAAAAATCTATTGGACAGGAGAAAAATGAAATTGAAGTTAGTCATCAAGATGTAAAAAGATATTATATAAAGCACCTAGGAAAATAATAAAAGTTTTGAAGTATACAAATCATAATACACATTTTGCACAAAATATTCTTTTGTAAATAAAATACACATGTAGAAATAAGTACAAAGTGAAGAAGGAAACAGTTATCTTGAACATGGTGCTGAATACAAGCTTTCCTCCTCTGAGGTTTACAATAAGTGAGCTTGGAGTATATACTTGCGTAACTGTTTCTTCATAGTTGAGAAAAAACTCACTGCTATTGAATCAAAACCAACTCAGCCGACTGACTCTGCAGTAGGTTTTCAGAAGTTGTAAATCACATGAGAAGAGCTTGCCTTGGACCAGCTGATGAATTTGCTCTGCCTGCTTTTGGGTTGGTAAATTAACACCTTACCACTAGGCCACGTACAGTTTAGAATATTAGTTAATTGTGAGGAGAATGTGAAGTGATTAAGAAGTTTAAGACACTTTAAAAGAATACAAAACGTGACTTTTCATTGAAGCTAATCATAGTTTTGGGTTTTTTTTTTATTCCTGTGTTTCTAACTTATGCATTTGGATTAGGAGGCAGTGTTTCAGAGCTGTATCATGATCTTTCTGCAGACTTCTATCTTCTCGGTATCTTACGTCTTTCGAAGTCTGAATTCTTATCTCACGGAGGGCAAAAGAGAGAATGAGTAGTATTTCATCATTCACTACTTATATTCATTATGCAGCCCTGCAGTTGAAGGCCTTTGTGCATGAAGACAGATTTGTTCTATGGCCTCGGAGTTGGATGCCGGGGACGATGGCAGCTGCACTGAGCTGGCAAAGCCCCTCTATCTTCAGTACCTGGAGAAGGCCCTCCGGTTGGACCATTTCTTGCGACAGACAACAGCCATCTTCAACAGGAATATTTCTAGGTATACTGTTCCATCTTTTAATTCTTCCCAGCATAGCATTTTATTTCTGAAGTCCTGTCATCCTTCTAGATTTTAAGGTATTTTCTAGTCTGAGATATGTTTAATACTTTCTTTTTCCTACTTTTAAATAAAATAGTCTTTTTCAAAGGATCAGTTTCTTTTCTATAATGCTTATTTCTGTTAACCATGGATTTTACAGTTTTGCTGCTTCATATGTGATTGTGAACTCAACATTATTCATTTTATAGTGATGACAGTGAAGATGGACTGGATGACAGTAATCCTTTACTGCCCCAGTCTGGGGATCCCTTAATACAAGTTAAGGAAGAACCTCCAAATTCATTGCTTGGTGAAACTTCCGGAGCAAGCAGCTCTGGAATGCTAAATACTTACTCACTGAATGGAGTCCTCCAGTCAGGTCAGTGTGGTGGTGTGAGATCCCTCTTTGAGCAGTTCCTTCTCTTGGGTAATTATCGTTCATTATTGTATTCTTTCTGTTTCTTTATACAGAATCAAGATCTGACAAAGGGAATTTATATAACTTCTCTAAGCTGAAGAAAAGTAGAAAATGGTTAAAGGTAAGCAATAAGGCAAAATATTTATAGTCCAAATAAACCCAACCCAACCCACTGACCTTCATTGAGTTTCTGAAGCTGTAAATCTTTATAAGAGGTGATGGTTTCATTTTGTTCTTCAGAGTAGCTAGGTATTTGAATTATCAATCATTCAGTTAGTAGCCTAACAGTAATATCTAAGTACCTATGAAAATTTCTAATATAAGAGTTATTGATTCATTTTGGCTGGTTGGTTGAGATTTTCCTAGAAATGAATCTTGTTCTAGACATTGTTTTCTAAAGAGATTATAGAGAAAATCTAGATAATTCAATACAGTCATTTTAGCAAACATTTTTAATAACACAGAATTATAAAAGGTAAGATAGTGATAAGGGGAAAAAATTGATGTGTCCTGTGTGGCCGACATTTCATTAGGAAAATACATCTACTTTTTCATCAGTTCCTGAGGTTTGGCTGTTTGGTTTTTGGTTTGTTTTTTTTTTTGTTTACCTTGAGTCAGATCCGACTGGCACAGGAGGAGATTGTCTCCTTCTCCAGCTGATCATCTGATGGATTTGAACTGCACGCCTTTGGGATTGCAGTGCAGCTTCTTGTCGCTAGGCCACCAGAACTTCTGAGTATTTCTTTTATTCAACAGCTGTTTACTGAGGACATCCTACTGTTCAAGTACTATAGTAGGTATTAGGGATATATCACCGAACAGATAAAGAAGCTTTCTGTCCTGTTACACTTATAGTCTAATTAAACGAGACAGTCATTATATCTGTATACAGATGAATATGGATGACTTCTTTAATGAAGTCACATTTCAGCTGATTTCTAAATGATCAGAGAAAGCCCCAGGTCTCAATCAAAAGAACAACTACAAAAGTCCTGAAAAAGGAAGTACAACTAACAAGTGTGAGCAAGAAAACAGTGTGATATGGCTTGAGTGTGGTGAATGAACGGAATGGTAGACAGTCAGGTAGAGAGCCTGATTGTGGAGGGCCTTGATGGTAGACAAATCAGGTAGAGAGCCTGTTTGTGGAGGGGCTTGGATAGCATGTGAAGAAATTTAGATTTTGTACTTTTGTTAAAGTAGTAAGCCATAGCAATGTTTATAAGCAGGGAATAGTTATCTCTCTACTTCAAAAAGATTATGATCTGAACCAACTGAATCAAGCATAGTATTTCTTGTAGTAAAACAGATTGTTTCATTAGTTTATACCTTTCTTGTGAATAGCTCAGAGTAATTTACAGATACTTTTTCATTAATACTTCTAGACTAAGGTATAATGTGCTTTTTATCTGATTTTAGGCTGTTGAGAATGTAGAAGTCTATGCATACCAATTACATTGTAAAATCGAGATAGTATTAACAAGTCTTTAAACTGTACAATTAATTGATTTTAAATATATCCACAAAGTTGTATAATCATCTTCATTGTCTGATTTCAGACCATTTTATCACCTGGGGGAAAAAGCACTACAATAAACCAAAACCTTTACTCTTCACCAGTCACTCTCTCTTGGTTCCTCTCCCTGGCCAGTAATCTGCTTTCTGTCTCCATGGAGTGGCTTGTTCTAAGTATTTCATATAAATGTTATTATATAATATGTGTCCTTTTTGTGTCTACTTTCTTTCATTTAATGTAATGTTTTCAAAGTTTCACTGCTGTTCAGAAACACTATTTATCTTTTTTTTTGGTGGCTTAATATTTGATTGTATGCACTTTCTTTATTAATTCATTAATTGAAGAATATTCCTTTTGTTTCTGCTTTTAGCCATCATGTTTTCTGTATTCCTTTATATCTTTTTTTTATAAAATATGTTTTTATTACTGTAAGTAACTATAGGGGTGTTTTTCTAAAAAAATAAAAGTTTATGCTGACATATTGAAATTTTTTTTTTTAAATTTTTATTATTTGTGTGTGTGTACCATCAGATCAGATTTGACTGGTACAGGAGGAGATGGTTCCTCCTTCTCCAGGAAAGCATCTGGTGGATTTGAACCGCACACCCCTGGGATTGCAGTGCAGCTTCTTGCCACTAGGCCACCAGAGATCGCCTGAAAAATATTTTATAGACACTCATTTGTGTGTTATTTTCTCTGGTCATGTCACTTCATGTAGCCACAACCCCATAGACATCTGCATCCTCCTAGTAATGTAATTGCTTTACTTCTGTGATTTCCCCCCACCCCACTCCCACTATACCTCCTTGTTGCTTTTGCAAAATAAAGTAGTAAAAGCACTGCTACATTCTATTCTGCTCTGTCAAATTTTAGGGACATTTGAAATGCTCAAGGTACATTACTTTGTTTTCAATTATAAAAATCTTTTTGCTGTTGAGTTAGTTCTCACCAGAGGTGATACATCTTTCCTGGAACAGATTGTCACATCTCGCACATAACCCATATTTCGCCATATGACCCAGAGGCTGGAACTGCCAACTTTTTGATCAGCACCTAATTCTTGTTTTGTGTGTTTTTTGTTGTTGTTGTTGTTTTAAATAATGTTAACGAATATTTACAGAGATTTTGGATTTCCATTCATTCTTTGCTGCACTTCTCTCCCTGCCCAGCCCTCCCCCTCCCCCCACTTCGCTCCTTTCTTTGCAAAGTAAAAGAAAAACTCCCTCCCTGGTACACAATCCCCCCGCACCCCTCTCACTGCCCCAAGTACACTCCACTATGCAACCTTAATTGTGGACTCTTGTGATAACCATAATACCCTATCATATATCGCTTTTAAATTATTTACTCCATCTGTTTCGGTGCAGTATATGCAATTTATCCAGTTTTTCTCAGTCTTACCCCAACCCTGATATCAGTCCCATTTTATGGCACCATGCAGTATTTGTCCTTTTGCGACTGAGATATTTCACGTGGCATAATGTCCTCCAGGCTCACCCATTTTGAATAACATTGCATGAGGTCCTTGTTTTTCAATGCAGCATAGTATTCCATTGTGTGACTATACCACAGCTTCTCTATCCATTCGTTTGTTGATGGGCACCTGGGTTGTTTCCAATTTCTTGCTATTGTGAACAAAGCCACAATAAACATGATTGTACATATATCTGCTTGGATGTCAGTTATGGTCTCTTTGGGATATATTCCCAGTAGTGGAATTGCTGGGTGAAATGTTATCTCTATTTGCAACTTTTTGAGAAAGCGCCACACCACTTTCCACAGTGGTTACACCATTTTACACTTCCACCAACAGTGAATAAGTGTTCCAGTTTCTCCACTACCTCGTCAGCGTTTATTACTTGCTGTTCTGTTAAATTTTGCTATTCTGACTGGGATGAGATGATAGAGTTGTTTTGATTTGCATCTCTCTTAGAGCTAGGGATTTTGAACATTTCTTCATGTGCTTGTTGGCCACCTGAATGTCTTCTTTGGTGAAGTGTCTGTTCATATCCTGTGCCCATTTTTCAATTGGATTATTTACCTTTATCTTGTGGTGCTCAAGTATTTTATAAATTCTAGATATAAGTCCCTTATCTGATATGTCATTACCAAATACTTTTTCCCAGTCTGTGGCTTCCCTTTTTACTCTGTTGGAGACGTTTTTGGATATGCATAGGGATTTGATTCTTAGAAGGTCCTTTTTATCTATTTTATCTTCTCCTGGTTGTAGATTTCTTTATATCTTGTTGGTGATTTCTTTTGTTGTTATTATTTTTTGTTAGTTGAGATTCATTAGACTGTATGCATAATTTAAGTATTTAATACCTCCTTCTGGTGGCATAGCACATTACATCTTACACTGGTCACAGAAAGACTAGCAGTTATTCTCAGTTATTCCTTGAGATAAAGACAGTCTTCTCCTCCAGTAAAGATTTACAGGCTTTGAAACCTTATGGAGGGTTATGAGTCAGAATAGCTTAACTGCAGTGATTGAGTTACATGCCCTCCAGCCTTGTTGGTTTTGACAGCATTGTTGTTTTTGTTGCTGCTGTTACTGTAGGGTTGGAACTAATTAATAGCTGGTTTTCAGAAGCAGTAAATTGCATGAGAGTTTATTACCCATCTTTCTCCTGTCGAGAAGCTGGTGGATTCAAACTGTTTACCTTAGTGCTTACAGTGTGGTTCCTTACCAGTAAGATACCAGAGCTCCAGACAGCATCGCTCCTGTTTCAGTGCTCTATAATTTATGCCTAACAATTTCCATGGAATTTATTCCACTTTATAGGGATAGACTGAATTGATGTTCATTTATTTTTCTATTGAATGGATATATAATTATTAGAGAAATTTGAATGAGTATGTTTTTGTCATTGCTTGGGGATGTGCAATATGTTTGGTCTTTGAACAGGAATGGTTTCTTAATGGAAGTTACATTTCCATTTCTTTCCTGTTAGAGCATTCTGCTAAGTGATGAGTCCAGTGAGGCAGATTCTCAGAGTGAAGACAATGAGGAGGAGGAGGAGGAGGAAGAAGAGGAAGAAGAACTCAATCTCAGCCGAGAAGAACTTCACAATATGCTGCGACTACACAAATACAAGAAGCTTCACCAGAATAAGTATAGTAAAGACAAGGAGGTGAGAGTTTCAGGAGAAGCCTCAGACCTTCATGCTGGCTATTCATAACTTCTGGTTTATATTTATTCAAGATATGTCATTTTAACCATATAGTTAAATGGTATGGTTGTTCTAATGACAGTTTATTAAGATTTAATTCACATGCCAAAGAAGTCAGCCTCTTCAAATGCACAATCCAGTGCTTTTCCATATATTCATAATTGTACAACTATCATCACGAATCTCAGAATATTTTTATCACCCCAGAAAGAAACCCTGCACTCCTAAGTGATTATTACACCTTCTTTCCTTTCTTCACACCCATCAGTCCACTCTAATTGTAGAAATGTTTCCATTCTAGCTATTTCATACATATGGATTCATAGAACCTGTAGTCTTTTATTGTATGATTTCTTCTACTTAACATAGTGTTTTTAAGATTCATCCTTGTAAAGTACTTACTGCTTTTTATTACTGAATAATAAATAGTATTTAATTTTATACATTTTGTCCATCAATTGATGAAACTATATTTCTACTTTTTTACTGTTATTAATAATGCTGCTGTGAAAATGTACAAGTTTTTTGTTTGGATATATATTGTTTTTCATACACTCTGTGTGGATTTTCTGGACCATATGCTAACTGTTTAACTTTTGAATAACAAATTTGTTCTTCAAAGCAACTTTGGTTGTTTCTAAATTGTTTTTTGAAAGTATTTGTACATGTTGTTGTTATGTGCCATCAAGTCACTTGAGACTCATAGCCACCCTGTGTACAACAGCCCTAAACCCTGCTCTATCCTATGCCAATTTCATTTTCTCTGACAAACTTATCTCCATTACCCCAGTCACGAATCAGAGAGGGTCTTCCTCTCCTGCGCTGTCCTTCCACCCTTCCAAGCATGATGTCCTTCTCCAAGGAATGGTCTCTTCTTGAAACATGTCCAAAATCTGTCAGATGAAGCTTCAGAATCTTTGCCTCCAAGGAGCAGCCTGTTTAACCCTTTCTAGAATGAACCTCTTCGTTTTCTTAGCAGTCCATGATATATTCAGTACTCTTCTCTAACACCGTAGTTCAAAGGCATCAATTCTCCTTCTGTCCTCTAGTCATTGCCCAACTCTCTGATGCATAGCAAGTGATTGCAAAGACCATGGCCTCTAACAATTTGTACATAATTATCAGAATATAATTGAAGACCTAAACTTTCCAGCTATTTACTAAAGTTCATTCAGAGAGCTTTGAATAATATGGTGAAGCTTACAAACCCAGGGGTCGGGGTGGGGGAATAAGGTAATTGACCAACTTTATTCAAACTTAAAGCATTCTTTAAAATACAGTTTTAGGAAACTTAGTGTTTGAAATATTTACTCATTTTTTTTAAAGTAAGGTAAAAAATACATTTGGAAAGGTCCATAAACTTTAAACACATAGTTCCATGAAGGTGCATTTAATTTTGCCATGGGTGTAAAACTTGATACAAGATCTCTGTTATTCTGTATCCTGGTTTCACCTCCTAAACAACTAATTGGGTTAAACCCAGGAAAAAAGATCAACAATGAACTATATAATTTTAATGACAAATCCCCTTTAATGATTTGCATTAAATGTGATAAATTGAATGTGAGATTTAGGGATCAGTTTATACAAAATATGTCAACAGAATTGAAGAAAAACAAGGAGGAGAGGGGAAACCTAATGACAAGTGGTTAAACACTTGACTGCTAAAAAGATTAGCAGTATTAACCTGCCCCATATCTCTGCAGGAACAAAGACTTCTTGATTTGCCCCTGTAAAGATTATAACCTAGTGAATCCATAGAGCAGTTCTACTCTGTCCTACTAGTTTTCTGTGAGTCAAATATGATGTCACCTAACTTCAGCATGTGGAAACTTCAGCATTGGTTAGGAGTAACCAATCTTGTAGAAAGATTGTGGAAGGTCAGTGTAAGAATGGAAGACCCTCGACAAGGTGGATTGCCATGGGGACTGCAGCATTGTGGGCTAATATATATTTGAGATGGTGAAGATGGTACAAAACAGGGCAAAGTTCAGATCCACTGTTCTTATGGTCACTGAGTAGCAGTTGACTTGATGGCACTTAACAGCAACACCAAGAGTTTGACAGCCTTGGTGATGCAGTGCTTAAGTGCTCCAGTGCTAAGCAAAAGATTGCTTCTCTGAACCTACCAGCTGCTCTCTAGTGGAAAGATACTGCTGTCTGCCTCTGTATGATTTCAGCATTGGTAAACTGTGGAGCAGCTCTGCTCTGTCCTGTTTGGTTGCTATGAGCCAGAATCAGTTTGACAGCATTGGATTGCAAGCACTGTATATCAATCATATTGACACAGTGTCTTGTTACTGTTAAGTCCCGGCATCCCTCTATATAGCGTCTCCGAAATCTGCCCTATCCTGAGCCCATCTCACTGATTTTGACACACCCCGTTGCCCCAGTCACTGTATCAGTCCACCTTATCCAGGGTCTTCCTCTCCTGTGCTGTTCCTTCATTCATCCAAGCATAATGCCCTTTTCCAAGGATCGATCCCCCTTGGGCACATGCCCAAAGTATGTGAGATAGAGCTTCAGTATCCTAGCCTTCAAGGAGAAACTTGGTTTCACCCTCTCGAAGACAGACTTACTTGTTTTCTTGGCAGTCTATGATATGTTCAAGACTCTTCTTCAGCACCACAGCTTAAAGGCATCTGTTCTACTTCTGTCATCCTTAGTCATTGTCCAGCTGATGCATAGCAAGTAATTACAAAGACCATGACCTGGATTAGGTGCACCTTACACTCTAGACTGACATTGTTGCATTTCAGTACTTGGGAGAGGTCCCTAATAGAAGATTTCCTTACGTAGTTCATCTTTTGATTTCCTAACTGCTGGTGGTAAGAGTGTTGATTTTGGAGTCGAGCAGTGTCTTCTTCTTGCTACAAAGTGCTGTCTGAACACTTGTATACCTTTCATCGTTTCTCCAAGTTCATAGGGTTTCCAGAGGGAAGCTGTTTCAGAAGTGGATGCCACTCTTGCTTCCAAGCTTGTTTTACTCAGGGAGCTCCACTAAACACTGTCCACCATGGGTAACCATTATTGTATTTACACATCATTGTCACATGTTCAGCATCACAGCAACTATGAGTTACCTCTGCACAGCAATGTCTTGGCAAGAGAAACTTTAGAAGGTTAGATAATTGAGATGGCTTCTGTCTTAGTTGTTTTCTCACTCTCATTGCCTTTGAATCAGAACCAACTTATAATTGATTCTCTCTTGAGTTTCCAAGACTATAAATCAGACAGGGGAGCTTTGGTGGCCTAGCCCCTAGATAGTTATTTTGTTTACTCTGGAGAATTTAATCCACCAGCAGCTGTTAAAGAGAAAAATGACCAGTTTTCCTCTTTTGTAATTTACAACCTTGCTGAAGAGCCTATCAATTGTTCAAAATCATAGCATTGAGTTTTGTTTTGAAATCACATGAGAAAAGATTACCCATCTTGTTCCTGTGGAGTTGCATAACTTTCTACAGACTCTATCAGCAAAGCTCCCTCATTAGTTTTTAGTGTTGCTTTACTATTGTTCATTTTTGGTCCCATTCCCTAAAAAGGTGATCCAACAGGAAATTATCAGACAATATCATTAATATCTCATGCAAGCAAAATACTGCTGAAGATCATTCAAAAATGACTAGAACAAAACAAGGTAGAACAATACATAGAGAACTGACAAAAGTTCAAGCTGGATAGCTAATGTCAGATGGATCCTGGCTGAAAGCAAAGAATATCAGAAGACTGATTATTGTGCTTTATTGGCTGCATGGTGTGTATCATAAATTACCATAATAAATTATGGCTGTACATTGAGTAGAATGAGAGTCCCAGACACTTAATTGTGCTCATGCGAAACGTGTACCTAGTCCAAGAGGCTATTTTGTGAACAGAGCAATTTTTTTTTCTATATTTTATTAATTTTCATAAACATTTACAGAGATTTTGGGTTTCCATTCATTCATTGTTGCACTATTCTCTCTACCCTCCTCCCAGTTTGTTCTTGTCCAAATGCCACAGTGCTTGTCAAAGCCAGTTCTGATTAATCTTCTTTGTCAGTGTGTCCTTTGCCATTCCCTATCACTCCTCCCTGAGAGAGACTTCACCCTGAGTGATAAGGAAAAGGGGATGGCGTATTCTCTTAGCTACTTCCTGCTGAAAAGGGACGCTGTGGGTTTCAGGGTGAAGATCTTCTCTCACTACTCTAAAGGGCCCCTTTGGCAGGAGGAAACACATAGACTATTATGGAGATTGATTTTGGAATTTAGATGCACTCTTATTGATTGTGCTTGGCCGTACATGTTCATATCCTTGAAGATGTATCATGGGGGTGTTGCAACCTAGAAGACACAAATTTGACTAACAAGTTATAAGTACATGAGTCAAAAATTATGGAAAAGTAAAAGAAAAGATTCTTTCATTGTTTTACAAACCCTCCCCCAGGTGCCCTCCACCATGTAGCCCTCGCTCTAGACTCCTGTGATGACAGAAACACCTAGTTATATATCTCTTTTAAACAGTTTTCTCCCTCCTCTGTTTCAGTGCAGTATACATTATTGAACCCATCTTACTCAGTCTCTCCCCAACCCCAAGGACAGTCCCATTCTACAACAGTGGCATCATGTAATATTTGTCCTTTTGTGACTGGGATATTTCACTCAGCATAATGTTCTCCAGAGTCAACCATTTTGAATAATATTGCATGAGTTCCTTGTTTTTTAATGCAGCATAGTATTCCATTGTGCAAATATACCACAGCTTCTCTAGCCATTCGTTTGTTGATGGGCACTTAGGTTGTTTCCAACTCCTTGCTATTGTGAACAAAGCTGCAATAAACATGGGTGTGCATATATCTGCTTGGATGTCAGCTATGGTCTCTTCAGGGTATATTCCCAGTAGTGGAATTGCTGGGTCAAATGGTATCTCTATTTGCAACTTTTTGAGAAAGCGCCATACTGCTTTCCACAGGGGTTGCACCATTTTACACTCCCACCAACAATGAATCAGGGTTCCAGTTTCTCCACAACCTCGCCAGCATTTGTTGCTTGCTGTTCTGTTAAATTTTGCTGTTTTGACTGGGGTGAAATGATATCTCATAGTTGTTTTAATTTGCATCTCTCTTAGGGCTAGGGATTTTGAGCATTTCTTCATGTGTTTGTTAGCCATCTGAATGTCATCTTCGGTGAAATGCCTTGAACGGAGCAATTTTAAACACTTCATGGTTTAAAATTAGGAAAAGTGTGCATCAAGGTTGTATTCTTTTCTCCATACCTATTCACTCTCTATGCTAAGCAAATTATTCAAGAAGCTGGACTCTATAAAGAAAAATATGTCGTAGGATTAGAGGAAGCTTTATCAGTACCCTTTGTTATGTTGATGGTTATTAAAAGTGAGGAGAACTTGAAACACTTGCTGCAGAATATCAAACGCTGCAATATGGATTGCATCTCAACATTAAGAAAACAAAAATCCTCATCACTGGACTGATAGGAAAGATCATGATAGATGGAGAGAAAATTGAAACTGTCAACAAATTCATCCTACTTGGATTCACAATCAGTACACTTGGTATCAGCAGTCGAGAGATCAGGAGACATATTGCACTTAGAAAGTCTGCAGTTAGGGACTTCTCCATAGTTTTGAGGAGCAGTAATGTTAGATTGAGAACTAAGGTATGTCTTATTCAAGCCATGGTCTTTTCAACCACTTACTTTGCTGCTAAGAGCTGAGCAATGAATAAGGATGGCAGAAAAAAGAATAAATGCCTTTAAAATGAGGTGTTGGGGAAGAGTACGGACTGTCCCCCAAACTGCCAAAAGAACAAGCAGAATGTCTTGGAGAAGGTGCAGCCAGATTGTTCCGTGGAGGCACAGATAATGAAGCTTTGTCTCACATGCTTTGGGCATGTTCCTGAGAGACACTATTCATTGGGGAGTGTCATCATGTTTGGGAATGTAGAAAGACAACAATAGAGAAACTTGCAACCAGGTGGATTGACACAGTGACTGCAGCAGTGCTCACAGTGTGTCACAGATTGTGAGGATGGCAGAGTATAGGACAGAATTCATACCTGTGGTTGCTGTGAGTTATACTCAGAAACACATGTGGCTATTGGTAAAGAATTGTGCTGCCAGTGCAAAGGTACTCAGTTAAACTCTACCAGTTGTTCCATGAGAGAAAGATGAGTATTCAACTCCTATACATTTTACTGCCTCTGAAAATCCATTCATTGGAGTTCAGCGGTGAGTCGGTTCCAACTCCATGGTACTTAACAGCAACAAGAATGGAAATACCACAAGTGAATATCTTTATTAAACAGACATGTTTTTCCTCATAGTTTAGAACCCTAGAAGCCAGAAATCAGGGCCCGATCTCTAAGGAAACACTTATCTGTTGATCCCAGCCATAAGGTTTTGTCTTGTTTGTAGATTCTGTTCCTGGGCTCCTTTCAGATATTCCTGTGTTAACTGTCTTCCTCATCTGTACTTGCTTATTTTCGTGTCTAATCTTTGTCTCAGAAGAGACTAGTTTAACACTTGCCTTTTACTGAAAAGGATTCATTAACATAACAGTGAAAACATCTTTTCCTGATGGGATTACATCCAAAGATTAGGGTTAGTATTTACAACATATATTTTTATATTTTTTTAGTAATAGATATAATTATACATTTGTGTTTATGCACAATATATTTTTCGGGAACAGGTCAATCCATGACAGCTGGTGACTCTTAGAAACAAATAGAAGAACCAGACCCTGAAACCCACAGCGTCCGTTTT
>NW_006399776.1:5904748-5905284 GCF_000299155.1 Elephantulus edwardii
TGGCTTACATTCTTTGTCATTCTTTAGTGTAGCTGAGTTCTCTGTTATGTGAATATACTATAGCTTTTATTATCCATTAGCCATTGATAGATACTTGGGTTATTTCCATCTCTTTGTTGATTTTGTTGTTATGTGACGACGAGTCATTTGCGACTCATAGCAACCTTTGTACAACAGCCCTAAACTCTGCTCTGTCCTGTGCCACTCACACTGTCTCCGATACACCCATCCCGATAACCCCAGTCACTGAATCAATCCACCTCATAGAGGGCCTTCCCCTCCTGCGCCATCCCTCCACCCTCCCAAGTATGTTGTCTCTCTCCAAGGACTGGTCAGTCTCTCTTTAACAACATGTCCATAGTATGTCAGATGAACCCTCAGAATCCTTGCCTCCAAGGAGCAGCCTGGTTTAACCCTGTCCGGGATGAACCTGTTTGTTTTCTTAGCAGTCCATGGTACATTCAGTATTCTTCTCCAGCACCACAGCTTAAAGGCATCAATTCTCCTTCTGTCCTTCCTAGTTATTGTCCAACTCT
>NW_006399776.1:5905384-5917301 GCF_000299155.1 Elephantulus edwardii
CAATGAATGAATGGAAACCCAAAATCTCTGTAAATGTTTATGAAAATTAATAAAATATAATTATAGAAAAAAAAATCAAATAGAAGAACCAGAATTACAGCATGAATCAGGAATCTTAATAAATCTGAGAACCTAGTTACAGAAATTTTGTTTGTGATGAACGGTTTTCTAAGTGGTACAGCACTGGTCTGTCTGTTTGCTGTACTGAAGTAACTTGGGGTTGCTTTGATGCTGACTGCTATGCCACTGGTGTGTCAAATGCCATAATGGTTATCCATCATGGACAGTGTTTGGTGGAGTTCCCAGATTGAGATGGGTTTGGAAGCAGGAATGGCTTTCACTTGTTAAACAGCATGACTCTGAAAACTCTATGAACTTAGAAAAATGATGATAGAGAACAGAGTTCAGGTCTTTTGTTCATAGGGTCACTATTTGTTGTGCTTGACTCAGTGACACTTAACAATACAACAAGAAGTTACAGAAAAACTGATCACTTTCTAAGGGCAGAAAAGTATTTTCTTCAGTGAACTACACCTGTATATCAGAACTAAGTAAATATTGTGGTGGAGATTCTGAAGTTTCAAAGGATTCACCTCAAGTTATTTGTATGTGCATAACTGCTTGGCTTGTTTCTAAGCCAAGTAAATAATTGACTTTGATATATTAAATCTTTATTATTTTCTTTATGAAAAATATTTAAGAATTTTTGTTTTCCCTGACTCTGATTTCTGTAGTAAAGATTATGTTTCTTATCTTGTTGTTATGAAGGCTGTGTGAGAACACCTAGGTGGGCCCTTTTTAAAATATCACTGTCTTGCTTGCCTCAGTTACAGCAATACCAGTACTACAGTGCAGGCCTGCTTTCTACATATGATCCTTTCTATGAGCAACAACGGCACCTGCTTGGACCTAAGAAAAAGAAATTCAAGGAGGAAAAGAAACTTAAAGGTATGTGTGTTGACCTCTCCTCCACTTTTACTCATTCTGAATCACTTTTTTAAAGTAAAGATAGATTTGTTAGAAAGTTAATTATTAGAAAGGGATGAACCTCCTTCTTAGAAAGGAAACAGGGAAGAGAAAGGCCTTGAATAACATGTTTTGACTTTAAACATAATTCCCATAATAGACATTTGTTTTGTTATCCGAGAACTTCTCTCTCATATCTAATAATATGCAAGTACTACTATTATTGCATATATATGGTCATTTCTAGATTTAGAAAGACATAAGAAATATAAATTCCTTGCCAAAACTTTGGGTCAGTTGCTTTATTCCTTTTCCCTTCTATATATTTTGCAAATGTTGAAATATTCTCGGAGAGGAGGGCTTTGATTATCCACAGGGAAATGTTAAGAGTAACCCAGAACCTTTGGAATAAGCTATAATTGTTGCTGTCTGTGGTGATTTAAAATAGATCACCTCCTGTTGATCTTCTGTAGGGTTTGGTTTCATGTTTGCCAGGAAATGCCCTTTCCTCTCTTATTTAGGTTTTAGCAGCTGGAAAAACGGAAGGAAACAGGAAGGGAAAGTTTTAAAATATCTGTGGAAGGCAATTTTACTACTCTGAAGGTCTGAACTCCAAAAGACTCTGTGGCCTTCTTCATCTTTGTCTTACAGCCTCTGTTTTGTATCTCTTTTCTCATTTTCCTCCCAAAATCCACAAGCACCTTCAGTATGGTTGAGTCAGTTCTGACTCAGTGATCGTATATGATAGAGTAGAAATTCTCATAGGCTTTCCAGAACTGTAAATCTTTACAGAAGCACACTACTACATCTTTTTTCCTCAGAGTAATGGGTTGGTTCAAGCACCAACCATTTGATTACTAGCTGAGCACTTCAAACAATGTCCATCAGTGTTCCTTATTCATCTTTTCCACACTCCTCCCCCCAGTTGTTGTTGTTGTATACTGTCAGGGTGGAACCAACCAACTCTTAGCTGATCCTCAAGGGGGTTTTCAAGAGGCTGTTGCCCATCTATCTCTGTGGAGCAGCTGGTGGATTCTAACTGCATGCTTTTGTGATTGCAGTGCAGCTTTTTACCACTAGGCCAGCAGAGCTCTTGATCCCTTAAATTTAGTAATCAAATATATCTTTGACATTTGTGCTGTCATTTAATCATTTTTTTCCTTGTTAATTCTCTTCAACTACATTATATTTCCACCAAGTAATTACAGGTGCTCTTCTTGTGACCATTACTTGAGCCCCATAATATTTCCTTTTCCTCCCTTCCTCCTGGGTTCAAAAGACGTTTGATTTTCAGGTTTTGTTCTTTATTTCTCTTTAAGCATAGAAGGTATTTTTTTTCTTCTCCAAAGCAGTAACATTTTCCTCAAGGAATATTCATGAGCCTTAATAGAGGAAGGTATAAACATTTCTAGGCTGAGAGAGACTGAGGAAAAAACCTTGAGTTTTCTTAAAGTGATGACATTGTCTTGTGACTCTCCCTTATGTAAGGAAAAAAATACAGTCTTATGAACATCTGTTTCCTTTGCAGCAAAGTTAAAAAAAGTGAAGAAAAAAAGGCGAAGAGATGAAGAACTTTCCTCTGAGGAGTCTCCTCATCTCCACCATCACCAGACCAAAGTCTTTGCCAAGTTCTCTCATGATGCACCTCCACCTGGCACCAAGAAGAAGCATTTATCCATTGAGCAGCTTAATGCTCGTCGTAGGAAAGTATGGCTCAGCATTGTGAAAAAGGAACTACCAAAGGTAGGTAGATTCCTCCGTACGGTGATTCTCCTTCCTGCAAGAGGAAGCTCTGAGAGATAGGTAACTAAACAAATTGTTATTTATAGTTTTGAAAATTAATTAATTTGTTATAATTTAGAGAATGCTGAGCAATTATCTTGTGAATCTTCTGTATTCTCTTTAGTTCCCTTTTGAATTCTGACTCAAATAGTTGAGTCAGAATTCACAAAATAATTAGGAATAGTTGGATGATGCTCTCTTGCCAAGAAAAAGGAAGGAAAATGAGTTTTAGAAAGGAACATTAGCTCTGCTGGCCTAGTGGCAAGAAGCTGTGCTGCACTACCAAAGGTACACTGTTCAAGGCCACCAGCTGCTATGCTGGAGAAGCACGGCCAGTCTCCTTCTGTGCTATTAACTGCTTCTGAAAACCCACCGGAAGGTCAGCTGTGAGTCGGTTTTGACTCTGTGGTACACAACAAGCCACCAGAACTTTCAGTAGAAAGGAACACATTTTTCTTATGTACAGCAAGAAACTGCATGAAAGAAAAGTAGGGAACTGGCAGAAAATTGATAGCTTGTAATAGTGGCAGGTGTAAATTAGAAAGGAGATGATGTGTTTCTTAGAGAATTTATAAATTTTGGTTTTGGTTTTTCTGAGTAATCATAGGTACACAAAGGAAATGGTTTAGAAGAAACTTATGTAAGCATTCTTTGTATTTATTTTTTATAAAATTTTGATATGTTTTCAATATAAATATTGTAACAATATTGTAATTGTTTATTACTCAGTATCAACTAATAGAATAATACACAGTTTTTACAGTTACAACTATTGGTACTAAAGTATGTATATGAAAAAAAAGAGCTAGGAAAGCAGTACAAAACCCCTCTAATTATTAAAACCCGCTATAAAGTCTGTTCAGTTAATAGAAGGGTGAGAGTCCTGTCACTCATCTTTTAGCCAAAAAGCAGACAAGCCTGTACTGTGAGTAGTAACACCAGTGAAGTACTTCTTAGAAAAGGACAACATTTTCCTAGAGATAAACCTTAAAAGGCAGTCAAGGATAGGATAGAAGGATGAATGGAAATGAGAATACAGAAGAATGCTGTTACAACGTTGTTATGTGCCATCGAGTTGTTTGCAATTCATAGTGACCCTATGTACAAGAGCTCTGAACACCGTTCTATTCTGTGCCAGCCTAGCCATAAATGCACTCATTCCCACCACTCCAGTCACAGAATCGATCCATGGCATCAAAGGTCTTCCTTTCCTGCATCGCCCCTCCACTCTGCCAAACATGATGTCCCTCTCCAAGGACCAGTCCCTCCTTGCAACATGCCCAAAATATGTTAGACGAAGCTTTAGAATCCCTGACTTCAAGGAACATTCCGGCTTCTCCTTCTCCAGGACAAACCTGTTTGTTCTCCTGGCAGTCCATGATATATTCAACACTCTTCTCCAGCACCACAACTCAAAGGCATCAGTTCTCTTTCTAGCATCCCTATTCACTGTCCAATTCTCTGATGCGTAGCACGTAATTGCAAAGACTATAGCCTGGATCAGGCGTACCTTAGTCTCCAGCCTGATGTCATTGCTCTTCAGTGCTCTTGAGAAGTCCCTCACAGCTGACTTTCCCAATGCAATTTGTCTCTTGATTTCTTGGCTGCTGTTACCAAGAGTGTTGACTGTGGAGTCAAGTAAACTAAAACTGTTAACTATCTCAAACTCTTCACCATCCATACTGGTACTGCCAATTGGCCCAGTGGTGAGAATCTTTGTTTTCTTGATACTGAGTGTCAATCCATATAGGAGGCTGCAATCCTTGACCTTGTGTAACAAGCGCTTCAGGTCCTCCTCAGTTTCAGCAAGTACAGGGTTGTGTCATCTGCAAAACCCAGGTTGTTCTCTAGGCCAGAATCTTTACAGGAGCAGATCACCAAGTGTTTTCTTCTGTGGAACCATTGGTGATTTCAGACTAAAACTCTGCTAACTTTAGATTAACAGCTGCGCACTTAACCATTCCACCACCAGTATATACATAGACTTTTTTTTTTGGCTGAGTACAGTGTACTTTATTGATGGTACATGACAAGATGGGCTTGCCAAGCCCCTCCCCTTTCTCAGGGGGATTTGATGGAAACTTGTGTCAAGGATGTGAGATTCTCAGTGTGTGGGAGGATCAAGTTGGGGCAAGGACTCCCCAGCAGCTGAGGGTCTCTCTCTCTTCTAGTGCTATTGCTGGGGCTGGTGGTCCAAGGGGATCTTATTCTTTGGAGGCCATGTAAACCATCAGGTCGACCACCCAGTTGCTGTAGCCAAATTCATTGTCATACCAGGAAATGAATTTGACAAAGTGGTTGTTCAGAGCAATGCCAGCCCCAGCATCAAAGGTGGAAGAGTGGGTGTCACTATTAAAGTCACAGGAGACAACCTGGTCTTCAGTGTATCCCAGAATGCCCTTGAGGGGCCCTCTCTGATGCCTGCTTTACTATTTTCTTGATGTCATCATATTTGGCAGCTTTCTTCAGACGGCAGGTCAGGTCCACAACTGACACATTGGGGGTGGGGACACGGAAAGCCATGCCGGTAAGTTTCCTGTTCAGTTCAGGGATGACCCTGCCCACGGCCTTGACAGCGCCATTAGATGCAGGGATGATGTTCTGGGCAGCTCCACAGCCATCCACAGTCTTCTGGGTGGCAGTGATGGCATGGACTGTGATCATGAGTCCCTCTACAATGTGGAAGTTGTCATGGATGACCTTGCCAGGGGAGCCAAACAGTTGGTGGTGCAGGAGGCATTGCTGACAATCTTGAGAGAGTTGTCATACTTTTCATGGTTCACGCCCATCACAAACATGGGGGCATCAGCAGAAGGAGCAGAGATGATTACCCGTTTGGCACCACCCTTCAAGTGAGCCCCAGCCTTCTCCAAGGTTGTGAAGACACCAGTGGACTCCACAACATTGATGTTGGCGGGATCTCGCTCCTGGAAGATAGTGATAACTTTCCCATTGATGACCATCTTCCCATTTTCAGCCTTGACAGTGCCGTTGAACTTGCCATGGGTGGAATCATATTGGAACGTATAGACCATGTAGTTGAGGTCAATGAAGGGATCATTGATGGCGACAATATCCACTTTGTTAGATGAAAAGCAGCCCTGGTGACCAGGCGCCCAGTACGGCCAAATCCGTTTACTCCGACCTTCACCATCGTGTCTCAGGGATGCGGCTGAGGCTGCACAAGAAGAGAGGGCAATCTGGATCGACGAGGAGCAGAGAGCTACATAGACATTTTTAGAGCCAGTTTGAGAAGTGATGCTGAATTCATGTCAGTTTGTATTTCCTTAGAAAAAAGACATTCTCATATTCTCAAACACAACACAATCATAAATATTAGGAAATTTACTATTACTTGGTCCAGTCTATTTTCACATTTTATCAGTTGACCCACTAATACCCTTTATAGCCTTCCTATTTTCAGCTCCCTACTTAATTCAGGATCTGTTGTGGCACTGTGTTCTGCATTTATTTATACCTTTTTAATCTCTTTCAGTGCCTCAGTTTTTGTCTTTCATGACGTTGAGTATAGGCCTCTTATTTTGTAAGATGTCTGAATTTGTGTTTGTCTGTTCTTTTTTAGTGATTATATTATAGTTTTTCATTTTTGCAGGATTACCACTGGAATGATGTGCATATCATGTATATATGTTCCAGTGTTGATGATCCTTTGCTAACATGGTGTCTCTCCACTATAAAATTATTATGTCCCCCATAATAACAAATAAGCAGTTGTGGAAATATTTTTTATGTATATTATTTATGAGAGATTACTGGGAAATGTTTGCCATAGCTGGTGAAGAGCCTGCAGATGATAAAGAATAAGTTAACTTTTTTTTTTAATGAATAAGTTAACTTTTATTTGAAAGACTAGAATCTTGCCTTTGATGTCTCCATTGCATCTTGAGAATTAGCACCATTAAGTTATTTAAAATGGCTTAAAAATCCACTTAAGCATATAGTCTGTAGTGAGAAGATTATTGTTGTAAATTACATTCAGCCCCTCTGTGTGTAACTTTGAAATCAATCATTGCTTCAGAATTGTGGGGAAAGGACTTTTGAGCAACCATGGACCCTACTAAGCTCTGTATTTTTAGTATTTTCTCATGTGTCTGATGAACTGTCTCAGAAATTACTTACTCTCTGTGTGTTTGTGTTTTAAAACTGGAGTTAAAATTCCCAATTGGAAACTGCAATATCTTGTGCTAGATTTCTGTAAGACATTTTGTATTTCAGAAAATGAAATATATTTGATATGAGCTATGTAATAGTGAGGCTAGGTTTCCCTGTTGCAAGGTAGGTCTAGAATCACAAATAAAAGACTAAGCTACATAACCCCTAAGAATTTCTGCATCTAGGTACCCTTACATCAGCTTTTTTATACATTGGCCCTAGGAAAGCAGCATGTTTTAGTTAGACTGTGGCAGAATTTGGGTGTATTACGTGGTTACTTTTTCCTAGTCTATTTTAAACTTTATTATATATAACTTAAATTCTTTGCAATTATACAGAGGACTGTATTTAAAACATTCCTGAAACTATCTTATTAATATTTCTTTTGTAGCTTTATGTATGGTGTTGAGGCAGTATTTTCTAGGTGATTTTTCAGTGTATCATGAAAATGCTTAGCTTGACTTTTTATTTTCTAACTCTAGGAATTTAATAGAAGACAGAGTGTCTGAAATTTTATGCATAAAATAAATTTTAAACAAAGTGTTATTTTTTAAATTTTAGGCCAACAAACAGAAAGCATCAGCTCATAATCTGTTTCTCACCAATAGCCGAAAGGTAAATAGTAGTTTATATTTTCTATTTTTACTGGAATATATTCTTTTTCTTAGGATCTGTTTCTGCAGTTCTTGCCTATTGTATCTTTTTGATAGTTAATCTCACAGCACAAAAAGAATTTTTAAACTTTTCTTAATTGATTTAATAAAGAAAACAACTTTTTCTTAAATTTCTGATATTGGAAATTTTGAGGGTAAGACCATAGCCTATTCTGATTTCTTAGGTAGTCATTAAATCTGCGTTAGCTTTAGTCTCTTCATCTAAGATGTGATAATGTTAATACAACTCCTTTAAGAGTTGTGGGGAGTAGGTGTTACTAGTTGTATTTCTCACTGGTCACTCACCCTGCCCCTCTTTCTTCATCCATTAAGATGAGGGTGAAATACCAAATAATGAAAGTATCAACTTAGAAGAGCTTTAAAAAGAATAAATTCATTTTATATACATTAAGTAAGCTTAGGTTGGTTTCCCCCACATAAGCAGTGATAAGCTATTATTCTTAAAGTGTGTAATATACTTTGTAATCTCCTAGCACATCTCAAATCTCTTTTAAACATTTGAACTTTTATTTCATCTCGTAAGGCAGTATACCTGTGGATTCCTTAACCCTGTTGTCTTAAAGTATCAAGGACTTCATCAGTGTATAGTGGCATCAGCCCCACCAGCCCATAAGAGAACTACTTGTACTAAACATGCTGATAGTTTCTGTGACTTAGGACTTGGAAAAAACAAGCTCCTGGAATTGACCCCTCTGTGTTGTAATAATGTCTTTTATAGCTTGCCCACCAGTGTATGAAGGAAGTTCGTCGTGCAGCCTTGCAAGCCCAAAAGAACTGTAAAGAGACTTTACCTCGGGCCCGCCGGCTCACCAAGGAGATGCTTCTGTACTGGAAGAAGTATGAGAAAGTAGAGAAGGAACACCGAAAACGCGCAGAGAAAGAAGCTTTGGAGCAGCGAAAGTTGGATGAGGAAATGCGGGAGGTAGGACGAAAGTATAGGTTTTTAAAATTCCTAATTCCTGCACTCATACCAATCTCTACTTAATACCATTCATTGTTACATGGATTGTGCTGGTCCATCTCTTTGAAGGTTTTCCTTTCTTTTGCTGATCCTCCACTTTTCCAAACAATATTTCCTTTTCTACAGACTGACCACTCCTTATAATGTACTTGAAGAGTATGTGAGACAAAATCTGTCATTTTTAAGGAGCACTCTGGCTGTACTTCTTCCAACATTAGTTTTCTTTGTTCTTTTGTCAGTCTAGTATGCTAAAATAGAAACATCATCACAAGTAGTTGGTTTTAGCAAATGTATTTTCTCACTGTTTTGGAGTCTAGAAGTCTGAATTCATGGTGCTGGCTCTCGGGTAAGGCTTTGTCTCTCTGGATTCTAGAGGAAGGTCTTTGACTCTTGAGGTTTTTGGATGATCTGCATGTGGCTTATTACTCTTCCTCCAACCTATGTTTCTTTCAGTTGCTTAATCTCTTGCTGATCTGCAAGGAAATTGACTTAAGACAGACTTTTTACTATTAATATCATCTTATTAACATCATAAAGATAATCCATTTCCAGGTGGAATTATATTCATAGGCAATTAAAAAATTATTTTATGAAGTCAGAATTGACTTGTAGTAGATGCTCCATTGAGTTTCTGAGAGCCTGAAAATAAAACAGATTTCCCATCTTTGTCCTTTGGGGCTACTGGTGGTTTCAAACTTCAAGACAGAAACAAAAACAATGATGAGATACTCTCTCACCCCACCAAAAGTAGCAAAGTTCAACAGAGCAGCAAACAACAAATAAAGTTCACCAGGGCAGCAGGTTACAAATGGTGGCAAGGTTATGGAGAGATTAGAACTCTTATTCACTGCTGGTGGGAATGTAAAATGATACAACTACTGTGGAAAGCAGTCTGGCACATTCTCAAAAAGTTGGAAATAGAAATACCATTTCACCCAGCAGTTCCATTCCTAGAAATATACCCTAAAGAAATGAGAGCCTTAACTCAAACAGAAGTATGCTGCATTATTCACAATAGCAAAGAGATGGAAGCAGCCCAAGTGTCCATCAATAAACAGATGGACAGAAAAAGTATGGTATATCCACACAATGGAATACTATGCAGCATTGAAAAACAATGAAATAGCAAAACATTACACAACATAGGTGAGCGTTGGAGGACATTATCTTAATAATATTAATGTTAAGTGAAATATCTCAGTCACAAAAGGATAAATATTGCATAACATGGCTGTTATAAAATACAACAGCCATGAGTGAGGGAGTGAGGAAAGTGGATAGATAATGAACACTGCATTAGAATAGATGAGAGGAAGGACTGTCTGAAGGAATATAAGCATTATATATGTGGGAATAATCAGGAACAAGAGGTGTATTGCTGGGTGGGCTGGGGTGGGGGAGAAGGGAGGAGAAAATGTGCAACAATGAATAAATAAATAATCACAATATATTTAAAAAAAAAAAGAGGTACAGCCTTTTGAGTCAATAGTACAACTTCCTATAGATTATGCCACCAGATTTCCTCCCTTACCCCAGACATGGGGTTATGCCAATGCATAGTTATGATTTGCCGTATATTTTGGAGGGGCATAATTCAAACAACAAGAACTGTTTTTCTCTAGGCTAAGAGGCAACAGCGAAAACTGAACTTCTTAATCACCCAGACGGAGTTGTATGCCCATTTCATGAGTCGAAAACGAGATATGGGTCATGATGGGATCCAAGAAGAAATCCTAAGAAAACTTGAAGACAGTTCTTCTCAGAGACAAATTGACATTGGTGGAGGTGTGGTGGTTAATATCACACAAGAGGATTATGGTAAGTCGTGAATCAGGATTTAGAGGATTCATATATAAGGTTATGCATATTACTAACTCTTACAATTTTTTTATATCTCATAATGATGAATAACATTGATCAGAAAAGTGAGTTTATTGTATTGACCTCGAGAAAAAGACATGTTAAAGAAGTATATAAAATCAATTTTATTAGAGAACTTGAAAAGGATATGGTTATATAGTCTTACAAATTTGAGGTTTAATGGTTTGCGTTCCTAGTAGAAATAGAAGATTCTAGGTTGGAATACTTTCAGATAACTATCTGCAGAGAAAATCTTCTCATGTAAAAATAGTCTTAGTGATTGAAGCATAAGAAGAAAGAACGCTTTAGTTTGGCTACTGTTACTGATGTATACTGTTGCTTCAGGGCTGACTCATGGTTGACCCTCTATTACATTTTCAGAAGCAGTAAATCCTTCTCTCACAGAGGAACTGGAACATTCATACTGTACCTTTGGGTTGACAGGGCATTTCCTTACTGCTATTAATGTGGAGTTTTAGAGGTTACGGAGTATTTGAAGGATGTATACGTTTGTATTACTTCAGCTGAATTAGTTCCTTCCAGCATAAATAGTTCAAAACTTTGAATTCTCCCAACCTTATTTGTGCTGGCTGTTGACATTGCTTCCTGGGGAAAAGACAAACCCAGGTCTGCTAAAGAGTATAGCTAAGTTCTCTTTTGGTTTTTGTGAGCTGATAATCAGCTACTGGAGAGCATGGCAGTCTGCTGCTTCTGTTATTACTTGCTCCTTCCCTCAGTAAAAGACTCCTTCAAGCTTTTCTCCTTTTCAGCCCTTCTGAATTTAAAGGTAACTAGAAGAACCAAAGATTCTTTTTTTTTTTTTTTAATTTTTGTGTGAGTGTACCGTCAAATCAGATCTGACTGGTACAGGAGGAGATTGTTTCTCCTTTTCCCGGCAGAGCATCTGGTGGATTCGAACCGTGTGCCTGTGGGATTGTAGTTGCAGCTCCTTGCCACTAGGCCACCAGAGCTCCCCAGAACCAAAGATTCTTATATGTTGATGTTGTGTCTTTGAAAAATATCATCTACTAACCTGTACAACTTTCCCTTTTCAGATAGTAACCATTTTAAGGCCCAGGCCCTGAAAAATGCTGAAAATGCTTACCATATTCACCAAGCCCGGGTGAGTCTTAAAGATTATAAGAAAAATTCGAACTGGCTCTGAAAATACTCCCTAACCTCTTACTTAAGTGACCTTCCTTTGATCACCTGTAATTACATTTTCTGTTAAAAGCATTGGACAAAATATAACGCATTGTATCTAAGTATGACTGGGGGTTAACTAATTTAAGCTTTATAACATTAATTATAATATCTGCAATGTCTGATCATCTAACTATTGTATGTTGACTTTTTATCAGTCTTACTAAGGGTCTATTATCTGTTTATTAATTTTTTTATTATTAAATTTTATTGGTTTTAATGAACATTTACAGAGATTTTGGGTTTTCATTCATTCATTGTTGCACTGTTTTCTCCACCCTCATCCCCAGTTCGTTCT
>NW_006399776.1:5920335-5931499 GCF_000299155.1 Elephantulus edwardii
GCTGCCTTTTGAAATCTTCTATCTTCTGTTCAGCTCTTTAGTATCTTGAATTTTTCCTTGTGCTTTGGCTTCTCTGTGCTCCAGTTCAATATTCAGAGTTTCTTCTGACATCCATTATGATCTTTTCTTCCTTCTCTGTGTTTTATAAATAATCTTTAAATGAGCATGTTACGGTTCTTAACGTCTCTGGAATGTATACCTAGTAGTGGAATTGCTGGATCAAATGGTATTTCTAATTTCAGCTTTTCTTAAAGTGCCAAACAACTTACTTTCTATAGTGGTTTGGAACATTTTACAATCTCACCAGAAGTATATGGAATAAAAATCATACTCTTAATTTTAAGTGGTCAAATCATATCTAGAGAAAACTGCTAAATTACTGCTTTATCTCACTTTAATAATAGTTTGCTCTCTGATATTAATGATACAGTGATGTTTAATAAAATCAGAATTAAACTTCGCAGGGGGCATTAATGGAGTAGAGGTAGTTTATTATATAACCTTAGAAAGGGTTTAAGTAAAAAATAAATGCAAATGTAACCTCTACATAATTTTAACTGATCCAATCCAACAAATTATTTGGTGAAGGAGTTTATTTTATATATTGTATGGATTAGTCCATTTCCATCAAAAAATGTTCTATTTTAAGTATTCATTAAATTAGTAGTATGTTTTAATATAGTGGATTTTGCTTTATAATCAGAAATTTTTTCCAGTTACTTAGCATAGGACAGAAATATTATTGGAATTTTATTTGTATTTAGTATTTTTTATTCCTCATATTTTTCTTTTCATTTTTAAAATTTTTCAGACAAGATCATTTGATGAAGATGCAAAAGAAAGCCGAGCAGCTGCCCTTCGGGCAGCCAACAGATCTGGCACTGGGTTTGGGGAGAGCTACAGCCTGGCAAACCCCTCAATCCGGGCCGGTGAGGATATTCCACAGCCTACAATTTTTAATGGCAAATTAAAAGGTTATCAACTGAAAGGCATGAATTGGTTGGCCAATCTTTATGAACAGGTGAATCTGAACTGCTCCTACTCACTCTCTTTTGGTTGTTAAATGTTTTTCTAAAGTTACTGACTGGCTCAGTAGAATTATAATGAGCAAGATAGTGTTTTGGATTTCATTCTTTATTTTTCACAAGAGATAGATAAATGGCTATATTTATAACCTGGAGAATTGCTTGCTTTTTTTACCTGGAGTAGATTAGCTGAAGAAATACCCCTGGTCTGCTTATCCCATGTATTATGATTAACTGTTGTAGCAATAGAGTTGGCAAAAAGGAGTCATTTAAAACAGTGGATACTAGTGCTCAAATTTGGGTATCTCCAGGTCACTTTTGTTTTAAGCGAGCCTGTCATTTTAGTAGTGCGACATACATTATGGTAGAACGCAGAAGTTGTTGATGTTTGTGTTGATTTTCCTCCTCAGGGTATTAATGGCATTCTTGCTGATGAAATGGGCCTTGGTAAAACAGTACAGAGCATTGCTCTCCTGGCACATCTGGCTGAGGTAGGTAGATACAGTGTCTCATCTTCCTTTCTCTAGATCCTAAAATAATTTTCTATTACTATATGCGTATTTATTTTATTATTCAGATGTTCAACAATTGATTAATGAGAATTATGCACTACAAAGCACTATAGTGCTGGACTGTGGAACATAATTGGACAATAAGATTGATCCTTGACCTCAGGACCTTTACAAGTTCACAGTGCTGTTACACTGTAGTTTTCAACAGTTTAATTCTTTTGGTGGTTTTTTTTTTCTTTTCTTTAACACAAAGAAATTTATTCTTTCACAGTTTGGGAGTCCAAATTTAGGTTGTCAACTTTTTCTATGTCAGTTGTAGAGGAAAGTCCTTGTTTTCCAAGCTCTCCCTTGAAATCTCCATGCATCCTGGCTTTCCTCTGTCACGGAGTTTCTTTTAGCAGTAGCCCATATGTAAAAAGATGGCTTGCAATCCTGACAATTCTTTCTAAGTGGCACTAAGGTGCCTCCTCTCCCAACCCGCCTTAACAGTGTAGTTTTTGCGCTTGTGTACTCTGAATCCCCTTTCTTCATTGCGAACTACCAAATTCAACAGCTACACATTATGTAAATGCCAAGAGCACTGTAGTTTTAGATCAGACAACTTGTTTCTACATTTCAGCTTTTCCCTTCTTATCTGTGTAAACTTAGACTAGTTATGTAACCATACCTTTTTACTCTATAAGGTTTTTTATTTCTGTAAAGTAAAAGTGATATCTGTCTTTTAGGAATTAAGTGAGAAATTATGTGTAAAAGCACTTTGTAAAAAGCAAATGCTCTGTATCAATTAAATAGCAAATTGTTAGATCTAGTTCAGGGAAAATAACATAAGTCAGTGTGTTGTGTTTTATGAAGAATATAAATTAGGATCTGAAAGAGGTCGTGTGAGGGAGAAGTTTCTCAAGATGTGCACAACCACCTTTATTGCTTCTGTTATTAATAAACATAGAAGATTCTTGAATTTGAAAATTTCCCTTGAGTTATAATTTTGAATTAAATATTTTGTTTTCTTTTTTTAAATTATTATTAAATTTTATTAGTTTTAATGAACATTTACAGAGATTTTGGGTTTTCATTCATTCATTGTTGCACTGTTTTCTCTACCCTCCTCCCCAGTTCATTCTTCTTCCCCTCCCCGAATGTCTGTTTAATTGTCCAATTGCCACAGTGCTTGTCAAAGCCAGTTCTGATTAATCTCCTTTGTCAGTGTGTCCTTTGCCATTCCCTATCACTCCTCCCTGAGAGAGACTTCACCCTGATTCATAAGGAAAAGGGGATGGCATATTCTCTTAGCTACTTCCTGCTGAAAAGGGGCACTGTGGGTTTCAGGGTGAAGATCTTCTCTCACTACTCTAAAGGGCCCCTTTGGCAGTAGGAAACACGTAGACTATTATGGAGATTGCTTTTGGAATTTAGATGCACTGTTATGAATTGTGCTTAGCCGTACATGTTCATATCCTTAAAGATATATCATGGAAGTGTTGTAGCCTAGAAGACACAAATTTAACAAGTTAAAAGTACATGAGTCAAAAATTAAAAAGCAATAATATTCTGAGTAGAGGTTCTAATTGTGGCACAAATCAAGTTCCAGAGGGAAGGTGGTTCTTACAACAAACGACCTATAGACTAGCACTTTGTCTGTTATAGTGTAGAGGTTAGGATCCACAAAATGCAGAGGCTCAGCTATGTCATTTATGGTTCTTAAGTCCTGGAGCAAATTCCATCTACCACTGGGTTGTTTTACAACTTGGAAGTTCACATGCAAGGTAGAGGTGAAGTAAGGAACTGCTTATGAAGTTTTCCATTCATTCCAATAACTAGAAATAGTGAGAAGAGTTGGGACCTCGGAAGGCTTTTAGGACGAATTAGTAGGCTCTGTGTCCAGGAGAAAATGAATATACTTACCAGTAAAGTTAATGCTCACCCACAGCTCTTCTGGGAGGATCTAAATCGTTGAAGCGTCTTATTTTGTTTTCTTGCATTTGGCTCACCTACCTTTTTCTGTTGCAGAGAGAGAACATTTGGGGACCTTTCCTAATAATTTCACCTGCTTCTACACTTAACAATTGGCACCAGGAGTTTACTAGATTTGTTCCTAAATTTAAGGTAAAACTAAATCCAACAAAAAGTTCTGTTGCTTTTTTAAAACAAACTTTTTCATTATTTTTTGCTGCCTTACTGATTTAATTAATTGCTTATAGTAGTTTTTAACTACCATGCTATTTCCAATATATGTTGCATGCATTCCCTGTAAACAGTAGGAACAAGAAGAAAGAGAGCATTCTACAACTTTTTATTTACAACTTAGGAAAAACTGATAGGAAGCCAACTGTGACCTGATAACAGTAACTGACTGGGATTGTGGGGACTGTTTTTGTTTGTTTGATTTTTTTCTATATTAACAATTCCATGTTGTTCATTAATCACTGAATGGAGGTTAGGAGGTAGGTCTTTACCTGACTTGTGCTTTGTAAGGAATAGAAATACATGGAACATCTCATTTTGGTAACTTTTATAACTGATTCCATCTTTGTTCTGACTTGAAAATTTAGCAACTGTTACATTGTATCTATAACTTTAAATTTAACTGACTGAATTTCTGCTTATGAGAAGATAGGATTTTTTTTAAAGATAGAATCATTCTAAAGGCACTTTGTTGAGTGTGTTCTCTTGAGTTGGCCATGTGGGTATCAGAGATTACCATCTTATTTTATTTCTTTATGTGTGATGTTGAACAATCAGGAATTTGAAAATAGTTTTAAAAAAATACCCTCGATGAGATGGATTGATTTAGTCACTGAGGCAATGGTGATAGGTATGTCAGACATAAGATTGGCACAGGATAGAGCAGGGTTTAGGATGCTTGTACATAGGGAGTCTGAACAGTCTCAAGCAACTCAGAAGCACGTAACAACAGTAGTAACACCCACGTAAGCTTTCATTTTTTAGTACAAGAGAAAAATGGGCAGTCTTCTCCCTTGACATTTACAGTCTCTGAAAACTGGTTGGAGGAGCAGCCGAGAATGGTTCCAACTTGACTTCATAGAACAAAAAAATCACCCCAAGTTTTTAGTAGTTCTTCCACTGACCAATAGATGGCATTGTGATATTTCTTGTGTCATTACTAGCTATCCTTTGACTTTGTACCTAAGCTTGAAATTGGACATTCACTTGCATGTTGAATTTGCATTTGGTACTTTACTTTAGGGGTAGGGGTCAGTAAACTGTGACCCATTGACCAATTGTGGGAGCCCCCCCTTTTTTTTTTAATCTAATTGTGTTCATTTTTTTCTTTCCCTTGCCCTCTTAACATTCACATCTTTACTGTTGCAGCCCTTTTAGTTTTTGTTGTTTGATGTTTTGTGGGGTTTTTGTTTTTGTTTTTTTTTTTCATAAAAAATAAATTTTTATTTTGTTTGCTTACAAAGTTCATATCCATTGTGTTTCACAGCCCTTTTAGTCTAAGGATGTTTTTTATGTAGGGTGCCAATCTTTATTTTGTTATTCTTTATTTTATCTTATTTTATTATTTTGTGTGTGTACCGTCATTTCAGATATGACTGGTACAGGAGACTGTCCCTCCTTTTCCAGCAGAGGATCTCTTGTATTCAAACTGCATAGCTCTAGGATTGCAGGGCAACTTCTTGCCATGAGGCCACCAGAGCTCCCTTGATGTTTTTTTATGTAGGGCGCCAATATTACAAGTAACATCTCTCCCTTTTTTTAAATTGTATGCTGCACTGCTTTTTTTGCTAAGAGATGACCTTGGGAGTGAGGGAATAAGTTCAGATCTAGGATTAAGCATTTTAGGGTTATAAATCTTAGGGAGTCTTCTGTTCCGTTTGTCTTGCTTTTTAATTAAGAATTTGAATTCTGCATAGTTTTCTCCCATGCTGTCTAGGACCAGTTATGACCCCTGTTAGGTCAGGCTTTGGTAGTAAATGGTCTCAGGGTAGGTAAAATTGTGGTTCCTGAATACTTCTGCTTCTCTGTGATATTGGTTCCCTTCTTAATGTCTTTCTCCTCGCAAGTAGAGACCCATCATTATGTTTTAGATGGCTACTCAGAAACTTTTAAGACCTTATGTCCTATTCAGTTCTTTAGGATTCAGATCATGGTTTTTGTGAACAGTTTTATACTGTTTGAGATTATGGCTCTAAATTTTCAAACCCAGAATATCAAATATTGGAAGGTATTTGGTCATGTCTGGAGAGTATTCATATATTCATATTTGTGTCTTTAATGAATAGATGTGCTCACACCTACATGTTTTCCTAAACCCATTCTACTGTGTTCAGATACTAATTTTTTATTTCATTTGTTCTGTATTTACTATATCCATATAAAAATGATTTTTACATTTTAAATGGTTGGTAAATAAGATGATTTTATGACACATGGTATATGAAATGTAAATGTATTTATAGTGGAGCACAGACATACTCATTTTTAATGTTTTATTTATGGCTTCATTCACACTACAACTGTAGAGTTGAGTAGTTGTAACAGAGACCATATGTCCCGCAGAACCTAAAGCACTTAGTATATGGCCATTTACAGAAAGAATTTGCTAACCACTGCTTTAGTTGATTAATTGGTATGATCATTGTTTCTTTAAAACAAAGACCAAAGATGTTGCCATCAAGTCAGTTCTAACCCATGGAGACCTTTATATGTTACAAGCTTGAAAAGATCCCTAGGGTTTTTTTGACTGTAATCTTTATAGAAGTAGATCACAAGGCCTTTTTTTTTTGCAGTGCCACTAATCATTTCTCAGCTGATTGCAAGCTGCTTGTAGCACCTTGATGTGTTTTTACTTTGCTGTGAAATCCAGATAGATGTAAAATCTGCTCAGGTTTATAGTATAGCTGTATTAAAAGATACTTAGATCTGTGATGATGACAGTATAAAAGCTTTATTTATTTGTCAGATAACACTGGGTAACACTCTGTGGTTCTGCATATGATCTGTGACTTCTGCTTTTCCTCTGATAGTAATGTACTGCTTTATTCCTAGAGTTATTATACCCTCTTCTTTTTGTTGATCTTGCCATGTGGATAATTAATTTTATTGGTCTTTTCTTTTCACACTCAGTCTTTCTCTATTATTTATTATTCTTAAGGAATATATTTTGCCTTTTTGTGTGTTGCCTAGTGGTAAGGAGTTGACCTGCTAACCCAGAGTTGAGCAGTTCAGATCTACCAGCTGCTTCACAGAAAAACAGATGGGCAGTCTTCTGTATAATTTACAATCTCTGAAAATCCACTGGAGTGTCATCCATGAATCTGTTCCAGTTCGAGGGCAATGCGTTTTTGAGTCTTAACATAATTAATGATGTGTTAATTTCTACTTATTTCGCTTGCTCCGTTTTCCTTTCTCTCCCTTGTATTCTTTTGAATTGATTATATATTTTATTCCACTTTTCTTCTTATCTTGCCAATTATGTAATCTTTTATTATTCTTTCATAATTACTCAGTAGATGGATTACATTGTGAATTCTTCCAAAATAGTATAAATTAATATTGCTAATAGTTTGCAAAAAAATACAAGGAGCATGTTAGTACACTTTAACTACGACTCACTTACAGGCTACCTAATTTTGTTTTGTTTCTTTTTTAACATCTTAGCCTCCATCTTGTTCCTTTTTGTTTTTCAAGGTGCTGTTAATTCCAGTTCATAGCAACACATGTACAACAGCACAAAAGACTGCCAAGTGCTGTGCCATTTCCAGAAGCACTGCTGTGCTTGAGTCTATACTCATGTATTCACTCTTTTTATTCATCTAGATTTCTTACTGCATATTTCATGTTCCATCTACTGTTGTTTCCATACTTCTAGGAGAACTATTTGTATTTCCTTTAGTATAGTTGTGTTTATAATGATTTTTCCAGGTTTTTGTCCTTATGACATAGTAGATGGCATCTAAAAGCAAGTGAGCAAAAAGTGTTGATGCCTTTAGGACCTTTACTCTGTAGTCACTTTCCTTTTATTTTACCAGAATCTCACCACATTTAAAGTATAATATTTGTTCTGGGGACCCTGTATATAACTTTGAATAACTTTGTTCAAACTTTCCATGAGAACTTTAGAAATGAAAATATACCTTCAAGGAAACATGTATTAAACACTACACTTATCTGATTTTCTTTCTTCTCTGTAACTTAGCTTTATAATTTTTCACTGAATAGTTCTCTACTGCCTTTAAAAAGGGGGGGGTGTATTTGTTTTCTTTTAAAACAAGGGGTGTGTGTGTGTGGTCAAAAAGACATTGGTCAAACCACCTAGACTATCACTGGCTTTGTAAGTTACATGTTTTTTGTGGTTTTTTTTTTTGTTGTTTGTTTGTTTTTCTTTTTTTTGTAAGTTACATGTTTATAGTGATATTTTGAAGATTATGGGTAGAAAATGCTCTGTATTTTGACTTTTTCACTAGGTGCTTCCATATTGGGGAAATCCTCATGATAGAAAAGTTATCCGGAGATTCTGGAGTCAGGTAACTTGTAGCTTACTTGCATACCCGTGCATTCACTTAGTGTTTGTCCAGTTAATTTGAATAATTTCTAACACATGAAGTGCTTTTAAATATAGGCTTACCTTGGAAGTTAATATCAAAGGCTAAATTCTAGACCACTACACTAAAATATGTATCACAATAAAGCAAGTTACACTTTTTTTTCCTCAGTGTGTAGAAAAATTAGTTTCATTATACTGGAATCTATACAAAAGCATGCAATAGCATTATGAAAAAGTTTTAAATATTGCAAGAATTATCAAAATGTGTTACATACACAAAGTACTTGCTGTTGGGAAAATGGTGCCAATAGACTTTTGTGACACAAAGCTGTGACTGGTCTTCCATTTTTTCTTTTTAAAAAAAAACAACCAAAATTAGTATCTTTAAAACACAATAAAATGAGGGGAGCTCTGGTGGCCTAGTGGCAAGAAGCTGCACTGCAATCCCAGAGGCGCACGGTTTGAATCCACCAGATGCTCTGCCGAGGAAGGAAGGGCAGTCTCCTCCTGTACCAGTCAGATCTGATTTGATAGTACACACACACATAATAAAAAATAAAAATTAAGAAATATAATAATTAAAAAAAACACAATAAAATGAAGCAAAATAAAATATGTCTGCATTGTGTCTTTCTGTATACTGAGAAAGATTATCATCCCAGACCTCCCACTCCTAATTCTTTGAGAGCTCTAGTGTCCTAGTCACACTGCAAATTCAAAGCCTCATGGTTCAAATCTACCACTTGCTCCTTGGGAGAAGGATGGGCAATCTCCTCCTGTGTGATTTACTGCCTCTGAAAACTTGCTGGAGTATCACCTGAGTCAGTTCAAACGCTACTGCGCACAACTGATAGGCTTTCAACACTAAACTAAACTTGAAATACAGGCTTAAGTTTCTTTAATTAGCTGTGGAATAGTTCTTAGCATAGTTTTGTGACTTAGATGACCACTTTAAGAACAGTTATGTTTCAGTTTGTTGTAAATCTCCTTACCATGGGGGGGAAAAAACCTAGTTGTGGACCTATTGGAACTTTGGCCTTGGAAAATACAGAAAATATACATTCATTTACTATGAATTTATCAGGTGCCTTCTCCCCTCCCCTTTTACATTTACAGAAGACCCTGTATACTCAGGATGCTCCCTTCCATGTGGTTATCACCAGCTACCAGTTGGTGGTGCAAGATGTAAAGTATTTCCAGCGAGTTAAGTGGCAGTACATGGTCCTTGATGAGGCCCAGGCGCTCAAGAGTAGTTCCAGGTATCATGAATTACAGTAATAATCAAAATTCATAGGTCGAGCAAAAAACTAATAAAATACATATATATGTATACGGATTAGAGAGATTTTTAAATATGGCACATATTTTAAACATAGTGTTCTGAGTAAATGTAACTGAACAGAAGATAAAAATTTCCTTTTACATTTTTCATAGGGCATTAATATTAATGCTGAGAATATAAGGATATTTTTTTTACTTATACCATCCTACTCAGTAATTATTAAAGTTTTAACTTGTCATTTTTTCTTCTGAGAAAATTTCTATAGGGGACGAGATCTTTGTCTTCCCTCTGAGAGATTATTTCTTAAATATGAGATCTAGATGGGAAGTAGAAAGTTATACTTAATTAGATGTCAATTAGAGATTGTTTTATGTTGGTTGTAGTTACATCTCTAAGAATGCTTTAAGTGGAAGGTTTCTTTCAAACGCTAATGCAGTATTTTTAGTTTGTTATTAATTTCTCTAAGTATTGATTATTAGTGGGATAGTGAACAGAAACATTTGACTGCTAATTTAGTATTTTGTAATTTATTCTGTTGCACAGTGTTCGTTGGAAAATCCTCTTGCAATTCCAGTGTCGGAATCGGCTTTTGCTAACTGGGACACCCATTCAGAACACTATGGCAGAGGTACACACTAGTCAAGGCTTGAGGTTATGTCTTTAGTAAATAGTATGGTTCTGTGACAAGGAATTGGGGGGGGTGTTGTTTTTGTCTTTGTTTTTAAGGAATTATTCATCCTATGCCCCATTGGAGTGCTTTACAAGTTATAGTCTTCTCATAAAGAAGAATTTGAATACAGCTTGCCTTAAATGATTTTTAGACATCAGTCCTGTTTTCTTATTCTCTTGCATAATAGCCATGAATTATTTCATTTCCCTGTGTTTGTGTAATAAACAGTGACCATATCAAGAAAGGCTAACCATTAGAATATTAAAACTGAAAGGTAGTGTTCCTTAATAGTGAGAATATTTTGTTAACAAACTTTTCTTGTAAAGAATCATAAGGTAAAATAATTTAGGCTTTGAAAACCTAAAATACAGTCTTTCACAAGTATGCAGTTTTGCATTGTAATGTAAAAACAGCCATAATTAATATATTTACTTTTTCTCTCACATGTATATTTCAAGACAATCAACATACACACACACATATGTGCATGCACGTATGTACATCTGTCTACACCTTCATATATTCCTTTGCACTGTCTTTTTGTGGCTATATAACTTTTATTTTACCTTTGTTTCTAGCTCTGGGCTCTGTTACATTTCATTATGCCAACATTATTTGATTCACATGAGGAATTTAATGAATGGTTTTCCAAAGACATTGAGAGCCATGCCGAAAACAAATCTGCTATTGATGAGAGTGAGTATTGTTAGAATCTTTCTTAATTTTTTCTTGCCTGCTAGTAAAAGCAACTAAATAATTATATATTTTCTTCTGTGGGAAGACATGTTTTCCCAGTACACCTAGAAGAGCAGCCCTGGTGATGCAGAGTTTAAACACTCACTGGTAAACTGAAAAGTCAACAGTTCTTTTCTGTCTTATAGGGTCTCTCTAGGAGTTTGAATCAATGATAATGGGATTGGGTGTTTTTGTCTTTTTATCATTATTATTATTAATTATTATTTGTGTGTGTACTGTCAAGTTGGATCGCACTAGTACAAGAGGAGATTGTCCTTCCTTCTCCAGCAGAGCATCTGGTGGATTTGAACTGCACGCCTCTGTGATTGCCGTGCAACTTCTTGCCACCAGAGCGTCCTTATTTGTCTTTTTAGACATAAAAGAACCAAAAGGAAATACGTTTTCTTTCTCTTATAAAACTCTTTTATA